>NC_053028.1:72120810-72366723 GCF_003073215.2 Triticum urartu | reverse complement strand
GTCAACCAAAGTCCATACTTTGTTCTCATACATGGATCCCATCTCAGATTTCATGGCTTCAAGCCATTTTGCGGAATCTGGGCTCACCATCGCTTCTTCATAGTTCGTAGGTTCATCATGATCTAGTAGCATGACTTCCAGAACAGGATTTCCGTACCACTCTGGCGCGGATCTCACTCTGGTTGATCTACGAGGTTCAGTAGTATCTTGATCTGAAGTTTCATGATCATCATCATTAGCTTCCTCACTAACTGGTGTAGGTGTCACTGAAACAGTTTTCTGTGATGTACTACTTTCCAATAAGGGAGCAGGTACAGTTACCTCATCAAGTTCTACTTTCCTCCCACTCACTTCTTTCGAGAGAAACTCCTTCTCTAGAAAGTTTCTGAACTTAGCAACAAAAGTCTTGCCTTCGGATCTGTGATAGAAGGTGTATCCAATAGTTTCCTTTGGATATCCTACGAAGACACATTTCTCCGATTTGGGTTCGAGCTTATCAGGTTGAAGCTTTTTCACATAAGCATCGCAGCCCCAAACTTTCAGAAACGACAACTTTGGTTTCTTGCCAAACCACAGTTCATAAGGCGTCATCTCAACGGATTTTGATGGTGCCCTATTTAACGTGAATGCGGCTGTCTCTAGAGCGTATCCCCAAAACGATAGCGGTAAATCAGTAAGAGACATCATAGATCGCACCATATCTAGTAAAGTACGATTACGACGTTCGGACACACCATTACGCTGTGGTGTTCCGGGTGGCGTGAGTTGCGAAACTATTCCACAATTTTTCAAATGTACACCAAACTCGTAACTCAAATATTCTCCTCCACGATCAGATCATAGAAACTTTATTTTCTTGTTACGATGATTTTCAACTTCACTCTGAAATTCTTTGAACTTTTCAAATGTTTCAGACTTATGTTTCATTAAGTAGATATACCCATATCTGCTTAAGTCATCTGTGAAGGTGAGAAAATAGCGATATCCGCCATGAGCCTCAATATTCATCGGACCACATACATCTGTATGTATGATTCCCAACAAATCTGTTGCTCTCTCCATAGTACCGAAGAACGGTGTTTTAGTCATCTTGCCCATGAGGCACAGTTCGCAAGTACCAAGTGATTCATAATCAAGTGGTTCCAAAAGTCCATCAGTATGGAGTTTCTTCATGCGCTTTACACCGATATGACCTAAACGGCAGTGCCACAAATAAGTTGCACTATCATTATCAACTCTACATCTTTTGGCTTCAACACTATGAATATGTGTGTCACTACTATCGAGATTCAACAAAAATAGACCACTCTTTAAGGGTGCATGACCATAAAAGATATTACTCATATAAATAGAACAACCATTATTCTCAGATTTAAATGAATAACCGTCTCGCAGTAAACAAGATCCAGATATAATGTTCATGCTCAACGCTGGCACCAAATAACAATTATTTAGGTCTAATACTAATCCCGAAGGTAGATGTAGAGGTAGCGTGCCGACCGCGATCACATCGACTTTGGAACCGTTTCCCACGCGCATCGTCACCTCGTCCTTAACCAATCTTCGCTTAATCCGTAGCCCCTGTTTCGAGTTGCAAATATTAGCAACAGAACCAGTATCAAATACCCAGGTGCTACTGCGAGCATTAGTAAGGTACACATCAATAACATGTATATCACATATACCTTTGTTCACCTTGCCATCCTTCTTATCCGCCAAATACTTGGGGCAGTTCCGCTTCCAGTGACCAGTCTGCTTGCAGTAGAAGCACTCAGTTTCAGGCTTAGGTCCAGACTTGGGTTTCTTCTCTTGAGCAGCAACTTGCTTGCCGTTCTTCTTGAAGTTCCCCTTCTTCTTCCCTTTGCCCTTTTTCTTGAAACTAGTGGTCTTGTTGACCATCAACACTTGATGCTCCTTCTTGATTTCTACCTCCGCAGCTTTCAGCATTGCGAAGAGCTCGGGAATAGTCTTATTCATCCCTTGCATATTATAGTTCATCACGAAGCTCTTGTAGCTTGGTGGCAGTGATTGGAGAATTCTGTCAATGACGCAATCATCTGGAAGATTAACTCCCAATTGAATCAAGTGATTATTATACCCAGACATTTTGAGTATATGCTCACTGACAGAACTGTTCTCCTCCATCTTGCAGCTATAGAACTTATTGGAGACTTCATATCTCTCAATCCGGGCATTTGCTTGAAATATTAACTTCAACTCCTGGAACATCTCATATGCTCCATGACGTTGAAAACGTCGTTGAAGTCCCGATTCTAAGACGTAAACCATGGCACACTGAACTATCGAGTAGTCATCAGCTTTGCTCTGCCAGACGTTCATAACATCTGGTGTTGCTCCAGCAGCAGGCCTGGCACCCAGCGGTGCTTCCAGGACGTAATTCTTCAATGCAGCAATGAGGATAATCCTCAAGTTACGGACCCAGTCCGTGTAATTGCTACCATCATCTTTCAACTTTGCTTTCTCAAGGAATGCATTAAAATTCAACGGAACAACAGCACGAGCCATCTATCTACAATCAAACATAAACAAGCAAGATACTATCAGGTACTAAGTTTCATGATAAATTTAGGTTCAATTAATTTACTTAAAAGAACTCCCACTTAGATAGACATCCCTCTAATCCTCTAAGTGATTACGTGGTCCAAATCAACTAAACCATGTACGATCATCACGTGAGATGGAGTAGTTTCATTGGTGAACATCACTATGTTGATCATATCTACTATATGATTCATGCTCGACCTTTCGGTCTCCGTGTTCCGAGGCCATATCTGTATATGCTTGGCTTGTCAAGTATAACCTGAGTATTCCACGTGTGCAACTGTTTTGCACCCGTTGTATTTGAACGTAGAGCCTATCACACCCGATCATCACGTGGTGTCTCAGCACGAAGAACTTTCGCAATGGTGCATACTCAGGGAGAACACTTCTTGATAATTTTAGTGAGAGATCATCTTATAATTCTACCGTCAATCAAAGCAAGATAAGATGCACAAAAGATAAACATCACATGCAATCAATATAAGTGATATGATATGGCCATCATCATCTTGTGCCTGTGATCTCCATCTCCGAAGCACCGTCATGATCACCATCGTCACCGGCGCGACACCTTGATCTCCATCGTAGCATCGTTGTCGTCTCGCCAATCTTATGCTTCCACGACTATCGCTACCGCTTAGTGATAAAGTAAAGCATTACAGCGCGATTGCATTTCATACAATAAAGCGACAACCATATGGCTCCTGCCAGTTGCCGATAACTCGGTTACAAAACATGATCATCTCATACAATCAAATTTAGCATCATGTCTTGACCATATCACATCACAACATGCCCTGCAAAAACAAGTTAGACGTCCTCTACTTTGTTGTTGCAAGTTTTACGTGGCTGCTACGGGCTTAAGCAAGAACCAATCTTACCTACGCATCAAAACCACAACGATAGTTTGTCAAGTTGGTGCTGTTTTAACCTTCGCAAGGACCGGGCGTAGCCACACTTGGTTCAACTAAAGTTGGAGAAACTGTCACTCGCAATCCACCTCTGTGCAAAGCACGTCGGGAGAATCGGTCTCGCGTAAGCGTACGCGTAATGTTGGTCCGGGCCGCTTCGTCCAACAATACCGCCGAACCAAAGTATGACATGTTGGTAAGCAGTATGACTTATGATCGCCCAAACGTTATTCACCTCCGAGTTCAAATGTTCAGCTCGATGACGTCCCTCTGACTCTTGATCTAGCAAAGTGTCGAGTGAGAGTTTCTCCAACTCGACAACATGATGACGGTGATGGTGAAGTGATCCGCGCAGTGCTTCGCCTAAGCACTACGACAATATGACCGGAGGAGTAAACGGTGGAGGTGGCACCGCACACGGCTAAGAACAATTGATGTGCCTTAGGGGTGCCCCCACCCCTGTATATAAAGGAGGGAGAGGGGAGGAGGCCAGCCTAGGGCGCGCCAAGTGGAAGGAGTCCCACTTGGACCCCTAGTCCAATTCGGACCCCCTTTTCATTTTACCGGAAGGGGAAAGGGGGAAGGAGAGGGAGGAGGAGAAGGAAAGGGGGCGCCGCCCCCTCCCGTTGTCCAATTCATACTCCTTCCCTGGGGGGGGCCACCTCTTGTGGGCTGCCTTGCCTCTCCCCTATGGCCCATATTCCCCCCCGGGGGGGTTCCGGTAACCCCCCGGTACTCCGGTACGTACCCGATACTTTCCGAAACACTTCCAGTCTCTGAATACTATCGTACAATATATCAATCTTTACCTCTCGACCATTTCGAGACTCCTCGTCATGTCCGTAATCTCATCCGGGACTCCGAACAATCTTAGGTCACCAAAACACATAACTCATAATACAAATCGTCATCGAACGTTAAGCGTGCGGACCCTACGGGTTCGAGAACTATGTAGACATGACCGAGACACCTCTCCGGTCAATAACCAATAGCGGAACCTGGATGCTTATATTGGTTCCTACATATTCTATGAATATCTTTATCGGTCGAACTGTAATGACAACATACGTCATTCCCTTTGTCATCGGTATGTTACTTGCCTTTCAATCTCGTTACTAGCAAGTCTCTTTACTCGTTCTGTAATAAATCATCCCGTAACTAACTCATTAGTCACATTGCTTGCAAGGCTTATCGTGATGTGCATTACCAAGAGGGCCCAGAGATACCTCTCCGATACTCGGAGTGACAAATCCTAATCTTGATATATGCCAACCCAACAAACACCTTCAGAGATACCTGTAGAGCATCTTTATAATCACCCAGTTACGTTGTGACGTTTGATAGCACACAAGGTATTCCACCGGCATTCGGGAGTTGCATAATCTCATAGTCAAAGGAATATGTATAAGTCATGAAGAAAGCAATAGCAATAAAACTTAACGATCATTATGCTAAGATGATGGATGGGTCTTGTCCATGACATCATTCTCCTAATGATGTGATCCCGTTCATCAAATGACAAGATGTCTATGGTTAGGAAACTTAACCATCTTTGATTAACGAGCTAGTCTAGTAGAAGCATACTAGCTAGGGACACTTTTTTTGTCTATGTATTCACACATGTATCAATTTTCCGGTTAATACAATTCTAGCATGAATAATAAACATTTATCATGATATATGGAAATACAAATAACAACCTTATTATTGCCTCTAGGGCATATTTCCTTCACAAACTGCCCCGACCTCCTCACTGAGGTGCAGGCCCTCCCCCTTCGGGCCGCCACATTAGGTGGCTTCTCATTAGGGTCCTTCTGTGGACGTTATGGACCGTGCGTAATGATCTTGTCATCCAATGAGTTCCTCTTCGACGTGCCACTGACGCTGTTTACAAAATGTGTGGGTACTTGCAGCTCTGGCGGCCGCCTAGCCTTCTTCAGGACCGGGATGCCATCAACATCATCATCGCTGACCTACGCTTGATGGCTCTCTGCTTGGCGTCGCCACTTCCTCCTCCTCCACCATGGCTAGATTAGCTTCTTAGCTACTATTGTGGATCATCCGCCTTTGTTTTCGCTTTCAGGGCTTGTTGAGCTATGCCCTCAGTAGAACCCTCATGTACTATTTGTGGTGTGACTTTGTGTGTGTGTGGGTGGGTGAACATTTGTGGTACCTTGTGGCTATAGTGGTTTGTTTTATTTATAAAGTGGGGCGAAATCCTTTTTCGGTAAACACAGACACCAAAATACAAACTACTAAAAGCAGGAAAACAAATGAAGATGTTGGCAGCTCCAGCAAGGGGAGGACTTTTTCATCCCTCCAGTCGTGCCACATTGATTCTCCACCCCTTCGAAGCTTCATAGATCTCATTTGCTACTTGCTCTAGCAGTTTTGCTCCCAGCTCCAGCGCCTTTTTTGATGCTCTTTTATCTGCAAAATTGATCAATCCATCATCCAATGGCTCATTAGTTTGATCAGAGGCATAGGATCAATAATTTTCTTATTATCAAAGATTATCACATTCCTGCATTTCCAAAGAGCCCAAAATAAGAAATCCCAACTAAAACTGTTTACTGTACCCATATCTTGATCCTGTCTAACACCTAGGTCACATTCTACACTATCCCAACTCCCAACGCATTCATACCACTAATTTCGGGACCTAGGTGTAGGTTTCCTTCAACTCAAAAGAATGCGTTTTTCAAGCTGCCACCAGTCCAAAAAGATCGTCCGGCCCTGAGAATGCATCGTAAATTGCAATCATAGAGTGGTCTACCAACTCGTCTTATCCCTTATCGCAGGCATTAACCCCTCTTGAGTTTTTTCTCCACATTCTTTCCCGTCTCTTTTTTAAGAGGAGTCTCTATAAGTTATACTTTTATGGTACCACCGCAGCACCGAATCTCTTACTGGCAGTATAACCGTAACACATTCTCATTCCCGCGTTAATGGACTCATACTCATCCCTCTTCCAGCAGTCAATTCTATTTTGTGCACTTATGAGATGTCCTAGCAGTGGGCCCAGAGATACCTCTTCGTTTACATGGAGAGGTGAAAAAATCCCAAGTTAAGTTACTCTTACCTTAACTGCCTAGATCTGTCCTACCCAACAATATCACTGTTGATCTTGGCAGAAATTGTATACCTTAAGTCGTCGTATCCTTGTGTAAGGTCCAAGATTATATCACCACCCTCATTGTTCATCACGCTCTCTATCTCTGAGGCTGTTCCACTAACCTCTCTCACAAGTCATTCCCTCCATGTATGTAGTTGTTGCTGAAAGACTGAAGACGCGCCTATAATAAATCTGGGTGCACCATACCAATTGTTCTGTACACTTGAGCTCAAGTATCTGCCGAAAGGTGTCTGGTTGGATGATATGGTGTTACGAAATACTGAACTGCGAAATTTTTCACTACACCGTATGATCATACTCAGAATACGGTATTCGGTGTAGTGCCTTCACTTTTCAAGTTTTAGTGCATAGACATCATCTAATGTGCACAATGTGACCAAGCTGAGCTTCGCAATCACGGATCTATGACTGTAGTATACGCGAGTATGTTTTTCGAATAGTACCAGACGCACTTGACTCTCTGTATTTGAGACATATGATACAATGGGTATCGGTAACCGATTGATCGAACTCTCGTGAGGCCAAGTATCAGTACAATTCGACTCGCTCAAGGAATCATATAGGTAGATCTTGTAAGTCTCTGTGGATGTTATGTTGCACATCCATATGACGTACATGAGGAATCAATCCCAGTGACTCGCTCCATATTATATCGTGAGTCGATTGTGATTTTGTAGCCGATGACATTGGCCTATCTCATGTAATCTCTACTTTGCATGTGTTTCTCAAATTGAACCGGCGAGATGTGTGTCGTGCTGCGCCATGATCGTGACAGTAGTTCTCCCTGTAAATACCTCGCAAATTTAAGGATCCGTCCCATAACACACTTAAGGTTGCGATTGACGCTGGGTTATTCCATGGTCTAGTTATAGGGTAGATGAATACGGGGCGTTTTGCTCTACACATCGACTAAAAATTATGATTTGTGTTCTTATAGTCCACAGGTTGTATTGCCATCTCTCTCCGTGACGTCCACTAGAAGGTAACCATATCCGGTCTAATTGAGGATTCAAACGAGACTGTCTATAATGATCATGAATCATGTCATTTTGAAGTATGTTTATGGCCTACTCAGGAAGTTGGGTACTACGGGTCATTACGGCGAGGTGGTGTTAGTTACCTATGGTGACCTACCGGAGGGCCGTGTACTCCAAGATGGTGAGATCCATCCGGGAGGGCCACCATCCCGAGTGAGGAGCATAGGCCAATGTGCGCCTCATTGACCAGTGAGAGCATAAACAGGCCGTACCTCTATTCCACTTTTTGCGTCGGCTAGTGCGAACGACATCTCTCCCATTGCAATGTGTCTCCAAGTGAATTCGCCTCATATGGAGGTAGAGAGTGATGGCGTGCGCCACTAAATACCCTTTTTAGTGGGCATGATCTATCTCCGATGGCCTTAAGGGCCTCTCTACGCCACAGTAGGTAGCGGATTGTCCTTCCTCGTACTCAATTCGCCTCACCTGCTTGTCCTGAGCGTGTTTACCGCCAACACTCATACATATGGGTGTCTTCGGGCATCTGCTTCGGACATAGAACCCAGTAGTGTTGAGCGCGAACCTTAGATCGAGGTGTCTGCAGATTCCAATATACACGCTGCTCTCCCTCGGTAAATCTTAATAAGTTTTTCGACATAGTCAATATTGCAGTGGGGACGAAGGAGCAACAATCATTGACTATACTGCTGAACATATTCATGCATCTCGCCTTTCTTGGCGTCAGCACCCCCTACTCTCTTTTTTCTTTCCCTTCTCTCCACAGTCCCTCTCGTTTAACCGCTCAACTCTCATCTATTTCAGAAGTCGCACTTTGTCGTGTGAGTTCCTCTCGCTTACCTACCACAACGCCACACGCCACCACTGCCTACGTAGCTCGCTAGCAGCTACTTAGGTCACAGTGAGGTGACTTCCGGCCAGGGACTTGTTCATCCCCTTATCCTGACCCCAGCCTTGATCTAGGATGTCAACGTGGCTTAGGAAGAACTCATCCGCGGGCTCCGCCACAAGTCTACTGTTGACTATGTGTAGCGCGTGCTGTGAGTACCCTCCGAGCAGTCGTCCTCTCACGATCGACATCTCTCATAACTGTTGCTCTCAAGACTCAACTCATACAGCTCACGAGTATCGTACTCCGTCTCTGGGGCAGCATTACTTGCACATTTCGAGACTTTCAACACCGTTGTCTTAGTCCACTCATACAAGAGCGCTACATTGTAGATGCTCCTCTGTTCCATATCCGCTCTGTCTAGCATATACGCCATTACGAATCGGATTATTCGAAGAAGCATGACTAGTGAACATACTTTATTAATTTTTGCAGTACGTATCGCAGCCAAGCATGCATCTTTAACAGAGACTTATAACATGCAAAAATCAACCACCCCTTCCATTTTTATACTTACTTATATTAAAAAGTAAACAAGGTTTAGTGCTCTATAGGAGAGCGATTCTACAGGAGACTGGACGGGATTGTCTATTGTAAGATGAGAGCCTAACTCTATCAAATACTATATAATCGTTCAAATGATTTTTATAAGACAAGTCCATGACATCCATATCACCATCTCATATATTGCCATCCTCATCAGCATCCGTTTAGTGAGTGTGGAAGAGATAGCCTAGATGATGAGCTTAAATAATCGATAAAATCCAACTCACGAGACACGTTTGCATTACCAGAGTTTGAAGTAGGCATATTGAATTCCAAATTGAAGATAGAATCTTACTATGTCCAATACTACCGAGAACAGACACCTACAGAATACTCTGTTACTGTATTATTCGACAAGGAAGATAAAATATGGATGGGTAGACTGAGATTCGGTAGTCTTGAAAATGACAAGCTTATCCAACTAATTGTTGAAAGATACTAGTGCTGCGAGTTACTTATGACACATTCCGCAGACTCGCCATCATATACATATATTAAGTTATTATCTTGACAGCTCTTGAGTTCATGCCACATTTGAGATTACTATTAGCTGCGTGTTGTAGATGCCATCGGGAAGTTGAACTTACATCTCAACCTGCATAATTGCCCTGCTGTGATGCGGTGTCGTATGCGTGCGCTCTTGTGCTTCTCACATCGACAATGCTATGCTCAATTCGGCGAGAACACATTTTTCGATCTGCGATCAGCAGGTATAGAGCTCTCAACGCAGTAGTAGCATTGGCTCCTCATTAGGTAAACGCTACACAGGTTAGTACATTACAGAAGCCAAAAGTCGGACTACTCTAGCACATGGTATCCCCCCTCCTATTAGACTTAGCTGCTGAATGCACTTAGTGATATATTATAGAACAATACACCTTAAAGATTGTTAATTTGAAGTTAAAGGGGTTTATGCGGAGATGAGAGAATAAGGAGTTAACATGACATAGCAGTATCAGATGATACAATTTCTCTCCAGGAATGATATTGATAGTGTTGAAAAAATTTAAGTTATACCTAGAGCCTTTAGCAACAATGTCAAGCTCTCTCTATAAACTACCAACTTATTATTTTGTTTATTTTGAAGAATTGTTGTTTTCTACTGTACATGATAACTTTTTATGTGACTTAAGTCCAACATAGACTATATTCGATCAGTGTTCATCAGCAAGCAGAGCAAACCATTTACTAGGAAATCCTTACTTGATAAACATGCGATACTAAGAATACTCGACACTTACTGTCTAATAATGATGAACAGTGCGTGTAAAATGCTAGATAATCTCATTTCTATACCCTGACTTCATGATACTTTGAAAAATTCTACCAAAATTAGTAAAAATAATATAACACAATCTCTCGATATTTAAGAGAAGTGATGCAGTGGCGACATGAGTCGACCATTGATCTTTGTCACAGCTAAAGAATGTAAATCTAGGCTCAGACTCGCTGGCAATAAAGCAAGTATTCTGTCCTTGTGCCTCTCGTTATGCAGGGAAGCACTCATAGCATCGTACATCAGTGCACTGCATCCTATAAGTCAAACCTTGGGCTAATCACCTTCTCTATCTTTTATTATAAATTGTCATATTCTGGTCATTGTCACATAGGGAATATAATCCAAGCGTGATCAGAATAAGTTTTTGTTGTGATATACAGTATTCTCTAGTAAACTCCAATATTCAGCAAGTATTGCCTATGGAGGCATGAAAGACAAAAGAGATCAAGGAAGTCATCCACTATTTTCATAACAGTGTTGTACAATTTATCTATACTTATGTAGTTATGGACTTTTTTCCGTTATAAAGTCTATCCTAATAGGATTTCACGGGCCTGTTTTATTCGTGGATTGTCGTTTATTTGTGAAATTAATGAACTTAATTCCTTGATAGACCACACTCAACAGAATGAGTTTTAGAGATGACTACTGCTAGAAAACAGAACTATCTAGGTGTGGTGCTTCACCTGCAGTTGCTTCAATATAGAAGCCATTAAGATTTGAGGACTCAGGATATAGATATGGGGCATTCGCAAGTAGGTGATGTCCTACTCCTCGGTTAGCCAAGGCCAGCGAATATATCAAGCCATTGTTCATAAAGTATCAATTCACCTGAATTATGTAATTTTGGCAACTCTGGCTTAAGATTTGATGTGCAACAATGCAACACTATTTATCTTAACGGCCTAATGACGTAGCGCTCTTACTACATCTTCTACGTAGTGGACATTTCGACATGTACACTATATAAGAGACTATTTTAGCAAGCATTAGAGAAATGTAGGATGCGCATGAGTAAAGGCCACATAGTATAGCGAAGCACGTTTCTTGCAATTATATTATCAATATATGCGAAATCATAGAGAGGTCGGAGATAATATCCTCTCTCATAATAATTGCAAGTAGGAGCAGCAAGCACATGCATATTATATTCATCAAAATCATCATGTGCATACGTGTAAAAGGCAACCCATCAATATAATCCTTAATAAGTGGCAAACTTCTCCGATATAGTAGTTCGGGAGAATTCAAAAAGATAATAGGACTATCATGTGTGGGTGCAATAGCAACAATTTCATGTTTAACATAAGGAACTATAGCAAGTTCATCTCCATAAGCATAATTCATATTGGCATCTTGGCCACAAGCATAGCAAGCATCATCAAAAAGGGATATTTCAAAAGAATCATAGGGATCATAACAGTCATCATAGCAATCATCCTTCGGTAAGCACGAAGGGGAATTAAACAATGTATGAGTTGAAGAGTTACTCTCATTAGAAGGTGGGCACGGGTGATCAATCCGCTCTTCCTCCTTTTGTTCTTCGCTCTCCTCCTCATCTTTTTTTCATCCAATGAGCTCACAGTTTCATCAATTTCTTCTTCCATAGACTCCTGCAAAATATTAGTCTCTTCTTGGACAGCGGAGTAGTCCTCAATATATAGTTTAACATAAGTTAGAAGCATAATTCTCATAACAATATTCAAGTATGGCAAAATTTTCAGATTTGTGAAGAGTAGCATCATACTTTTCAATCAAAGAAGCAATTTCAGAAGCACCCTTAAAAGCAACAAATTCTTCAATTTGTTGAACATCATAGTAATTATAAACACCCTTAGCATACGAAGATACGATTCCATTATTACTAAACTCACATTGATAGGGAAGGTGTTTCTTAGGGTTTTCAGAACAACAAGTAAAATCATATATTTCACATAAATTCCAAGCATAGCATTGCAAACGTTGAATTTGACCATAATAGTTTCCCTTTTTCAGATATACGGTGTCGCACATAACAAGCATGCTCATCTAAAGATTTGCCCTCAACTAAGCTAGTTGGGGTTTCGGCACGAGCACAAAGGGATCGAAGATGATCCAAGTAATAAGCTTCAGCAGTGTGATAGATTTTGAGTGGTTCTTCAACCATTGGTTTAGTAGGTACAACTAATTTTTTGGTATTTTGCGTTTCCTACCCATAACTAAAGGATAGAAAACAACTAAGAACAGCAAATAAAAATTACTTAGTGATAAAGCAAACAAGCACACACTGAGAATATTCACCCCACGCTATTGCTCCGGCAACGGTGCCAGAAAAAGGTCTTGATAACCCACAAGTATAGGGGATCACAATTGTCATCTTGTTTTCGATAAGTAAGAGTGTCGAAACGGAGCTAAAGGTAAAGAACAAAATATCCGCTCAAGTTATTCTGCACTCTTATCCACTGAGTCAATACCATAACTACCGCTAACGTCAGTCCTAGTACTGTATCTGGAGTGCAGTTTACTAGGATTGCAAGTTCTCTTATATATATGCTAAGATAAAAGTACGCTTTATCTCGAATATAAAAGGTCGTGGTGGAGCTAGGTGTAGTCGGCAAAGATAATAACTTGGGCTCCACGAAAAATAAACTAGGTGAGATATGTTCAAAGGTGATGCAGAATCGAACTAAAGTCTTAATGAAAGTGACTAGTCTGCGATGGGTGTAAGGAGAAATGCTATGTGGGTGGTCGAGCGATCTGGTGAAGGATGTAGTCCGTAACAAAAAGTCTGATCTCACTTATTGCTGAACCGTTGCACAATACAGTCATCTTTATGTGTGTGTTTGACGACTGGCGCTCTCTCTTAGTATGTTGCATGTGTCTATTCCATCTTGGTTGTCATAGTGTCTATGTTACACATCGTATAAAAATTGGAATTCTCGTCCTCCCAGCACCAAGCCTTTATATCTGCAAACTATACATACAAATGACTTCCAATCAGTGATTAACCCCAAACGGAAATAACACAAGCAATTTTAAGTTTCAACTCTTGGTCCCCCTTATCAAACAGTACTGCATACAAATTCAGTCATCGCTCAGGTTAATGGCATTGTATCCATTGCAAGGTGTTGCTCCTCCCTGAGTGACATACGCATTCAAGTACACTCATCCTGAAGCGAAAACAATAACGACAGAATGATCATCAAATACTTATGGTTAGGTAAGCTCATCAGCCATTGCTGGCGGACGGAGTTCAATATGATAGTTTCACGCGCCCCAGCAACGCCAATAAGACAACGACAAAGCAAGTTAACTCCAACCATCGCATAGTGTGCTAGTTCACCCTCCATAGGACACGAAAAATCTACTCAACATCACGTGAAGTAGTGATGCAACATGTCTGATTAGTGTGGATACAATACCCGTCCTGTCGAGAGACTAGGCATGACGACGCTAGCCATTGCATAGTTAGACCGCGAGTTCACAATGGGTGTGCAAAGCGCAGAGGCTGGTCAGTGCACTCGGCTGTCTCGATGAGAGGGAGGAAGGATGCATTATTGGATGGTGATGTTGAAGAATTGCCGATAGGCATCGCTCCTTGTGCTATAACGATCACCACGCGAGCCTGCTGATAGAGTACGATAGAGCCTGCACGGCGTTCCTCGCGTGCGGCCACCGGGCACAGGAAGGGGGAGGGCGACGATGCAGCCTCTCGCACACCGTGCTCGCTGGGTGCTCTCGCTCTTGTCTGTGACATCGAAATATCGTCCCTAGACCTGGTGGAAGGCGCGGTGTATTACTCATATCTGGGTCTCGATGATTGTGCTCATCTCATCGGACTGAGGTGTGATATGCACTCCGCTCAATGAATGGATCTGTCTTCTCTCTACTTCTCTCTCTGTTCATGCTCCTTGACAATGTGCTTCACGTGTATCTGGCTTGATTTCTTACCGTTTTCAGCATGTAGTGAATACCATAGACATTATAATAAATATAGAAGAGTATTCCTCCCGGTATATACTGGCTTTCGTCACTGAAACCGATTCGCTCGCTTCCGTGTAATATATAAGTGTATCGGTGTGAGTATTATAGCCTTTCCTCGGTCAGCATATAAGATACGAGTGTAGGTGGTCAATAGCGAACGCCGGGCTATACTCACGTGAGTCAGTCTCGAGGAAATGATGAGTTGCGGCGCCTGCGTACGGGGAACGTACACCACCCTCCATGTCCTACCTTATAGCACCTACCTCGATCCGTGTGACAACTGGTTCTAATTGTGCTTATTGGCTCTTCTCTTCGATATTTCTCTCTCGACACTTATTTCCAAAGATAAGCTACGTCTCCCTATTCTCTTTATTCCGACGTTGAGGACCCGAATATTTGATGATGCGCAGCTATTCTTGTAAAAATCCCCAAGAACATGCTGCAACTAACATGTGATCGATACATACAGTCACAGCAACCTCGGCTACATCGTGGGATCAGAAACTGGCACTAGGCTCTATAATAGTAGTCCCAAAAAACATATAAAATGCATATAAATGCCATATGATTCCAGAGGTAATGATAATATAACATGGAACAATCAAAAATTATAGATACGTTGGAGACGTATGCAGGACATGTTTTTCGATTTCGGTTTTCGCTTGAGGACAAGCGAGGTCTAAGCTTGGGGGAGTTGATACGTCCATTTTGCATCATGTTTTCTTACTATTATTTATGAATGTTTTATCCATAATAATGCTTTTTGGAGTAATTCTAATGCCTTTTCTCTCATAATATGCAAGGTATACACAAAGAGGGAGAATTCCGGTACTGGAAATCTGGACCTGGAAAAGCTACGTCAGGCCACCTATTCTGCACAACTCCAAACAAGCTGAAACTTCACGGAGATTTTTTATGCAGAAATATATGAAGAAATATTGGAGCAAACAACTACTGAGAGGGGGCCCACCAGGTAAGTCAACAACGGATGCGCGCCAGAGGAGCGGCAATGACGTATGTTGTCTACAGTTCCCGACCGATATAAGATATTCACACCATGGGTGTAGTCGCATACACGGCACCACTGTGTAGGCTCGCAGGCATTGCGGATGATAGATCCACTCAGAACGGGAGACAGGTGTCCGGCTCTAGGTGTGTGCTACTAGTTGCTCCGTTCACGCACAAGCCGGCTCAACCGGCGTTCTCGGCGGATGCGCCTCTAACCGGTTCTCTCCTGGGATATGATACGAGATCATGTTATTTGATCGATAGTGTATAGTGAATTTTAGGTGGAAGCGTAACTTGTTCTGGGGACAGTCCCAGGCATCGCGCGCCGTGTCCTCGAGGTGGAGTTGGCGACAGAGGTCTCGCACCATATGGTGTCCTCTTGCAGACGGATGCAAAAGATTTGTCATCATGCCAGTGGTCGGAGACATTTACGTATTTCAGACCGGAGGGCGGAAAACTGATCGTAGGTCTGTTCGTGTGAACAATCGTCCTCGCGGTACGATCACACTCGTGCCCATCTTGGGTACCGGCTAGGAGTCCCGCAGTACCCCACACCATCTTCGAGGACGCGAATATGGAGCCCACCTATGCTCAAGACGAGGTTAGAGTGTCTCCATATGTGGTCAGAATCTTGTTACGCGAAACGGTTGACGCCTCTCGCCTCGCCAGTGGGTAGGGAGTATGAATTGGACAACGGACTAGTAGGTGGTTGAGTCTACGAGCGCCTTGATAGCCTTGCCCTTTACCTTTTCACTCCTATCACTCGTTTTATCCTTGTTCGCGCCCATTCCCTATCGCTCTGTGTCTCAAGATTCAATATAGCTATTAATAACCTGCTAGAATACTTGGGCTACTCGAATTGATCATTTATGAGTAGATTTACTCTATTGGTTGGTGTAGCATGCCGTTACATGCGCAACTATCATGTGGCGACGTCATCCATTGTGAAGACGTGTGATGTGTTCTCGCTATCTCTTTTGACTCCTTATCGCTATGTTGTAGTATTCGCTTGAGTGTGGGTGTGCACAATCGGCCCTGGATACGGGACAAACTATCACATTTTGATTCACTTCACTAGTACTTTTGTGGGTGCCACGGTGCATATCGTCGTGCCACCGTTTACTCCTCCGGTCCGTAGCAATTAGGATGAGGGTTGCGAGGAGTTAACAGAAGAATTAAAACCCTAGTGTTACAGTTAGGTCGCGTATTCTCCGGTTTAAAGGACGCCATGGACCAAACACGGTGTCAGACTCCGGTATCTGTTATTCATATCTCATTATTAACTACTCGTTCTCTCCGCTCAGTATGTGGTGCTGCTTTGCCGTGGATTGAGAGAATACTCATCTCATATAACTCAGCTCATGGTGTGGTCGTTATCGATCAGATGAGAACATCACGCTCTCAAGAGCGAGCCTCGATCTCACAGAGAGTACATGAAATTATCAAGGTATCTGAACTGAAAGTGCGAGATTGTAAAGCTCAAACTGATCGATGAAATGGGACTCATTATGTCAATAAAAGTCCGTTGATATCCCGTTCATAAACAACCAACATACCGCTTTATATTTGCATTTACTCTGACCGGGCTCTTGTGTACAGACTCGCCGACGCGGCTGCGGCCTTAACTCCAACCTCTCTAGGCGCGACTCTAGACTGGACTCCAGACCAGCGATCGATATCATAGTCTTATTGTCTGCCGCAGGTCTTTCCACTTCATCGCGCCCGCAACGGCGTGAGCCAAACCTTTTTTGTTCGTTGCGCTCTATAAAAGCCGAGTCCGTGCTCGAGCGGGTGTTCTGACTTCTCTCTAACGCCCATTAGAGCCATCTGCTCTAGGTATACTTCAGAGTTCGCGTGTTTCCGTATGTGGTGGATCGGCCCGCGAAAAAGAGGAATTTCGTTACCTGGATATTGTAGATGTGAGTGCGTGGTGATCCAAATACGTCAGGACAGGAACCTCTGTACTCAGCATATAACATACCTAGCTGAGTTCTATGCAGGTGACGATAGCTCAGAACGATCCTCTGTCGGGCCTCAGACAAGCTACGGTTCCCTCTTGCAGCATACAGCGCTTATGTGTATAAACAGCCAGTACATGCTGTCAGCCGTGTGCCACTCGCCCGCGAGTCACAGACACTCAAGCTAGAGACGTTACTTGTTATTTATGCCAGATGACGCGCACAATCCTTGTTGCACGCAACTCATCCGTGTTGGTTACAACACACCGGCAGCAATTGCTGGCCGCTACTGCGTATCTTAGATCATAGTTGAGAACTGCTCGACACATCGTCTCTTGTCCAGTAGAGCTTACGTTACTGGCAATGGCCATGGGACGCGGTGATTATGGTGTCGCTTTATTGTATTAATGGCACCCATCACGACACATTTGATATAAACTAGTGTGTTTTTTTATCACTGTCCTTTGTCTTTCAGCCTATATGAGCGGTCCCTCGGAGATTAGAACTAGATCAACTAGGTCTGGGTCACGCCAGCACGACTGAACAGTACGTTGGCCAAGATGGAGTGTACGACACGCTTACGTCTCTTGAGAGTTCTGTCCCGACTCGCGTGCACGATGTGGAGAAAGATAGCAATTATCTGTGATTGAGTTAGCTGGTGAGATGCTTTTAGATCCAAATCCACCTAACATTTGATGAGTCTAGCATCGATCACAGTCTATCAATCTAGTACAGACAATATATATCGTTTATGCACTCTGGTGTGTGCGTTTTTAGCTTCTCTCTAAATATGATGTGTCATTGTGATTGCTTGACTTTGTGCGTTGCACTGTGCCTACATATATTACTTGCTCGTATACAAATATATCTTGCATCAAGCTGACTCTGGCTACTTACAATTTCAGCACGGTTGCAGCCCATTACTCTTGCTGAACCACTTGTGATCTAAGTTATTCACTCTCTCGATCCTCACACGTTAGAGTTCGAACACTGCTTTATCTATGATTCTCTCGCGATATTAGACGCAGCCTTTCGACTTGTCTGCTCCCTTGTACTTGGTGACAGGTCCCATCAGCGGTAAGGATGAATCTCGGCGTCGAGTACAGCGGTCATATACTCTCTTCCATGGAGAGTAGCAAAGATGCGGTGCGCCTAGACAGGCCAGTTAGTTTTCCCCTCGTGAGGACAACGGACTAGCTCCGCTCTTCATAGTTTTGATCAGCCATAAGTGCCTACTTCTTGCATTGATCATATTTGTCAGTGGAGAACACTAGTGGCCTGATAGACCGTAAAGTTCTGCCAAAGACGTATGGGCAACCCGAAGGCTGGCCACATAGTAAAGCCCTACTAGATGCCACATATCACTCAACGTAGGGATGCTGCATATCGGTCGAGTCTACGCACCTAGTGTGTGCTCCACCTCCTCGTGGATGTGAGTGGAGCCTGATGGTGTGTCTCTCCACTTACTTATCGACGGTATATTATTCATGTGTATTGTACATAACACTATCAAGAAGTGTATGTCTATCATATTCCTCTCCAAGTGGAAATGTCTCTCATAAATTTCAGATTTCAATATTATGTTAGGATGCGCTAGGATATAAAGACTCCTAACTTTATCATGATTATCCATTGTCTTTTGATGAGTGCTCCATATGTATGACATATCCTCGCTTCTGGTTCGGTATTTCTATTCTATACGTTTGTTAATACGCTTGACCAGTTAGTAGCTGCGCTCGAAAGAGCCGATATGAACAAATTCCCGCATCTCCCAAATAATTATAGATCCCTAAGTACGGAAGTCCTAATCACGCACAACCGTGAGCGTCATCGTAAGTCTGAGTCCCCGTTCAACCATTATCGAGAGCATATGGAACTCGTCTCGAGTCCCCGCTCTAGACCGTACCAATATATGGGATCCTTGCAATGCTATCGCACACGGTCATTAGATACGAGGCCTAGCATGCCGGGGCGCACGACATTCTCAGTACGGTTCACATGATATAGTTGGTCTAAGCTCTACTGCTATGATATCTGAACCCTCTCTTCATCTCAGTTCCTATCTCATTTCATATGGTTCAAGTGTAGTGTGAATCTCCTCGGATCATCATATAGTGATTGATTTGTTTATGAAGAACTGTCTATAGGCATCCTTATGTGGAAGGAATGTTCAGAGGTTTGTATTGGTTAATTATATTCCGCGAGTGAAGCTAATATCTGCGTGAAGACTTCCTAATGTCTCCTTAACACAATAGATTCTCAAATGAATACCTAGGAGGAGATAGGCAGTTGTTGATCATTTGAACATACTCGGATTTGCTCAATCTGTGCCAATTACCATACTTTGACTCAGTGGCTGGGATGACTGTAATTCTTCTCGCTGTAAGTTGATCAGTCGTATTGATTGTACCGCATTCTTCAATTCGACTTGCGCGCACCAACCAAGCTACTCGAATAATATAACATGCACTCATCGTGCAAATGAAACTCATTACTCCTCCGAAGGCATCGGATGGAGAAACTATTGCCGAGGTTTCTGCTAATGCTCAAAGTCTGCCGAATGGTGTATGATTATCGTAGAAAGTGAGCTACTCAAGTAGTTGGGATGGGTAGCGAACGGAGGCGGCACTTGACACTCTTCAAGCATAATAAACGGGGACAGATCATTCAATCGCGTGATAGGATTTAAGTGCAAAGATTGTCTACTCCCGGGAATATGAACTCCAAGTCTAGATAGCCTAGCCTGATTATTCTGTGAGATGGCATTCATCACTAAAAGGACAAAGGATCTACTTGGAAGCAATATCTGCCATGCGCAATGATAGATTTGTGGATCGTATATTCATATACAGATTAGACTGCTCCATATGAGTTGAAAATTCAACACCACATGGTAGGTAATTGAGTCATCAGTACCAATGTCATTTCTGTGCAGACTCCTTACGGGGATATATGCCTCGTCGAGCTGTAGTCATTAACGATCATAGGGTACCATTACTAAGCTCACTGCGATATTTGATATGGTTCATTGCCATATTTGCAACTCGAAACAGGGGCACTAGATTAAGACGAAGATTGGCTAAGGACAAGGTGACGAGCGTCGAAAATGGTTCCAAGTGTATGGATCGCCGTCGGCCTGCTACCTCTACATCTACCATCGGGATTAGTTTTAGACCTGAATAATTGTTATTTGGTGCCAGCGTTGAGCACGAACATTATATCTGGATCTTGTTTGATGTGAGATGGTTATTCACTTAAATCAGAGAATAATGGTTGTTCTATTTATATGAGTAATATCTTTTATGGTCATGCACCCTTGAAGAGTCACTACTAGGGAAAACCCTATACACAGAATCTTAGCAGCAGCGCGGCTCAAAAAGCAGCGATGCTACTAATTATGCAGACTTAGCAAATGGCATTGCGCGAGTGTGTGGTGGTCACCCCCGCGTGAAGATGACAATGGTCTCTCTTTGCTTCCACGCTCACTACAGTAATTAACAATCCTCGGCCTTGTCCTTAAAGAACATAACTGTGACAGTCGTGTGCTGCGAGTGGCGTCCAATCCACTACTAGGGAAAACCCTATACACAGAATCTATTAGCAGCCGGCTCAAAAAGGAGCGCTGCTAGCTAAGCAGCGCGGGTGTACCCGCTACTGACAAGTCTAGCGCGCTCGGCGTAACCCGCGCTGCTACAAATATCGACCGACAGTGCCCACCCAACTCCATTTAGCAGCAGCGTGGTGCCGCGAGCCGTGCTACTGCTATAGCTGTAGCAGTAGCGCGGTTTTTCTGAGGTCGCTGCTGCTAATTTTCAAATCGGGCACACTTTTGGTCCCGGTTAGCAGTAGCGCTTGTACCGAAAGCGCGCTGCTGCTACTTTCTTAGCAGCAGCGCGTTTTACGTCCCGCGCTACTGCTAATCCGCACCCACCACCTTTTCCCCACCCCCGCTCCCCCTCCTCTCCCTTTCCCCTACCTCTCCCACTCTCACTCTTCTTCTTCCTCAAATACTTCTCCCCATTACTCTCCCTCTTCTACCTACCTTTCTCTCTCTTCATTACTCCCATAACTACACCACCTCCATTAATGCATCTCCTTTCTCTTTTTCCTACCCCCTCCACTAGTTGAAGTTGTCTCCTCCCAAATTAGGTAGCTAGGTAGATGTAGTATTTAGTTAAGTGACATATTTGCCCCCTAACTAGATCTATCTTTGTCAAGAATAGCTTTGTGCACTTTTGATCTCCCTACATCATCATCTCCACCGTGTGCTCGATCTTGAGATATAGGTGATTAAAATTTCATGCTTTTGCAAAATGGAAATATGTTTATATGTGTGTGATAAGTTGATGGAAATTGTGTGTGTGGCATGAGTTGATGCCAAATTGTGCTTTTGAGTTGCCTATGTTTTGCCGAAATGTCAATTTATTTCCGTTTCGGCGAATTCCGGGCAAACTCTAGATCTATATATGTCCTATTTTAGGAAGGTCATGCCGAATTTTTGTATGACTTTGATGCATGCACGCATTTTTATAATCAATTTGTTTATTATTTCTACCGTGCATGATGGTTGCGAACACATGGTGCGAATATTGCTCGGGGGCTTTTTGCATACTCGGACTAATGCACGATGATAGTGTGATATAAACTGTAGAGTTCGTCGGCGGGTGCAGGATATGAAATGAACAAATAAGCCGGACAGAGGTTTATGTCCGGTCGAGTATAGTGCAACTTGGGTCTGAACCAATGCCACAACGAGTGAAATAAACTAGATTATGCGACATCAGTACGCCTCAGCCAATATCATCTCAGGCCCTTAAGTTGGTCATGTCCGAAGATGGTAGCATCCTGCTTCATATCTGGGTTATTCTATGTGCGCCACTGGCAACACCAACTTACAGAGTCATGTGTGCCTGAGCAATCAACACATTGAGATGAGGTTGACGATAGATTAGAGGTGAGACTGACCACGATCTGGTGAACAGATTCAACTTCCCCAACACAAACACATTCAATGGAATTCATGACTCATGGAGTTGAATATATGATTAATAACTAAACATATGAATCTTCTCCACCAATAAAACTCCTAAGCATCATACTATAAGGACTGGTGAACCACCACCAGAACTACTCTTCAGCAAAGGATCTTGAGAAGACGCTATGTTGGCTAGATAGAATGACTTACGGGATGGCTAGAGACAGCTGAAGAAGGGATGAGTGATTTCATAGTAATCATGGCGCGGGGAGAGGGGTAATGCGTGCCGGACATGCTGGGGTGGAATGGAGGGCTGACCCGATATCCCAGATGGTGCGGAGTAAGATGTGGCGGACATAGTGGAGTCGGAGATGACAACGATGAGTTGTCAAGCGATCTTCCATCTCACTCTCCACGCCGAAGCCAGAAGTTCAGTCAGCGATCTACTTACATTATATTAGCAGAAATGTCCGAGCAAAGCTGCCTCCACCTTCGGTGCCTCCAGTGGACGGGGGAAATCCTAAAAAATCCAAGACCGAGAGGGCACGTTGGAGGGGAAGGAGGGGTGGAGAGGGAAAGAGGATGCCTTTTATTTGAGAATTCGGAGATGGCCTGCAGCCCGGGCCTCCATGAAAAATGATGTGCAATACATAGGGCCCACCTACGCGCATTTCTTAGATGGGCGCCGCGACCACTAAACCCGCGCCATCCCATTTTCCACTCCAGATTGTTATGCTGGGTCTATAGGCCGGTTTTCATTTGGCCTTAAGCTCCCGCGTGAACTTTTTTTTGTTTGCTTATCACTAGTTTTGGGAAACTTCTAGGCATATTTTTGTGTTTTATTCATCGTGGGTCTACACTAGCTCTCGCTCGGACTTCTTGCCAACTGTTTTTGTGCAAGCTCGATCCGCCTAAGTCATTTTTTTCATTAGTTCTTGAGTCAGTTTCTTCATTGGTCTTAGTCGGTTTTCTGTGCTTCGATTTTCGTTTTCTCTTTATTTTCGTTCTTTTTTTCTTTTCTGGTTTTTTCCAATTCATCATTTTTAGTCCTTTAACATTTTTGAATTTGGGAACATTTTTTAAATTTGTGAATTATTTTTGAATTCGTGAACATTTTTCTAATGTGTGAACAATATTTGAACTCCCAAACATTTTCTTTGTATAAATGATCATTTTCCAAATACATGAACATATTTCAAATGTGCAAAACATTTTTTGAATTCGCACGAACATATTTCAAATTCCCGAACATTTAGTGAATTCGCGAACACTTTTTGAATTCTCTGTGAACATATTTTGAATGCGTGAATATTTTTTGTATACATGACCATTTCTTGAATTTGCCGTGAACATATATTTCTAAATCGACCATTCAATTTTTGAATAGTTACTAAGTTCATGTGGCGTCAGCGTGGTGTTATCGGAAGTTCCCTCATTGTTCACGCATTTGAATTCGGCAAGGAAGACGAGGACATTTTGGAAGTTCATAGACATGCCGGCCAGAGCGGGGTCCGAAGAGAGTTCAGTCGGTACTAAGTTCAATCATGCGGGACCCTCATGTTCAAGCATTGCTTCACAAGGAGACAAGTACTGAGAGAGCTGCTTCTAGAGAGGAGGCTAAGCTGGAGCAACTAGTGGTAGACTCGAACACTCCATTGTATGATGGTTGCAATCCTGAGGTGACCTGCTTGAGTTTCATGCTCCAACTCCTGAAGACGAAGGCTAAAAACAAATGGACCGACACTAGCCTCGATGAGCATCTCAAGTACCTAAAGGATGTTCTCCTCGCGGGTAATCTATGTCCTAGTAGTGTTGATGAGGCCAAGAAGATCGTGTGCCCTCTTGATCTGCCACACGTTAGATACCATGCATGCATCAACGATTGCATAATTTATCGGAAGGAGCACGCGGAAAAAACAAGATGTCCGGTGTGCAATGCTTCTCGATACAAGAAGGCCGGGAAGAAATGTCCCCAGAAAGTGGTATGGTACTTACCGATCACTCCCTGTCTCCAGAGGTATTTTGTAGATCCCAAGGAAGCAAAGCTAATGTGCTGGCACGCGGAGAGGAAGAAGCCCGACGATGGAGATGATCCGAAGCTGAGACATGTCAAGGATGGAAGCCAGTGGAGAGCGTTGAACAACTTCTATCGGTATTTTGAATGTGATGCAAGGAACATCATGCTCGGCACGTGTACCGATGGCATGAACCCGTTTGGCAACCAGAACACCAACCATAGCACATGGCCCGTGTTTGTATGGATGTACAACCTCCCCCTGGTTGTGCATGAAATCGAAGTTCATTCACATGAGCATGCTTATTCAAGGGCCGAAACAACCAGGAAATAACATTAATTTGTATCTGGGGCTACTTCAAGAGGAGTTAGACACGTTATGGAAAACACCGGCCAAGACATGGGACGCCAGCAAAGGCGAGTATTTCAACATGAGAGCCGCGCTGATCACGACAGTGCAGGACTATCTCGGTTACGGATATGTGGCAGGCCAGGTGTACCATGGATATTGCGGATGCACGCGGTGCATGGATGATATGACGTCTCAGCAGCTAACGTCAAGGAAAGATGGCGGGTCTGGGAAAATCGTGTACATGGGGCATCGAAGATGGCTCGAATAGGACGACCCGTGGAGAAACCGTGGAGATATATTCAATGGTCACGCTGAGCATCGAGGACCTCCACGTAAGCGGAGCGGTGCCGAAATCGATGAGCTGTTGAAAAACTGGAAGGAGTGCCCCGTGCCAGGAAAGACGATGAGAAAGGCGTCGGAGCCGCTGCTGAAGGTATGGAAGACGAGGTCTGTGTTCTGGGACTTGGAGTACTGGCACAAACTCGATACACCTCATTGCCTTGATCAAATGCATATCTGTAAGAATATCCTTGAGAGCTTGCTCGCAACACTTATGAACATGCCGGATAAGACCAAGGATGGGCCGAAGGCAAGAAAAGACTTGCAAGATTTGAAAATCAGGGAAGATCTGCACATGCCGCCCCGTAAAATGTCAGACGAGACAGAGACGGAGACAGAGGCACGGGAGAAGAAGGGCAAGAAAATAAAGAAAGAGGATTATTGCCCCCCTTCTTGCTTCACCTTAAGTCAGGCTGAGATCCATCAATTCTTTAAGTGCCTTACCGGAGTCAAAGTTAGTTCCGATTACTGTGGCAAGATAAACAGATATCTAGACACGGACAAGAAAAGGTTCAGCGGGATGAAGTCCCATGACTGTCATGTGGTGATGACGCAGATACTACCTGTTGCCCTTAGAGGGATAATGGACAAGCACGTCCGTGACACGCTTATTGGTCTCTGCAAATTTTTCGACATCATCTCTCGAAAGTCGATCAGTGTGAAGCAGCTCCGAAGGCTACAGGAAGAGATCGTTGTGATACTGAATGAGCTTGAGATGTACTTCCCGCCCGCGTTCTTTGACGTGATGGTGCATCTGTGTATCCATATTGTGGATGACATAATAGACCTGGGGCCGTCATTCCTGCACAACATGATGCCGTTTGAGAGGATAAATGGGATCATCAAAGGATTCGTTCGTAACATGTCCTGTCCGGATGGAAGCATCATCCAGGGCTATGTGACACAAGAGTGCATCTCTTTCTATGAGAATCTTCTATATGGCGCAGACCAGCCGCCTGGTGTTAGTGTTGGTTTGCCCGTTAACAAGCACGATTGGAGGCTCGAAGGAGAAGGTCACTGCAACGGTCGCAGGGAACTGCACGTGGCATACTCAGATCGACGCAGCGACTTTGACAGAGCAAACTTGGTAGTGCTACAACACCTAGACGAGGTAGATCCTTTCGTGGCACTGCACAAAGAAATTATCGCAAAGAAGTATCGTGACCGGGGGGTATGCAGGACGGACGCCGAAGTTACTAGAGAGCACAACTCCACTTTCCTGCATTGGTTCAAAGAGCATATTATTGCTAATCCCCTGGAGGAGGGCCCTAAGGACGGATTGCTCATATACGCCTTAGCACATGGCCCCTCGCCCAACCTCGTAACCTATCAGGCATATGATATCAACAGATACACGTTCTACACGGAGGCCAAAGATATGGACAGTGATGATCATAACTCAGGGGTGATGATGGAATGGATGACCGGTAGCGACAACGGCGCAACTGAACGATTTTATGGAAGTTTCGAGGAGATCTGGGAGCTTGACTACTCTGGACTGCACAACACGACGATGTCCCGTGTCAGATGGGCTAAGAATGTCGAAAGAGAAAACCGGATTTTCACTACCATGACTATACCCGATGCCAAGAGCGCTACCGTGAACGCTATCGCCAAAAACGAGCCATGGGTAAACGCTAAGCACGTGACACAATGCTTCTTCATAACCGACCCATGCAATCCCAGTCGTGTTGTCGTGAGGAGAGGCAAAAGGAACATCATTGGAATGGATGGAGTCACCAACAAGGAAGACTATGATCAGTACGGCAACCCAATGAGGGAAGATGACGATGATGATGAAGTATACGTCAAAAGAAGAATCAATACTACATTACCTAAGAAAAATCGTACTCCATGGAAAAGGCAAAGTCATAATGAGGGGCTCAATTATTCTTCGACGAACAAGAAGGGAAAGAAGCTGACTCAAAAACGAAAACGTCAGTGCTGAGGAACCGTATGTTATCGGTTAAATGATGTAATATATATATATATATATATATATATATGTTCCTATTTTGTATACACACTTAGCCATTATTATGCATGGGTCCAATGATGTAATATATATATATGGTCCTATTTTGTATACATATTTAACCGTCAAATGATGCAATATATATCTCCTTCCCTTCATTCACTACTCTCGGGAAATAAAAGTGGGAGAAAATAAAGGAAAACAAAAAGGAAAACTGGCAGTAGCGATTTCCTTATAAAACAGCTACAGTCAAGCTAGCAGTAGCGATTTCCTTATAAAACCGCTACAGCTAGTGAAGGTAGTAGCAGCGTGTTTTATCTAAACCGCTACAGCCAGTGAAGGTAGTAGCAGCGCATTTTATCTAAACCTCTACAGCTAGTGAAGGTAGTAGCAGCGCGTTTTGTCTAAACGTGCTACTGCTACATCCACTTAACCCAAAATTCTCACTCTCCCTGCTTCATCCCGCCTCTTTTCCCCCCAAATCCCCACTCTCTCCCCCGTCGCACCGCCGCGCCCCGGCGCTCGCCCCCGGCCCTGGCCGACGCTCGCCCCCGACCAGGCCCCGTCGCTCTCCCCCGACCAGGCCCCGGCGCTTGCCCCCGACCCCGGCGCTCGCCCCCGACCCGTCGGCCCTCGCCTCCCTCCTCTGCTTCCTCCCCTCTCAACCTCGGCCGTCGTCGGGCCTGCCTCCTAGCCCCTGCACCCTCTGTAAACCCCCTCCCTCTCTCTGCTAGCTAGGGTTCTTCGGTTAATTTACTTAGGTTTTAGTTAGGGCAGAAGGTTAATTAGGTTATGAATTTAGCTAGGTTTTAAAATAGGACAGAAATTTAGGGTTAAGCAATTGTAGTTAAAAGAAAAGGCAGCATTTAAGCAATTGTCCAAATCAACATCCCTTGTTAAAGCAAATTTAGGTAGGCTAAATTTATATGCAAATTTGAACTGGACATGTGATATGTGGATATGTCATGTTTTGGACATGTCATGTTTGGAATTTGAACATGTCATTTGGACATGTGATGTTTTGGTTCAATTTTGGTAAATGATCCGAGTGGCCTCTGCTACGCCGGAATGTTGATTCATTTCCATTCCGGTGAATTTCAGGCGCTCGATATGTCCATTTTTTAGCAAAGGTCATGCTGAAATTTGCCGTGAATAAAGGCATGATTAGTGCTACATAGTTGGCATATCGAGTGTTGGCACATAGATTTCTTTTTTATATTATTTCTCATTTATTCATACTTTTTGAAATAAACGAGGACACTTAATCATAGGAAACATGTCGAACAATGAAGAAACTGGCCTTCTGACCAAGATGCAGACGAGATGGATTATGAGGGTGAACAAGAATACCTCGACTATTTGACTGCTAAGCAAGGTTTGCAAGTCGGCCTCGATGATGGTACTGACGCCGACATCGACACCGACGGTGCCGGCACCGATGGCGGCGCCGAGACCGGCGGGGAAGATACCAGCGGGGAAGGTACCGACGCTGATGCCGCTACCGAAAAGAGGAAGCATAAGAAGCAGAGGATACGAAAACCTAACAAACTAGGGATTGGACGACTTGTGATCACAAAGATGGCACCTGGCAAGTTTGAGCCATTAGAGCTGGAAGAACCTCGCAAGTGCTATGGGAACCAATTAGGATGCATCCTACAGGAATGTGCGAGCATCAACGACGATGACTTAAGGAGTAAAGAACATTTGATGCAGTTGCTCCTAACGAAGTTTCACAAGAGATTCAAGTTCCCCGATAGGGATGATAACATAGAACAACCGTGGGATGATCCGAATATGAAAAAGATTAACAATCACGCCATGGGCATGTTTAGCAATGATTTGGCCTCCTGGAAAGGGAGGGTGAAACGAGCTATTGAGGCTGACGAACCCCTGTCCAAGATTCTATAGGAAAATCCGACACTTACGGAAGAGGAGTTCGAAAAGTTCAAGGACACTTGCGCTACCGAGGCAGCCAAGGATAAGGCTGCGAAATTCAAGAGCCTTCAGCAAAGGAACACGAGGAAGCATCGCCTCGGAAGCCGTGGCTACCTTGGTAAAAGGCCCATATGGGATAAGGAGGGCGCGGAACGTGAAGCCGCGGGTCTCCCAGACCCCTTCGCGAAGTTCACCAACCCCTTAGAGCGTGACTTCATTAGGGCCCGCTACAAGTGGGACAAGGAGAAAACGGTTTTTTACACGGACCAGATCACGAGGAAATTGATTAGACTACTGGAGAAGCATCACCAGCTTGCAGCTGAAAGCCCTACTTCTCCGACGAGGCCCAAGTGGGACACCCCTCTCAACCGGGCCTTGAACGAACTTAAGGGACTCCCTTTGGGCCAGCGGCCGCAATATGGTCGTGTGCACGGAGCTAGAGACGGCGCCACGTGGAAGGTGTTTTACAAAGAGGGCCCAGAGGCCAAGAAGCAGAAAAAGAAGTTTAGTCAGGCAGACATCGACGCAAAGGTGAAGCTTGCGGTCGAGAAAAAAGCAGCTGAGGGCGCGGAAAAAACAGCCGAGGAGAAAAATGAGTTGCTACAGCATGCAGTCAATGCAGCTGTAACTTCCTGTAGAAATGATTTCGCTACTAACTTGGTTCCAGCTATCATCAACTGGACGAAGGAAAATCCAGACAAGACGGTACATGATTTCCCGATGCCCAGTTTCGTCGGGAGCAACTCCATGAACAACAACAACACCGCACCATCACTTGCTCACGCAACCGGGCCTCCTCTCGCGGTCGCTCCCACTCATAGCAGCCCGTCCTCAGTCTCTGGTGCGCTAGGTGGGCCTTCGTCTTTGGCTGAGCTCGACGCCATCACGGTAATTACATGTCGCACCAACATATATATATATATATAGAATATTCCATTTTCGTTGCCTTTTGGATGTTTTACGCCACAGACATATGTGTTTGTAGGGCAAAGAAACCCCATGCACCATACTCTACTTGATCAAAGGCCAGAAGGTGGACGTGGGAAAGGGGATGATAATGAACCCCATGCAACCCACGTTCCACAACCAGTCGATCCCCGTTGGGCACTTCAGGGTTAACTTGTCCAGTGTGAAATCGGGGCACGAGCATTTGCCTCCTCTGGTATATCCTGTGGGAGAGGACAACGAGACCCCGCCACGGATTGGAAACTGCAAGGGTTGGGTGCTGCTATGGCCGAAGAATCTTATTCGTCTGGAGCCGGCCGAGAGCACACCAATAACCACACATCAACAAGCATGTGCGGAGACCACCACCCTGCCTACGCAATTACCAGCTCCTGTAGTGCCGAGTGAAAGCGGCGGACGACGTGATGAAGGGGGTGCAATAGTACTGGCTGATGTAATCAGTCCTGTAGAACAGAGAATGGATGATGAGATGGAGGTCGACCCTATGGGTTTCCTCAATACAAACGCGTATGACTGTGACATAGATATGATGAGTCAACCATATGACGAATCGGGCTATCAGCATGCTAATGAGGATATGGATGATATGCCCAGGTAGGAAGGTCGTTGGAAGGATTGCAAAAAGTCTCTCTTCATGAATTCCTCACAGGACACGCCTGAAGATGTCGCCTCAACACAGGCTCAACTCGCCGGGGGTCGTACAGTGCTTAGCCCGGGAACCCTGGGGCAGGGGTTAAGGAAGGGTCTGGAAGGTGTGCCCAAGAAAAAGGAGAGGAAGAGATCGGGGAAGATAACTGCCTCCAAACAAGCCAGAGCACAAAGCAGCCAGACGATGCATTCTGAAGAGCGTGTACCCGTGAAAGGTGCGGCCATGTTCCATCTCACGGGCGAGCCGATGCTACCGCCGAAACCGCTAGAGGCACTATCAGGGGATCTCAAGAGACTGCATGACCATGTGCTGTCGACTGAGAAAAGCCTACTAGCCTCAAAGGATCCAGGATATCCGACATACGCGGCTCGTGTGCCTGAGGGGAAGTGCTATGTCGACACACGGCCCGCGGAGGTGTTCTTCCTGCGGTTTGACCATATCTTTGAGATGTTTATGATAAGGTGGCTCGGTTTTACAATCGTCCGCCTTTTTGCGCTACATCTGAGCTCCGTCATGAAGAGTGAAGAAGTCTCGCAAATCTATGTGGCGGATCCGTACTACATGCATGAGTCTTTCTTGAGTCTCGGCGACTTTGAGCATGAAACTGCTAGGGAGTACCTCCAAAACTTCATGGTACAAAATAAGGACCAGGAAATTGTCCTCGTGCCTTATCATCCAAAGTAAGTCAGTTCCGGACAACCCTTTCGTACATTTCAATCATTCCTTCTCTCTCATATGGGGAGTAATTTGAGGTGTCTTTTCCCTGCAGCAACGGGTGCGTCGTCCTTATCGTTCTTTACCCGCAAGTCTCCCAAGCCGTGTATTTTGACCCTTCCAGAGACTACGAGAAAAAATACTACACCCACATAATGAATATTCTAGAGGATGCTCTCCAAGGCTTCAGCATTAGAGGTGGCGACATGCAGATCAGGAAACAAAGGAACAAGAAGATGGGTTTCACACATAAAACTAACTTCTCCTGCATCCATGTCCCAAAACCAAGCAAGAAGGATGGATTCTACATCGTCCATCTCATGATTCAGTTCAACACGGATCACCAAAAGCTTCGCATGAGAAGCAGAAATGATGATCATATCCACAAGTGGCTAGAATCTCATGGAGAAGCAGATTATAAACTTAGAGATGACTTCTTTCGCATCCAAAGCGACATTGCGACGATCATCATGAAAGAAGTCGTCGATGAGAAGGGGATGTTCCACCACGGCCCTATATCGCGAGCTGATGTCCGAACTCGCATAGGCATGCAACGTCTAGATCTCACGCCATTCAAGAAGCTAGTGTCCATCCTCGATGATATGGAAGGATGGAACTTCTAGTGATTTATGATGCCAATGATGATGATATGTGTCGGTTGAACTTGTATACTTTTTGTAGCAATGAAACTTTGTGATGTCCACGGTCCCTGCCGAACTTGCGTAACGCTACTTTGTTAGTTTGCGTACGATGACCTGCGTACCTCTAGTTAATTAATTTGCGTAATGTATGTTGCATCTAGTTGCTAACCCTTTCTTTTTCGGTGTTGCTCTAGTATATTTTGTTGCATATATATGATTGTAAATCCTCTTCATGAACATGCATCTCTAACAGGTACCTAGTTTCTTGATGGCGAGATGGAAGTGCTATGTCGTGTACAAAGGGAAGGTTCCGGGGGTGTACAACGAGTGGCATGAGTGTCAGGTGCAAGTGAATGGGTTCTCGGACGCCAGCCATAAAGGCTTCAAAAGCAGACAAGAAGGAGAAGCTAGTTACTTGAGGTTCACGCTAGCGCGAGAGAGGACTCGTAACCGCCACCTCATGTACTGCATAGTTCCGCTCTCACTCATAGTGATAGCTCTTCTCGCGTATACCTTTGTTTAGATGGATGACGTTGTATCGGGACTTGCATGTATCGCTATTTTCGAGATGATGACGAGATACCACTTTGTGTTGGATGATGATTATGATGAGACTACTTGTATGTATATGCTATGATTATATTTATGGTCTCGCAGGCATTTGTATGTGTATCATGATGACATTTGTATGTGCTAAAGATTCTTCTATAAAGCCTGTTCAAATACAAAACAAATATGCCGAAAAAACAAAAAACTACTAAAATTAGCAGTAGCGAGCGGACAAAAGTTAGCAGCAGCGCGGTAGTAGCAGTAGCGCGCATAGGAGAAGCGCGCTATAGCTATTAGCAGTAGCGAGCTTCCATTAAGCGCGCTGCTGCTACACTTGTGTAGCAGTAGCACTGGTGAGCACCCGCTACTGCTACGTGTTAGCTGTAGCGCCTTATTAGTAGCGCTGGTCCCCGCGCTACTGATACACCTAAAACCCGCGCTGCTGCTAGCCTTTTCCCTAGTAGTGGTAGGTCGTGGGGAAAGAACCCAACCGACAGTTCAGTCGGTCTGCAATGGCCTGTGCTTCGTCCGGGGAATACCCAAGAACCATCACTTTGCTCTTATCGAAGTTGATAGTTAACCCCGAGATCTGTTGGAAGCACAGGAGGAGGAACTTCAGGTTGGTAATGTCCTGAACAGTGCCCTCCACCATTATTATGGTATCATCCTCATATTGCAGGAGGGAGACCCCTCCCCCTCTGACTAGATGAGGGACGATGCCATGGATATGGCCGGCAGCTTTGGCCCTGTCAAGGATGGAGGCAAGGGCATCCACCACCATGTTGAACAGGAACGGTGAGAAAGGGTCCCCCTGCTGAACCGCACAAAGGGTGGGGAAGTATGTCCCAATATCACTATTAATGTTCACATCGGTCCGGCCGCAGGAGACAAGCTGCATAACTCTAGTCACCCACCGGTCGTCAAAGCCCTTGCGGAGCAGCACCTCCCTCAAGAAGGGCCAGTGCACCGTGTCGTAAGCTTTGTGGAAGTCAAGCTTCAGGAACACTGCACAAAGGTGCTTCGCCCGGACCTCGTGGAGTACTTCGTGGAAGACCAACACCCCATCCAGAATAAATCGGTCTCGAATGAAAGCCGATTGATTAGGATGGGTAACCGCGTCAACGAGAAGGGTCACCCTATTGTCATACCCTTTAGCCAGGATCCGGAAAATCACATTTGTCAGTGTGATGGGGCGAAACTGGCGGATGTCGGAGGCGCCCGGGACCTTGGGGATCAGGGTAACGATCCCATAGTGAAGACGCCCAAGATCCATGGACCCTGAGTAGAACTCCTCAAATAGGGCCATGACCTCCGGCTTGATGGTCTGCCAAGATGTTTTGAAGAACGTTACGGGCAGGCCATCCGGACCCGGGGCCGAGGAGAGGTTCATCCCCTTAATAGCGGCGAAGACCTCGTCTTCGGTGAAGGGGGCCACCAAGGCCACATTGGCCTCAACCGAGACCAATTTGTTACCCGACGAAATGTCGGGAGCGAGGCTAGCCCCACCTCGAGGGGTGGGGGTAAATAGAGCTTTGTAGAAACCATCCACATGGGCACGGATGGCCAAAGGGCGAACGAGAGGCGTATCTCCATCCCATAGACATTGGATGGAGTTCCGACGTCGTCGCCCGTTAGCGACCGCCTGGAAATAGGCGGTGTTAGCGTCGCCATGAAGCGCCCACTGTTGGGTACCACACAGCCTCAAGTAGGCCTCCTCATCCGTGTAGATGGTTGAGAGCTGGTCTTCCAGGTCATATCTCAGCATCCATTCATCCGGGGAAATCCCGGAGGTGTCGCCACGGGCGTCCAAGGCTTGGATTGCAAGCAGGAGGGCCTTTTTGCGCTCGCGTAGGTCCCGGCCAAGGTTAGCGCCCCAACCCTTCATGAATTGGTGGGCAAGCTTGGCACAGAACTGCCACGAGTCAACTACGGACATGGAGCGATGAGAAGAGCGAGCGACGATCCAGTGCGCGACGACGGCCTCCCGGAAGCCCGCCTGATTGAGCCAGAAGAGCTCGAACCGGAAACGCGGCTGAATGGGGGGGCTCGTCCATGGTGGAGAGGAGGAGAGGGACGTTGTCAGACCTGATCCGGGTAATCGCACGAAGCGATGCCAAGGGGCAACATATCTCCCACTCCGGGGAGACTAGGACGCGATCCAAGACAGATTGCGTCGGGTCTACTTGCCGGTTTGTCCAGGTGAATTGGGCACCCATCCGATCTAATTCATGGAGACCGAGCTCCACGATCTAGTCGTTGAACAACTGCATCCGTGGTAGGTTAATCCGGTCACTATTCTTCTCATCCGGGGAACAGATGAGGTTAAAGTCTCCGCCCACAACTACTGGGAGGAGGGAGTTGGAGATCTTCTGGTGCAGCTCCGCGAGGAAGGCCGGGGAGCGGCGGTGGTCTGCCGGTCCATATACAATCACGACCTCCCATTGGAGGTTAAGGGCACGCTCAAAGATCTCCATACTAACGAAGAATTCTCCCCGGTCCATGCCACCGACCTCAAAGGTGGCATCCTTTACCCCTAAAAGGATGCCACCAGAATGCCCCGTGGTTCCACTAGACGGGAGCCAATGCCAGGCGAAGAGGTGGGAGCTAAGACAGTCGAGCTCATGGAGGGAGAACTCAGTGCGCATGGTTTCCTGGATGGCTACGATGTCAATATGTTCATCTTGTATGTACTCGATGATTTGGCGGCGGCGGCCATCATGGCCGAAGCCGCGGATGTTCCAGAAAGGGCCCGCATCTAAACCCCCATCGGGGGCTGCTTGACCCCAGGACACTTGAAGCGTTGAGTGCGCGGAGAGCCGCTGTGCGAGAATGGGTGCTGAAGGAAATATGCCCTAGAGGCAATAATAAAGTTATTATTTATTTCCTTATATCATGATAAATGTTTATTATTCATGCTAGAATTGTATTAACCGGAAACATAATACATGTGTGAATACAGAGACAAACAGAGTGTCACTAGTATGCCTCTACTTGACTAGCTCGTTAATCAAAGATGGTTATGTTTCCTAACCATGGACAAAGAGTTGTTATTTGATTAACGGGATCACATCATTAGGTGAATGATCTGATTGACATGACCCATTCCATTAGCTTAGCACCCGATCGTTTAGTATGTTGCTATTGCTTTCTTCATGACTTATACATGTTCCTATGACTATGAGATTATGCAACTCCCGTTTGCCGGAGGAACACTTTGTGTGCTACCAAACGTCACAACGTAACTGGGTGATTATAAAGGTGCTCTACAGGTGTCTCCAAAGGTACATGTTGGGTTGGCGTATTTCGAGATTAGGATTTGTCACTCCGATTGTCAGAGAGGTATCTCTGGGCCCTCTCGGTAATGCACATCACATAAGCCTTGCAAGCATTGCAACTAATGAGTTAGTTGTGAGATGATGTATTACGGAACGAGTAAAGAGACTTGCCGGTAACGAGATTGAACTAGGTATTGAGATACCGACGATCGAATCTCGGGCAAGTAACATACCGATGACAAAGGGAACAACGTATGTTGTTATGCGGTCTGACCGATAAAGATCTTCGTAGAATATGTAGGAACCAATATGAGCATCCAGGTTCCGTTATTGGTTATTGACCGGAGACGTGTCTCGGTCATGTCTACATTGTTCTCGAACCGTAGGGTCCGCACGCTTAATGTTACGATGACAGTTTCATTATGAGTTTATGTATTTTGATGTACCGAAGGTTGTTCGGATTCCCGGATGTGATTATGGATGTCGGTGTCAAAACCGGCGGATCTCGGGTAGTGGGTCCCGAACTGTGCGTCTAGGCCGGATGGTAACAGGAGGCAGGGAACACGATGTTTTACCCAGGTTCGGGCCCTCTTGATGGAGGTAAAACCCTACGTCCTGCTTGATTAATATTGATGATATGGGTAGTACAAGAGTAGATCTACCATGAGATCAAGGAGGCTAAACCCTAGAAGCTAGCCTATGGTATGATTGTTGTATATGGAGTTGATGTCCTACGGACTACCACCCTCCGGTTTATATAGACACCGGATAGGGTTAGGGTTACACAGAGTCGGTTACAATGGTAGGAGATCTTGAATATCCGCATCGCCAAGCTTGCCTTCCACGCCAAGGAAAGTCCCATCCGGACACAGGATGAAGTCTTCAATCTTGTATCTTCATAGTCCAGGAGTCCGGCTGAAGGTATAGTCCGGCTACCCGAACACCCCCTAATCCAGGACTCCCTCAATGGACATGACGAGGAGTCTCAAAATGGTCGAGACATAAAGATCGATATATTGGAAGCCTATATTTGGATATCGGAATCGTTCCGGGTGAAATCGGGATTTTACCGGAGTACCGGGGGGTTACCGGAACCCCCCCGGGGATTATTGGGCCTACATGGGCCCTAAGGGAGAAGAGGAAAGGAGGCAAGAGGTGGCCGCGCGCCCCTCCCCTCCCTAGTCCGAATAGGACAAGGAGAGGGGGGCGGCGCCCCCCCCCTTTCCTTTCCCTCTTCCTCCTCTTTCCCACTTCTCCTTCTCCAACTAGGAAAGAAGGAAGTCCTACTCCCGGTGGGAGTAGGACTCCCCCTTGGCGCGCCCTCCTTGGCCGGCCGCCCCTCCCCTTGGCTCCTTTATATACGGGGGTAGGGGGGCACCCTAGAACACACAAGTTGATCTTCGTGATCGTTCCTTAGCCGTGTGCGGTGCCCCCCTCCACCATATTCCACCTCGGTCATATTGTAGCGGTGCTTAGGCGAAGCCCTGCGACGGTTGAACATCAAGATCGTCATCACGCCGTCGTGCTGACGGAACTCCTCCCCGAAGCTTTGCTGGATCGGAGCCCGGGGAGCGTCATCGAGCTCAACGTGTGCCAATAACTCGGAGGTGCCGGAGTAACGGTGCTTGGATCGGTTGGACCGGGAAGATGTACGACTACTTCCTCTACGTTGCGTCAACGCTTCCGCTTCGGTCTACGAGGGTACGTAGACAACACTCTCCCCTCTCGTTGCTATGCATCACCATGATCTTGCATGTGCGTAGGAATTTTTTTGAAATTACTACGTTCCCCCATAGTGGTATCAGAGCCAGGTTTTATGGTTTGATGTTATATGCACGAGTAGAACACAAGTGAGTTGTGGGCGATATAAGTCATACTGCTTACCAGCATGTCATACTTTGGTTTGGCGGTATTGTTGGATGAAGCGGCCCGGACCGACATTACGCGTACGCTTACGCGAGACTGGTTCTACCGCCGTGCTTTGCACACAGGTGGCTGGCGGGTGTCAGTTTCTCCAACTTTAGTTGAACCGAGTGTGGCTACGCCCGGTCCTTGCGAAGGTTAAAACAGCACCAACTTGACAAACTATCATTGTGGTTTTGATGCGTAGGTAAGATTGGTTCTTGCTTAAGCCCGTAGCAGCCACGTAAAACTTGCAACAAACAAAGTAGAGGACGTCTAACTTGTTTTTGCAGGGCATGTTGTGATGTGATATGGTCAAGGCATGATGCTAAATTTTATTGTATGAGATGATCATGTTTTGTAACCAAGTTATCGGCAACTGGCAGGAGCCATATGGTTGTCGCTTTATTATATGCGATGCAATCACCCTGTAATGCTTTACTTTATCACTAAGCGGTAGCGATAGTCGTAGAAGCATAAGATTGGCGAGACGACAACGATGCTATGATGGAGATCAAGGTGTCACGCCGGTGACGATGGGGATCATGACGGTGCTTCGGAGATGGAGATCACAAGCACAAGATGATGATGGCCATATCATATCACTTATATTGATTGCATGTGATGTTTATCTTTTATGCATCTTATCTTGCTTTGATTGACGGTAGCATTATAAGATGATCTCTCACTAAATTTCAAGATAAAAAGTGTTCTCCCTGAGTATGCACCGTTGCCAAAGTTCGTTGTGCCCAGACACCACGTGATGATCGGGTGTGATAAGCTCTACGTCCATCTACAACAGGTGCAAGCCAGTTTTGCACACGCAAAATACTCAGGTTAAACTTGACGAGCCTAGCATATGCAGATATGGCCTCGGAACACTGAGACCGAAAGGTCGAGCGTGAATCATATAGTAGATATGATCAACATAGTGATGTTCACCATTGAAAACTACTCCATTTCACGTGATGATCGGTTATGGTTTAGTTGATTTGGATCACGTGATCACTTAGATGATTAGAGGGATGTCTATCTAAGTGGGAGTTCTTAAGTAATATGATTAATTGAACTTAAATTTATCATGAACTTAGTCCCTGATAGTATCTTGCTTGTTTATGTTGATTGTAGATAGATGGCCCGTGCTGTTGTTCCGTTGAATTTTAATGCGTTCCTTGAGAAAGCAAAGTTGAAAGATGATGGTAGCAATTACACGGACTGGGTCCATAACTTGAGGATTATCCTCATTGCTGCACAGAAGAGTTACGTCCTGGAAGCACCGCTGGGTGCCAGGGACAACGTTAAGAACGTCTTGCAGAGCAAAGCTGATGACTACTCGATAGTTCAATGTGCCATGCTTTACGGCTTAGAACCGGGACTTCAACGACGTTTTGAACGTCATGGGGCATATGAGATGTTCCAGGAGTTGAAGTTAATATTCCAGCAGAATGCCCGGATTGAGAGATATGAAGTCTCCAATAAATTCTATAGCTGCAAGATGGAGGAGAATACTTCTGTCAGTGAGCATATACTCAAGATGTCGGGGTATTGTAATCACTTGATTCAACTGGGAGTTAATCTTCCGGATGATAGCGTCATTGCCAGAATTCTCCAATCACTTCCACCAAGCTACAAGAGCTTCGTGATGAACTATAATATGCAATGGATGGATAAGACAATTCCTGAGCTCTTCGCAATGCTAAAGGCTGCGGAGGTAGAAATCAAGAAGGAGCATCAAGTGTTGATGGTCAACAAGACCACTAGTTTCAAGAAAAAGGGCAAAGGGAAGAAGAAGGGGAACTTAAAGAAGAACAGCAAGCAAGTTGCTGCTCAGGAGAAGAAACCCAAGTCTGGACCTAAGCCTGAAACTGAGTGCTTCTACTGCAAGCAGACTGGTCACTGGAAGCGGAACTGCCCCAAGTATTTGGCGGATAAGAAGGATGGCAAGGTGAACAAAGGTATATGTGATATACATGTTATTCATGTGTACCTTACTAGAGCTCGTAGTAGCACCTGGGTATTTGATACTGGTTCTGTTGCTAATATTTGCAACTCGAAACAGGGACTATGGATTAAGCGAACACTGGCAAAGGACGAGGTGACGATGCGCGTGGGAAATGGTTCCAAAAGTCGATGTGATCGCGGTCGGCACGCTACCTCTACATCTACCTTCGGGATTAGTATTAGACCTAAATAATTGTTATTTGGTGCCAGCGTTGAGCATGAACATTATATCTGGATCTTGTTTGATGCGAGATGGTTATTCATTTAAATCAGAGAATAATGGTTGTTCTATTTATATGAGTAATATCTTTTATGGTCATGCACCCTTGAAGAGTGGTCTATTTTTGATGAATCTCGATAGTAGTGATACACATATTCATAATGTTGAAGCCAAAAGATGCAGAGTTGATAATGATAGTGCAACTTATTTGTGGCACTGCCGTTTAGGTCATATCAGTGTAAAGCGCATGAAGAAACTCCATACTGATGGACTTTTGGAACCACTTGATTATGAATCACTTGGTACTTGCGAACCGTGCCTCATGGGCAAGATTACTAAAACGCCGTTCTCCGGTACTATAGAGAGCAACAGATTTGTTGGAAATCATACATACAGATGTATGTGGTCCGATGAATGTTGAGGCTCGTGGCGGATATCGTTATTTTCTCACCTTCACAGATGATTTAAGCAGATATGCGTATATGTACTTAATGAAGCATAAGTCTGAAACATTTGAAAAGTTCAAAGGAATTCAGAGTGAAGTTGAAAATCATCGTAACAAGAAAATAAAGTTTCTACGATCTGATCGTGGAGGAGAATATTTGAGTTACGAGTTTGGTCTACATTTGAAACAATGCGGAATAGTTTCGCAGCTCACGCCACCCGGAACATCACAACGTAATGGTGTGTCCGAACGTCGTAATCGTACTTTACTTGATATGGTGCGATCTATGATGTCTCTTACAGATTTACCGCTATCGTTTTGGGGTTATGCTTTAGAGACGGCTGCATTCACGTTAAATAGGGCACCATCAAAATCCGTTGAGACGACGCCTTATGAACTATGGTTTGGCAAGAAACCAAGATTGTCGTTTCTTAAAGTTTGGGGCTGTGATGCTTATGTGAAAAAACTTCAACCTGATAAGCTCGAACCCAAATCGGAGAAATGTGTCTTCATAGGATACCCAAAGGAGACTGTTGGGTACACCTTCTATCACAGATCCGAAGTCAAGACATTCGTTGCTAAGAATGGATCCTTTCTAGAGAAGGAGTTTCTCTCGAAAGAAGTGAGTGGGAGGAAAGTAGAACTTGACGAGGTAACTGTACCTGCTCCCTTATTGGAAAGTAGTACATCACAGAAAACTGTTTCTGTGACACCTACACCAGTTAGTGAGGAAGCTAATGATGATGATCATGAAACTTCAGATCAAGATACTACTGAACCTCGTAGATTAACCAGAGTGAGATCCGCGCCAGAGTGGTACGGAAATCCTGTTCTGGAAGTCATGCTACTAGATCATGATGAACCTACGAACTATGAAGAAGCGATGGTGAGCCCAGATTCCGCAAAATGGCTTGAAGCCATGAAATCTGAGATGGGATCCATGTATGAGAACAAAGTATGGACTTTGGTTGACTTGCCCGATGATCGGCAAGCAATTGAGAATAAATGGATCTTCAAGAAGAAGACTGACGCTGACGGTAATATTACTGTCTACAAAGCTCGACTTGTCGCAAAAGGTTTTCAACAAGTTCAAGGGATTGACTACGATGAGACCTTCTCACCCGTAGCGATGCTTAAGTCTGTCCGAATCATGTTAGCAATTGCCACATTTTATGATTATGAAATTTGGCAGATGGATGTCAAAACTGCATTCCTGAATGGATTTTTGGAAGAAGAGTTGTATATGATGCAACCAGAAGGTTTTGTCGATCCAAAGGGAGCTAACAAAGTGTGCAAGCTCCAGCGATCCATTTATGGACTGGTGCAAGCCTCTCGGAGTTGGAATAAACGCTTTGATAGTGTGATCAAAGCATTTGGGTTTATACAGACTTTCGGAGAAGCCTGTATTTAAAAGAAAGTGAGTGGGAGCTCTGTAGCATTTCTGATATTATATGTGGATGACATATTACTGATTGGAAATGATATAGAATTTCTGGATAGCATAAAGGGATACTTGAATAAGAGTTTTTCAATGAAAGACCTCGGTGAAGCTGCTTACATATTAGGCATAAAGATCTATAGAGATAGATCAATACGCTTAATTGGACTTTCGCAAAGCACATACCTTGACAAGATTTTGAAAAAGTTCAAAATGGATCAAGCAAAGAAAGGGTTCTTGCCTGTGTTACAAGGTGTGAAGTTGAGTCAGACTCAATGCCCGACCACTGCAGAAGATAGAGAGAAAATGAAAGATGTTCCCTATGCTTCAGCCATAGGCTCTATCATGTATGCAATGCTGTCTACCAGACCTGATGTGTGCCTTGCTATAAGTTTAGCAGGGAGGTACCAAAGTAATCCAGGAGTGGATCACTGGACAGCGGTCAAGAACATCCTGAAATGCCTGAAAAGGACTAAGGATATGTTTCTCGTATATGGAGGTGACAAAGAGCTCATTGTAAACGGTTACGTTGATGCAAGCTTTGACACTGATCCGGACGATTCTAAATCGCAAACCGGATACGTGTTTACATTAAATGGTGGAGCTGTCAGTTGGTGCAGTTCTAAACAAAGCGTCATAGCGGGATCTACATGTGAAGCGGAGTACATAGCTGCTTCGGAAGCAGCAAATGAAGGAGTCTGGATGAAGGAGTTCATATCCGATCTAGGTGTCATACCTAGTGCATCGGGTCCAATGAAAATCTTTTGTGACAATACTGGTGCAATTGCCTTGGCAAAGGAATCCAGATTTCACAAGAGAACCAAGCACATCAAGAGACGCTTCAATTCCATCCGGGATCTAGTACAGGTGGGAGACATAGAGATTTGCAAGATACATACGGATCTGAATGTAGCAGACCCGTTGACAAACCTCTTCCACGAGCAAAACATGATCAGCACCAAGGCTCCATGGGTGTTAGAATCATTACTGTGTAATCTAGATTATTGACTCTAGTGCAAGTGGGAGACTGAAGGAAATATGCCCTAGAGGCAATAATAAAGTTATTATTTATTTCCTTATATCATGATAAATGTTTATTATTCATGCTAGAATTGTATTAACCGGAAACATAATACATGCGTGAATACATAGACAAACAGAGTGTCACTAGTATGCCTCTACTTGACTAGCTCGTTAATCAAAGATGGTTATGTTTCCTAACCATGGACAAAGAGTTGTTATTTGATTAACGGGATCACATCATTAGGTGAATGATCTGATTGACATGACCCATTCCATTAGCTTAGCACCCGATCGTTTAGTATGTTGCTATTGCTTTCTTCATGACTTATACATGTTCCTATGACTATGAGATTATGCAACTCCCGTTTGCCGGAGGAACACTTTGTGTGCTACCAAACATCACAACGTAACTGGGTGATTATAATGGTGCTCTACACAGGTGTCTCCAAAGGTACATGTTGGGTTGGCGTATTTCGAGATTAGGATTTGTCACTCCGATTGTCGGAGAGGTATCTCTGGGCCCTCTCGGTAATGCACAACATAAGCCTTGCAAGCATTGCAACTAATGAGTTAGTTGTGAGATGATGTATTACGGAACGAGTAAAGAGACTTGCCGGTAACGAGATTGAACTAGGTATTGAGATACCGACGATCGAATCTCGGGCAAGTAACATACCGATGACAAAGGGAACAACGTATGTTGTTATGCGGTCTGACCCGATAAGATCTCGTAAGAATGTGTAGGAACCAATATGAGCATCCAGGGTTCCGCTATTGGTTATTGACCGGAGACATGTCTCGGTCATGTCTACATTGTTCTCGAACCGTAGGGTCCGCATGCTTAATGTTACGATGACAGTTTCATTATGAGTTTATGTATTTTGATGTACCGAAGGTTGTTCGGAGTCCCGGATGTGATCATGGACATGACGAGGAGTCTCGAAATAGTCGAGACGTAAAGATCGATATATTGGAAGCCTATATTTGGATATCGGAATCGTTCCGGGTGAAATCGGGATTTTACCGGAGTACCGGGGGGTTACCGGAATCCCCCCGGGGATTATTGGGCCTACATGGGCCCTAAGGGAGAAGAGGAAAGGAGGAAAGAGGTGGCCGCACGCCCCTCCCCTCCCTAGTCCGAATAGGACAAGGAGAGGGGGTCGGCGCCCCCCCCCTTTCCTTTCCCTCTTCCTCCTCTTTCCCACTTCTCCTTCTCCAACTAGGAAAGAAGGGAGTCCTACTCCCGGTGGGAGTAGGACTCCTCCTTGGCATGCCCTCCTTGGCCGGCCACCCCCTCCCCTTGGCTCCTTTATATACGGGGGTAGGGGGCACCCTAGAACACACAAGTTGATCTTCGTGATCGTTCCTTAGCCGTGTGCGGTGCCCCCCTCCACCATATTCCACCTCGGTCATATTGTAGCGGTGCTTAGGCGAAGCCCTGCGACGGTTGAACATCAAGATCGTCATCACGTTGTCGTGCTGACGGAACTCCTCCCCAAAGCTTTGCTGGATCGGAGCTCGGGGAGCGTCATCGAGCTGAACGTGTGCCATGAACTCGGAGGTGCCGGAGTAATGGTGCTTGGATCGGTTGGACCGGGAATACATACGACTACTTCCACTATGTTGCGTCAACGCTTCCGCTTCGGTCTACGAGGGTACGTAGACAACACTCTCCCCTCTTGTTGCTATGCATCACCATGATCTTGCGTGTGCGTAGGAAATTTTTTGAAATTACTACGTTCCCCAACAGGTGCGCCCCCGGATCACCCCGTCGGCCACTGGAGGAGCCCGCACCGTGGGATTGGCGGTTGGTTCCTCGGGATGGCGAAGGAGGCGAGCCCGGGTTTCACCCAGCTTGCCATCTAAGATCTCACGGGCCCTAATGGCCGCAATCTGCTCTAAGGAGGGACCCACTTCCCCCCTGAAGATGATGGCCGACTCAGCGGCCACCTTGGCTAGGTGGCCAAGAGGAACGGCCTCAAGCGCCGATAAGGAACAGCTAGAAGAACTGGGAAGGGCGGGATCTGCACCTGGCTCAAGGTTCCGGGCTGCCGCTCGGAGCTCAACATGCTCGGAGATGGACGGAGCCGAAGAGTCCGCCGGACGGGCCGCATCGAGGCGGGCGCTGCGGCGGGACGCAGTCACCGGCGTCGAGGTGGAGCGGGGCTGCCTGGCGTACGCCACCGTCGGTGGGGGGCGCGCGGAGACTGGAGTGGTCACGACCACGGCCACACCCACGGATGGAGAGCCTGGAGAGGCGAGGAGGCCGTGGGGGGGGCACCAGCGGGGGAGGCGGGGCGAGGAGCACCAGGGTGTCGCCGGACGCATCCCCCGAAGGTGGAAGGGTCGGAGAAGGCATGGAGGGGAGAGCCCGTCCATCGCCGCCCCCGGGGACCGGGGGGTCGGACCAGTGGGGACGGGGGCTCCGGGCCCGATGGCGCAGGGCGAAGAGCGGAGTCGGTGGACGGAGAACGAGGCGACGAAGGCGGCACGATGAGCAGGCCCACACTAGAGATGTCACTGGCCGACTCCGACGGAGGAGGAGAGGGCGCGACCGGTGGGGCGGCCAGACGGAGAGTCACCGCGAGGTCAGCGGTCGACACCCGAGTGTGCCTAGCCCTAGAGCCGCCACGACCCGAAGATGGGTTGATGGGCTCGCGGGATGGGGAGCGGGAGTGCTCCGACAGGTCCTCATCATCCTCAGGATCGTCGAGGCGGGAGTGGCGGGACCGCCTATGGTGGGAATCATCGCCCTCAGCAGGGCCGCCCCTGGTGGCTGTCATCGGAGAAGCGGGGACGGCCGATGTGGTTCGGGGGCTCAGGGCAGATCTTGATGTCGTAGCCGTCGTCATTGAAGAAGACCCGAATCGTGGCACGGAGCTTGGAGGAGTCCACACACTTCACCTTGACCCGGACCTCCTCCTCCTTGCGCAGAGAGAGCTCATCAACCACCACCACCTTACCCATGATCTTGGACATACTCCGAATAACTCGCTCAGATCGGGCCACATCTGGTAGGCCGGCGATGAGGAGCCAAGCAGTGTCCAGAACCGCCACGGCCTTGGGGTCCCACCTCGGCTCGGAGATGTTCACCACTAGCCCGTTGAGGGCTAAGGTGATGTTGCCGCTGCGGGTGCAGTACCCCATGCTCAGGGCGTCGGGGAAGATCACCGTGAAGGCGTTGGCAGAGGTGGCGGTGACCTGCCAATCCCACTTGCACCTGCACAAGTGGTTGAGCTCGGCCTCGAGGAGCTCTGGGGTGGCGACGCCCTCGCCCACGACAGACACAAGTGCCAGGAGCGAGGGGGAGGGAGGGGGGACCTCCGGCACCTCGATGTGGAAGAAGCCCATGTCCTCGATGCCGTGCCCGTACATCATGATCTCCTCCGTCACCAGGTGATCCGGGCAGAGAATCGCGGAGTGACCGGAATCCTTGCAGAGGTAGCACATCGGAGGGTTGGGGCAGGCCACCTGGAAGTGCCCGGACAGGCTGTAATTGAAGCACGGCGGACCGTCCGAGGCGGAGTTGGCCACCGGAGGTGGAGCCCCCGCCGCGGCGGTGGATGCCGAGGCCGGGGGGCGAGGGGGGCCTTCTTCTTCTTCTTGGCACCCTGGCGCCCCCGGTTCCCATTGCCTCCATTGGAGGGAGCGTAGCTTGGTTGTGTGGGGGCTAGTAGCGGCGGGCAGCCGGGGCGTTGGCGAGGGGCTATTGGCGGGGAGGAGAGGGGGAACGGTCCCGACGGCGCAACAGGGAGGGGACCTCCGCCGGGAAGGTTGCCGGGCCTCCCCAGCCGGCGACCGGCCGCAGTCCCGCGAGTCCGCCTGAGGAGATGAGCGGCATGTCGGAGAACGGGAGCGGCGGTCGTCGCGAACGGGAGACCGGCGGGCAGGGTGGGGGGAGGAGCGCTGCGAGTCGCGGCCGGGGGACCGCCGGGCCGGGCGGGAGGAGAGTTGATGCTGGAGATCGGCCTCCCGCCTCTGCCGTCGGGAGAGGGCCATGGAGGGTCTCGGCGGTCATCCGTGTGGCGCTTGGGGCGGCCCGCGTCGTTGCCCCATTCCCGGGTCATGACCAGCGGGGGAGGAGGGGGCGCAGGGGGGCCGGGGGCGCCAGCGAGCAGAGAGCAACAAGGGGCGGCGGGGGGCGCGTCGGGGAGAGTTGCGGGGGGCGCAGGATTGGGGACGGGTTGATGGGGAATCTCTAGCGGGAGGCAAATGGAGCGGCGGACCAGGCCCAAGTCCACCGAGGGGCGCGGCCCAGCGGCCGCGGGGGTCGAGATCGGCCCAGGGGACCGGCCCACAAAGCATCCTAAATCCCGCACCCCAATGGGCGGCCCAGCGGCCGAAGCACTCGGGTTGGGCCCTAAGGCGAGGCCCATAGGACGGCCCGTGACCAGCGCGGCCCGGTACGACAACCCTGGGGCGACCAGGCAAGGGGCAAGGGTTTCCCCGAGTGCCGCCGTAGTGGCCACGGCGGGGCAGGATGGAGGCGGCGAGGCCAGGCCGGGGCGCACCGGGCACCAGGAGGCAAAGGAACGGAGGAGCCGAACGCGGAGATGAAGGGGCGGAATTGGGAGCGCCTGAAGAGCGCCGACAAGGTTGCCGGTGACGGGCAGGCCAGGGTTGGGGAGGACGAGGCCGGGGCAGCGGCTCTCCATGAGGAACGCGCGGGGCCGCGGTCAGCGCGGCCAGCAACCCCCCACCCGCCGGCACGGCGCCCCCGGCGACGGGACCCCGATCCCAAGGAGGCACCTTGCCCAGCCACCTCCTGAGATGAACTCGAAGGCCGGCGCCGGCGCCGGGCGGCCGAACTCCCACCCCTGGGAGTAAGGCCACCGGCGGAGTCGAGCCGAGGCACCCGAGCAAGAGCCTCGGGAGGGACACGGTCGCGGCACACCACGGGGCGCCCCGCGGCGAGGTCGTCGGCCTTGGCGAGGTCTGTCCAGACCACACGAGGCGGGGCGGCGGGGGGAATCGACGGCGGGGCAGGCGAGGGGGTCCCCGGCCAGCGGGAAGTGTGCGACGGAGGGGACGAGGGCGTTGGCGGCGGCGGAGCCGCCGGCTCGCTAGGGCGTCGCCAGAGCCAACGGTCGTCATCCTCTGCCCACCGAAACATTAGTTTTCCTTGCACGGGTCACATCTTGAGTAAACTTTAAGCACTGTGGGATCCCAATCAGACTCCTGCAATGTCCTGTCAGTACACTGGAGTCCTAGATAAGACACAGGGAGCTCGGTCTTTTGCCAATTAGCAGGTTGGCAATACCGCCCCCGTTCTCCAGCATCCCTACCGGGAACACTTGAGTTTTAGCAGTTCAGCTCAAATTGACGCAGAAACTCGACCTGCAGGCCCATGCTGAGAGGTGTTGTTTTAACGATCCTATGATTTCTTGAGATATTCAAAGAAAATGACCATTATTTCCAATACATGTAGGTTAAGGTCATGTTATAATGTGTATTCCCAGTATTTTTTTCAAAGTATAGCCCCTGCAAACCTCTTGGCGGCTAATTACTCGAGACGGGCATTAACTACTTCCTATGCTGGCCCTAGTGGCTAGGAGATGGGCACCGGCATACTCTGCCATGGTCTGCATAACTGTTTTGACATATGTATTTGACGGCAATGGACAGATAAAGCAATGAAGAATCTGAATTAGTCATGGATTTCACTTGTAAGGGATATCAAGTACCAAGTCACCCTAGTGGCCTACATACATCTCTAGGTAACTTTTTGAGTTTAGTAGCTATAAGTACATATTTGCTATTTCGTGGTATATATATGCTAAAATGAAAGTTGCTGCCAACGGTGAATGAGAAAATGTGAAAGCATAGAACTTCAAGAAATATGCTGATGACTGTCTTGAATTCTTTTTTATGTGCACCATGTCATTCGTGTGTGGGAAAGCTAGCTACCTGCTAGTTTTGATTTAGACTTTTAATCAACTGCCTTCATGAGTGAACTAAATGAGTGAAGTGCATCATAGGTCCTCAAACTATTTCTATGGTGCCACGTAGGTCCTCAAACTATGAAAAGTGTCACCTAGGTCCTTCAAAATCCTTGAAGTATAATAAGTGTGTATATATGTGACACTTCTGAAAGAGTTTAAGGACCTACTTGACACCTTTGAAATAGTTTGAGGATCTACATGACACCTCTGAAATAGTTCAACGACCTATGATACACTTCACTCGAACTAAATTAATACTACTAACACCACAAATAAGTTTTGCATGAAAATTATCTTATGCATGCAAAATAAGGTATGAAATAAATAAGCATGCTATAGGCTACCCATAGTGAGGAGTATCATATACTAGTATCATGCACATAATACTAGTGTATGATACTACCTTCATAGTGCATAGTACTTCCTCTGTTCCTAAATATAAGTCTTTTTAGAGATCTCAGTACGGACTACATACGGAGCAAAATGAGTGAATATACACTCTAAAATATGTCTATATACATCCATATATAGGCTACTCATAATGGGAGTATCATATACTAGTATCATGCACATGATACTAGTGTATGATACTACCTTCATAGTGCATAGTACTCTCTCTGTTCCTAAATATAAGTCTTTTAGAGATTTCACTACAGACTACATACGAAGAAAAATGAGTGAATCTATACTCTAAAATATGTCTATATACATCCGTATGTAGTTTGTATTGAAATCCTAGAAAGACTTATATTTAGGAACGGAGGGAGTATCATAGAGTAGTATCGGAGATGATCATATTTATTGCCATGAATGACACAAAGTAGCATATCATTTAACATAATACGGTATCTACCTCTGTTACTCTAACCCTGTCTCTTTTCTTTAATTGTCTGTCATATCAGCGTGTTTACTATTCCTGAGTGCATGATCCGACTAAGATACCATCATTATGGCTAGCCATACAAATACTTTTAACCAGGATTCGGCAATTACACTTACGTGGCATGTGGATTAGCAAATACTCCCTCCGTATACTAATATAAGAGCGTTTAGAATACTAAAATAGTGATCTAAACGCTCTTATATTAGTTTATAGAGGGAGTACAATTCAATAGCATATTGGACACGGTAATTCCTGTTGCGTAAATCTTCAGTTAGTCTAGTGGTAGTTTCTGTTTCGTCAGAGAATAACAAGTGCATGCATACCGAAAAAGGTTTTCGCCCCGTTTTATAGATAAAGCACCCACCAAGCACAAAGTACCAAGGTAACAACAAAACACAGCACACACCCACATGCAACGCCACTGCAAGTTAGGTACTACACATAAAGGCACAAACAGACACACACAAACCCAAGTTCTACTGTGGGCACAACACATCACGCCCAACACAAAAGGTCGATGACACAACCCAGGACGGCGGCGGCGGAGGCGACGACATGACGATCTAATCTTGTTCCGGAGGGGGTGGGGGAAGCGGCGGCGCCAATCGGAGAGCCATCGCACGGAGCTGGGTGATGATGGAGGTGATGGTGTCTCTCTCCCTGGGCCGGCTAAGCGGCCGCCAAAGCTGCAAGTAACCAGACCATTTGAATAAAGCATCATGTAACGCCCCGAGACCGTTGCGCCAGGTGTCGTCCAATTATTTGTTGTTGTTGCCTTGTCATTTGCTTGCGTGTTGCATCTTGCCATGTCATCATCCGCATTGCATCTGCATGTTTTCAAAACTTGCATCCGTCCGAGTTTCCCCAGTTCCGTCCGTTGTCCGTTCTGAGCCCAGACACACTCGCACGCGCCCGCGGCATGTCTGAAATATTATTTTATAAGTGGCCGGAAAATGTTCTCGAAATGGGTTGAAAGTTGGCGCGTGGTATTATTATAGTGTAGATAGACCGCCTGTCAAGTTTCATCGCATTCGGAGTTTGTTTGATAGCCCAACCGTTAAACTATAGCGGCATTATAGCCGGGCACACGTCGGACGTTTTCGGTCTCCAGAAGCAGTCGCCGGGTCTCTCTCTCTTCTCTTCTCTCAGCCCAAAGCTTTCTGCACAGTCGACTAACAACCGCCAGACCCCGAAACCCTCTCTGCACAGTGCATCGAACCCCTCGCGCGCGCCCGGAAGTTGTCCCGAACCCGACCCAGGGAGTCGTCACCGTCGGGTCCGGAACATCCCCAAACATCTACAAAACATCTCCTTTTTCCTATTTGGACTTCCTAACTATTTATTTCTCGATCGCCGGATTACGATCGGAGGGATCCGATAGCCCCTAACTTAATCCACCCGCCATATAAATACACAAGGTCCAACCCTGAAAATCAGGAACCTTGTCCCATCCTCCTGTGCGCCGCCACTGCAAATCCCCCTCGGGATCTTCCCTGCCTGATCCACCGAAGCCGCCTCCTCCGTCCTTGTTTTCCCCATCGAGCCAATCAACCAGATCCTCCCCTCGATCCACCTCTCCTCCCTCCATGGCGCCGTCGCAGCCGGCGAACCCAGCCACCAGGACCGGCCTCCTCCCTGTCCTTCTTCCTCCTTCCCGTGCTCCTCCTCCTCTCTCATTTCCTCTCTCTCTGTCCAGGAACCCAGGCAGCAGCCATGGCGCCATCCAGCAGGAGCTCTGCCTCGCCCGCGACCTCTGCCTGCCCTCCGACTCGATCCGGTGCGTCTCGAGGATCTCGCTGCCCGGATCCGCTTCCTCGGGCCACTTCCAGCTTCGCCGGAGCCTCTGCAGGAGCCGCGCATGTCCGCTGCTGCTCCTTTTCATCGAGTCGCCCAGGTCCCAGGATGTTGTCGCCCTGCCAAGTCCCAGCACCATGTTCCGCTCCCATTGGCCGAGCTCGACCCTTCCTCCGGCTAGATTGGACTCCAGCAAGACCGGATCCGCCCGTCTGCTCCATCCCCGTCGTCCCGCCGGAGTTCCCCGCCTCGTCGCTGACCAGCAGCGCCATCGACATGTTTCCCCTGCTTCGAACAAGGAAACCAGCTACTCGCGTTGACCTGCGCCGACGCCTGCCTGGGCCGCACCAGCGTGCCAGGCTAGCCTCGGTGTGTCGCGCCTAGGCCGCATCTAGTGCCCTGGCTCAGCTCCGCGGCCCAGCTCCGCCCGAGCGAGCCGGCCTGCCTCCGCTCGCTAGCGGGCCGCGTCCCCGACCGGCCTGTGAAGGCCCGAGGTGAGGACGCCCAGTCCAGTTCCCCTCGGTGTTGTGGGCTAGACCCAATAGTTTCGGCCCGTGTTTTTTTACTGTCTGGCGAATTTCCTAAAATAACCAGTGCATGCATATTACAGGAATGCCATTTTACTTGCATTGCTCATATCTAAATAATCGTGCATCGGGTTAAAATGATGTAAACATGAAATATGCTTAGTTTTTCATCTAGTTTCATAATATGTCATTTTCATCCATGTTTAAATGCTTAAAATGTTGTTTGTTTAAATTTGCATAAATGCCATGCTAAAATGCTTTAGTTCATAACGAATTAACCGTAGCTCGGATTTTATTAAACTTTATATGTAAATGGGGTGGAAAAATGCCTAGTTTAACATGGTAGCTTTACTTTGCATGTTTAACAACTCTAAAATTGTGTTTAGGGCAGAACAGTACCATAACCAAAATATGCACATGAGGATTTTTCCGGACTTGTTGCTTGTTGTTCCGCCCTCATTTAAACATGCCTAGATAGGTAATTTTCATTTGCTTCAACCTCTTGCCATGTTAACAACATTTAATATTGTTGGGTACATAAACAAGATCGAACTAAATAAGTCACGTGGTGTTTCATCAATATGCAACGGAGTTGCATATTGAGCTCCATTTAATTTGTAGGATTGTTTGTGCACTTTGCCATGCCATGCCTCATTAAACTGGACATGCATCATATTTGGTTGCACATCATGCCATGTCTATGTGGTGGTTGTTCACTGTGTTGTTTGCTTTCTTTCCGGTGTACTTCTTCTCGGTAATCCGGTAACATCACGTTTGTGAGGATTCGTTCGACTACGTCCGTTTGTCTTCTTCTTGGACTCGTTCTTCTTCCTTGCGGGATCTCAGGCAAGATGGCCGTACCCTCGAAATCACTTCTATCTTTGCTTGCTAGATGCTCGCTCTATTGCTATGCCTATGCTACGATACCTACCACCTGCTTATCATGCCTCCCATATTGCCATGTCAAATCTCTAACCCACCTTGTCCTAGCAAACCGTTGTTTGGCTATGTTACCGATTTGCTCAGCCCCTCTTATAGCGTTGTTAGTTGCAGGTGAAGATGAAGTTTGTTCCTTGTTGGAACATGGTTATTGTTGGGATATGTTCATGTTGGGATATCACAATATCTCTTATTTAATTAATGCATCTATATACTTGGTAAAGGGTGGAAGGTTCGGCCTTATGCCTGGTGTTTTGTTCCACTCTTGCCGCCCTAGTTTCCGTCATATCGGTGTTATGTTCCCGGATTTTGCGTTCCTTACATAGTTGGGTTATAATGGGAACCCCTTGACAGTTCGCTTTGAATAAAACTCTTCCAGCAAGGCCCAACCTTGGTTTTACCATTCGCCACCTAGCCTTTTTCCCTTGGGAGTCGCGCATCCCGAGGGTCATCTTTATTTTAACCCTCCCCCCAGGCCAGTGCTTGTCTAAGTGTTGGTCCGAACTAGTGCCACTTGCGGCGCCACCTCGGGGAAACTTGAGGGCTGGTTTTAGCTGTACGTAGTGTTCATCCCGTGTTGCCCTGAGAACGAGATATGTGCAGCTCCTATCAGGATGCCAGCGCATCGGGCGGTCTTGCTGGACTTGTTTTACCATTGTCGAGGATGTCTTGTCCGGGATGCCGAGTCTGATCGGATTGTCTTGGGAGAAGGAATATCCTTCGTTGACCGTGAGAGCTTGTGTTGGGCTAAGTTGGGACACCCCTGCAGGGTTATGAACTTTCGAAAGTTGTGCCCGCGGTTATGGGCAGATGGGAATTTGTTAATGTCCGGTTGTAGAAAACCTAAACCCTAACTGAATTAAAATGCCTCAACCACATGTGGAACCGTGATGGTCTCTTCTCGGTGGGGTACGGGAAGTGAACACGGTGTTGGAGTTATACTTGACGTAGGTTATTCTAGGATCACTTCTTGATCATAGTTTCTCGACCGTGCCTTTGCCTTCTCTTCTCGCTCTCTTTTGCGTATGTTAGCCACCAAACATTCTAGTCGCTTGCTGCAGCTCCACCTCATACCTTTTACCCTACCCATAAGCTTAAATAGTCTTGATCGCGAGGGTGTGAGATTGCTGAGTCCCCATGACTCACAGATACTTCCAAAACCAGTTTGCAGGTGCCGAGGATACCGTGCAGGTGACGCAACCGAGCTCAAGGAGGAGCTCGATGAAGATCGTGTTCGTTATGTTGTTCCGTTTCCAGTTGATCAGTAGTGGAGCCCAGTTGGGACGATCGGGGATCTGTGTAGCTTTTGGGGTAGTCTTCTTTTACTTTGGTTCCGTAGTCGGACCTTGTTTGTATCTGGATGATGTAATGTTATATTCATGTATTGTGTGAGTGGCGATTGTAAGCCAACTATGTACCTTTTTCCCTTATTGTATTACATGGGTTGTTGTGAAGATTACCTCACTAGTGACATTGCTTTCAATGCGGTTATGCCTCTACGTCGTGCTTCGACACGTGGGAGATATAGCCGCATCGAGGGCGTTACACATCAGTAGCACGACGAAGAGGAATATGCTGAATCACAAGTTTATTCCTAACAGTCCACAGCGTCTAGGCCAGGACCCCAATGGTCAGCCACCTAGTGTGGCGCAACGCGGGTGGGATCGCCTGGAGTTCGGCAAAGAGAGCGGGGAAATTGTTATGGTCCCAGTTTCCACCCACAATCTCGCGGAAACAGCTCCAAAGAAACCGCGCGGACACGCAGGAGAAGAAGATATGGTTCGAATCTTCCTCAGGTCCACAGAGTGGGCAGCGCCCGTCCCCAGGTCCATTGCGCTTCAGAACCTCAACAACAGAAGGGAGGCGGCCGCGAATCCATTGCCACAAGTAGATCCTAATTTTCAAGGGGAGGCGGATATCCCAAATGGAGGAGAGCGCCTCATGGCCAAGCGAAGGGGCGATGGCTAGGTATAGAGATTTGGTGGAGAATTGCCCAGATGGCTCTAGCCGCCATCTGGCACGATCGTTGTCCGTCGAGAGCTTAGGTTCGTGGAGTGCAATGTAGTCGAGAAGCTCCTGCCAGTCCTCGATCTCAGCCGGACCGAAAGGTCTGCGGAACGCTAGTAGCCCTAAGTCAGTAAGGGCGGTCACCACGGAGATCTGTGGCGCAACCGCGATGGAGAAGAGGTCCGGAAAGCGGGCCGCAAGGGGCGCGTCGCCAGCCCATCTGTCAAACCAGAACAACGTGGCGGTACCGGAGCCAATCTTGATCGAGGTTCCGATCCGAAGGACGGGGAGGAGCTGAATGATGGACTGCTAGAACTGTGATCCCCCAGATCGCTGGCAGAAGGCGAGGGGATGACCACGGAGGTATTTCTGCTGAATTATGCGGAGCCACAGTCCACCTTCACCATTAGCGATCCGCCATAGCCACTTAGTCAGGAGGGCAATGTTCATGCATTTGGAGAACATGATACCCAAACCGCCCTGGTCGCGGGGTTTGCAGATCTCCGACCACTTGACCATGTGGTACTTATGCTTATCACCCTCGCCGACCCAGAAGAAACGCCCTTGGACAGTGGCAATGTCGTGATGGAGGGTCTCGGGGAGGCTGTAGAAGCTCATGATGAATAACAGTAGACTGGAGAGGGATGAGTTAATGAGCACCGTCCGGGCCGCTTTCGAGAGCCATCTACCCTGCCAGGGTTCGATCCGGTGCTGACGCTTTCCCACCGTGGGGCACAGCTCGGCCATCGTAAGCGTGGAGTCGCTAATGGGGATCCCCAGGTATGTCGTGGGGAAGCACCCGAGGTGGCAGTTAAGCCAATCTGCAATGCTCTGGCGCTCATCCTAGGTGTAGCCCAAGACCATCACCTCACTCTTGTCGAAGTTTATCTTCAGGCTGGCCATTTGCTGAAAGCACAGCAGCAGGAACTTGAGGTTGGCGATATCACTCTCCGAGATCTCCACCATGATAATGGTGTCATCCGCATATTGGAGGAGGGAGACACCGTTCCCCCCAACCAGATGCGGTACTATCCCCTTAATGTGGCCAGCCGCCTTGGCCCTGTCAAGGATGGCCGCCAGGGCATCGACCACCATGTTAAATAGGAACGGAGAGAAGGGGTCGCCCTGATGCACCCCACAAAATGTGGGGAAAAAGGGCCGATCTCCCCATTGATGTTTACCGCACTGTGACCCGAGGAAACCATCTACATCACCCTGGTCACCCATCGGTCATCGAAGCCCTTACGAAGAAGAAATTCCCGAAGGAAGGTCCAACTGACCATGTCATAGGCCTTGTGGAAATCCAATTTTAGGAAGACTGCCTTGAGGTGTTTGGAGTGCACCTCATGGAGCGCTTCATGGAACACCAAGACTCCATCAAGGATATAACGGCCCTGAATGAAGGCTGACTGGTCCGGGTGGGTGATCCGGTCGGCGATAGGGGCCGCCCTAATGGCGTACCCCTTGGCAAGGATGCGGAAGATGACATTAATCACCGTAATCGGCCGAAATTGACGGATGTCGGACGCCCCAGCCACCTTGGGGATGAGTGTGATTACCCCATAGTTCAGCCGGGCGAGGTCAATGGACCCGACAAAGAACTCATGAAACAGGGCCATCACCTCATGTTTGATCACCTCCCAAAAGGTCTGGAAGAACTTGACTGGGAGTCCATCCGGCCCAGGTGCCGAGGATGGGTTCATGCCCTTAATTGCCATCCATACTTCAGCCTCAAAGAACGGGGTCGTGAGGGCCGCGTTGTCCATAGGCGTAAGGCAGCAGTGGGCCGGCCAAATGTCTTGCGCTAAGGCAAGACCTCCCCGAGGGGACACAGAGAATAGTTCTTTGTAAAAGCCGTCTACATGGGCCCGGATCTCCTCATGCCGCTGAAGGAGGGTCGCTCTGCCCCACAGGAGGGGGATGGAGTTACGGCGTCTGCGACCATTAGTGATGGCCTAGAAGTAGGCCGTATTGGCGTCCCCCTTGAGGACCCAATTCTACGTACCTCGTAAGCGCCAGTATGCCTCCTCGTTGGTGTAGATGACCGTGAGCTGTTCTTCGAGGTCATATCTAAGAATCCATTCGTCCGCCGACAGGCCGGTGGCGTCAGCCCGCAGGTCAAGGGCCTGTATGCCCTCAAGGAGGGCTTTCTTCCGTTCCCGAATATCCCGTCCCACATTGGCGCCCCACCCTTTCATGAATTGCCGTGACCGTTTGGCACAGAAATGCCATGAATCAACGACGGAGAGGGCACGGTGGGGGGCATCGCGAGCCTCTCGCCATCTGGCAACCACCGCGGCCGTAAATCCAGGCTGGCGTAGCCAGAAGGTTTCAAAGCGGAAGCGGGGCGGCAAGGGTGGACGATCATTCTCCGAAGAGAGGAGTAGGGGGACGTGGTCTGAACCAATCCGCGTAATCGCCCGGAGCGACGCTAGGGGGCAACGAATGTCCCACTCAGGGGAGGCGAAGACCCGATCGAGGACCGAGCGAGTCAGATCAACCTGGCGGTTTTTCCAAGTGAACCTCGCCCCGACCCGATCGAGCTCTCGCAGCCCCATGTCAGCAATGTAGTCATTGAACATTTGCATGCGAGGGAAGTTCACCAAATTATTGCTCTTATCTTCTTCCATCCTGATGAGGTTGAAATCACCGCCCAGTACCACCGGTAGCTGGGCGGAGGCTACCTTCCTACGGAGCTCCACGAGGAAGGTCTCAGACCGGCGGTGATCGGCAGGCCCATAAACCGCAATGATTTCCCATTTGAAATTGAGAGCCCGCTCATACACCTCCATGCTAACGAAGAACTCTCCCCGGTCCATGCTTCCTACCTCGAAGGTGGCATCCTTCACGCCTAGGAGGATGCCACCTGAGTAGCCCGTACTCCCACTAGAAGGGAGCCAATGCCAAGCGAACAAGTCGGAGCTCAGATGCTCAAGTTCCGACAGGGAGAATTCAGTACACGTCGTTTCTTGGATTGCCACAACGTCGATTCGCTCAGTTCGCATGTATTCTATGAGTTGGCGGTGCCGACCATCTTGGCCGAAACCGCTGATGTTCCAGAAGAGGGTCCGCATCACGCATCCATCGGGGGGCTGCTTGACCCCAAGACACATGAGGCGCTCTGGGCACGGGGGGCTGCATTACGCGCACGGGTGCGGCCCTAGATCTCACCCGGGGCGGCCACCGCGAGAGCAGCGCCGCTCGGAGCAGCCCTGGAAGGGGCTGCCGAGGAGGGGGGAGACGTGCACGGGCCTCGGCCAGACGACCATCAAGGATTTCCCACGCATGTATCGCCGCGATCTGAACTAGAGGAGGGCAACCTCCCCCCTGAACACGATGGCCGAGTCCACTGCCACCTTTGCTAAGTGGCCAAGCAGAGTCGACTCCAACGCGGAGAAGGAACAAGTAGCAGAGGTGACCGGAATGGACGGGGTACCTGACTCGAGGTTCCGGGAAGCGGCCCGGAGACCAGCCCGCTCAGGAATGGGCAGAGCCGGCCTGGCCGCCTCAATCCGAGCGCTGCGTCGCGAGGATGTCACCGGGGTCGAGGTCGACCGGCCCCTCCTGGAGTACGCCGCAGACCGAGGTGGGAGTGGAGGTGCGGCCACCGGGGTGACCACCACCGCCGACAACCCCCCAAGGGCGATGCACGAGGAAGCCGAGGGGCGGGTCGGCGAAGCGGCCGGGACCAGAGCCATCGGCGCCGGGGTCACATCTAGGATAGGGGGGACGCAGGCATTCCCAGGTCCGCCCGACCAGGGGTGGCGCGGGGAGTGGAAGGGGGCGGATCCCCTTCCGGAACTGGACCATCCCCAGCGGGAGGTGCAGGAGCATCCGACGAGGGTGGGGTAGCAGGCGAGGAGACGATCTCGGAGGAGAGCTCAGCGGTGATGGAGGGAGGAATACCGTATGGTGAGCGAGGGGACGAGGCCGGGAACACGGCAAGGCTAGTGTCGGAAGCATCACTCCCGTCCGAAGAAGGTGGGAGGGCCGCCCCGTGGCCGCGGCCGGCGCCCGAACCACCCCTGGAAGCTGCAGGGGGAGGAGGAGGACCGCGGGGGCTGTCCCCGGACTCGTCGTCGTCGTCCTCCGATCCTGAGTGTCGGCCATGGCGGGGACCACGGTCGCTGCGATGCCCCCTAGGCCCCCACCATCGGGTTCGCCCAAGAGGCTGTCGTCAAGGATGCGAGGGCGGCCGATGTGGTTCGGCGGCTCGGGAGAAAACCGGAGGTCGAACCCCTGGTCGTTGAAGAACACCCGGACCGTGACCGGAAGCTTGGACGAGTCAAGGCATTTGACCTTGACCCGCACCTCCTCCTCCTTGCGGAGAGAGAGATCGTCCACCACAACCACCTTACCGAGGAGGCGGGACATGCTCCGAATGACCGCTCCGAGCACGCGATGTCGGGGAGGCCGCCGATGAGAATCCATGCCGTGTCCAGGACAGCCACAGCCAGGGGGTCCCGGATCGGCACCGAGATGTCCACTACCAGCTTGTTGAGCGCGAGGGTGATGTCGCCACTGCGGGTGCCGTAACCGTGACTGACAACGTCGGGGAAGACCACCGAGAACTGGTTGCCAGATAGAAGAGTGGCCTGCCAATCCCAGGAGCAGTGGTAGAGGTGGTTGAGCTCGACCTCGATCATCTCGGGAGACGCCACCCCGTCCCGGACGGTGACGATCGCGAGGAGTGAGGGTGAGGGAGGAGGGAGGTCCGGGTCCTCAATGTGGAAGATGCCGAGTCCCTCGATCCCATGCCCGTATATCATCAACTCCTCCAGCATCGGTCGGTCGGGGCAAAGGGCAGCCGGATGGCCAGGGTCGGCGCAAACGAAGCAGGACTGGGGGCGGGAGCATGCCACCTGGGAGTGTCTAGCAATGCCGCAGTTGAAGCACTTGACGAGGTAGGCGGCACGGTCATCGGGGAGGAGGGCGGTCGATGCGGGGATTGTCGGGTCGCGCGCCCGAGGAGTGGAGGAGGTCGGGCCGGAGCCCCTCCCCATGCCCCTCTTCTTCTTGCGTTTGGGGCCTGCCTTGCCCCGACCAGCACCGTTGGTGCCCGGCGGGAAGCTAGGTTCACCGCAAGGGGGCTGGTAATGGCGTGGCTCCACGGGAGGCGCATGGGGCTGCACACAGGCAGGGGAGCGGGACCGCCCGCTCCGCCGCGGCGATCGGTCGTCATCACGGCAGCGAGGAGGGGATGGGGAGTGATGGTGCTGGACCCTCCAGTCGGCGGTCTGCGCGGGCGAGCGGGACCTGGAGCGGTCCCTGCGTTCACCCCAGACTGGCGAGCGATGGGGAGGGGAGCGGTAATCAGCGCGAGAAGGCGAGCGGCGGTCGGAGCGTGGAGGGGAGCGGCGCCCATCGCGAGCCGAGAGCTGCCGACGGAGATCGGCTTCGTGGCGCGCCGCGTCAGGGGAGGGGCAGGGCGCCGCGCGGTGCTTGTCAGCCCGCCGCTTGGGACGGGGGGGCCCGTCATCCCATGCACGGGGCATGGCCGCCGGCGAGGATGGTATTGTCAGCCTGTTCACGTTCATGTCTAGTTTTTGTGCTTTTTGCATGTAGTAGCTAGCTCACTGTAGTGTTTGCTCTCGTGGGATGGCGCGAGATCATGCCGGACATAGCAGCATAGAGGCAACGTGCGATTGGATGTAGGATGGTGCGGCCATTAGCTCAAACGTGGCCGGTAGACTACAATTATTCAGTTTCTGTAACGGCCTATAAATAAAAGGAGAAGAAAACATCGCAAGTTGTTGCACGCAACACAAATTACTCTGAGTTCGTATTTCAGTCTTTGAGAGAGAGAGAGAGAGCACAAATCTGCACCCCAACCACCTCCGAGACCGCCGGCCAACCACACCCGCCTCGAGCAAGGCCGGAACCGAGAACCCATGATGATGGGGAAGGGGGGAGGGGGAGGAGTGGCCCACGGCCGGCAACCACCTTGGGCCGGCGACGGGCAGCTCAGCAGCGGAGCTCCCGTCCCTCCAACCAGCTCCCCGCCCCAAAACCACCAGTTTCACCACACCCTGCCCTTGGCCTGGCCCCGCGTGAGACCACGGCAGCAGCCCATCGCCGGAGCAAAGGAGGCAGAGCCCTCGCCGCCACGTCCATGGATGGCCATCAGAGGAGTCTCACGCGCCATACGACGCCGACCAGCCGCAAGGGCCCGACCGGGCAGCGCCGCACACATCCACCAGCTGCCTTTGGTGGTCATCGGGACGGTCTGGAGGCAGGGCAGCGGCTCTGGCGGCAGGAGGCGTGTTTGTTGTGGGCTGACCGCGCGGCTCGGGTGCGGGCGGGTAGCCACGGTCTCTTGGGCGGCATGGATGGGGGTGGTTGGCGGAGCGGGGTTGCGATGGAGGGTAGGAGCACCGGGGTTCACCACTTGACCAGTCCCGGTACTGGCCGATGGAGGTGGCGTCCGTGGACGTCGTTCCCCTCCCTGCAGGCTTCGACATGGTGCTCCCACCTCGTGCGTGTCACTCCGGGTGACGGCTTCCTACGGTCGTATCCTTTTTGAAGGCATCATCTTGGAGTCCCTGCTCCGGCCGTGTCCGTATCACCGCTCCTCGGTTGATTGTTCATCTTCATGGTGGTCTTCGGCTTATCATTAGGGTGCTTAGCCGTCGTTGGGTGGTGTTTTTAGTGCTCAGCACCTTTGTATCTCGCCTTGCGTGTGTGCGTTGTGTGTGATGGTTGAGTGTGTTTGTATCTTCTTACTCAAATGTGGTGGTGATGGTGCTTTATTTATAAAGCGGGAAAACACTTTTTTGTTTGGCGGTCTGGCTTCGCGGCCTTCCTCACTGGTCACTAGATCTAAATGGTGCACAGATCCTACTAGCTGCTTCCCACTTAAATCAGATATTGCCTGGCATTGAAGCTTCGTAAACACGAGCAACAAAACATGAGTGAATATAATAGTGGTCTTCGTCTACTAGACAAGAAGCACATGCTTCTTGACTCATGGTAGCCATTATTTACTAGTAGTACATTATTGATTTTATAAAAAACTAAAAAGGCGTGGAAGGACCTACCTATGCACCTAGCCAAGCCATGTTATAAAAGGTGGTCGTTAGTAGCATAGAGTAAACATAATACTACCACCTATAATGTTTGCGAGGTGGCAAGAGAAGGAAGAGAGCCGGAACAAGTTAATTTCCATGGTTCCAACCTGGCCTTTGAATGGGGGCAAAACAACTCATGGGATTGAGAGACCTCAGGAACGGGTTGTGTGCTTTCAAATATTCTTCTCGAGCACTATTGTTCGCATTTATGTGTTGCCTCGTGCAATGGTGAGCTCGACCATGTATGACCTACCCTACCGCCAGATGTCAAATGGTAAGGTGGGCAAGAGGGTGTTGTCGTGGAGGGGCCGGTACAATTCCACGGCTGGTAGGGTTAGCTTGATCAACGCATGCTTGACTTCCCTCCCTATGTTTCTCATGGGTTTCTTTCGGCTTCCGAAGGGCATCCATGCTAGTTTGGCAAACATAGGAGTGGCTTTTACTGGAATATGGCGGGCAAAAAAAGTATAGGCTTGTCAAATGGAAACTTATGTGCAAGCCCAAGGGTTTGGGTGGTTTGGGGATCCTCAACACCTCTATTATGAACAAGTGCTTGATTCTTAAGTGGTGGTGGCATATTCTCCATTCTGATCTTGATTCTCTCTCTAGATGCGCATTCTTAAAGCTAAATACTTCCTGGTTTCGCATGCTCTCTTGGTTACCTCGATCTCTAGTTCCTTTGTCTCTCAATTCTGGCGCCAGCTGCTGCAGGTTCGTGATGATTTCAAAATTCTGGTGAAGTTTTCAGTTGGCAATGGTCTTTCATTCCGATTCTGGCTGGACTAGTGGGTGGGGGATGGTCCCCTGGCGATTTTCTTTTCTATGCTTTTTTCTTTTGTCTTGTCTCCTTCGGCCTCCATCGCGGAGCTCGCAGCCAGTGGTTGGGACCTCGGTTTTTGCCGGGGTAGGTCTCCTGCAGAGTTGGAAGATTGGCATCGCCTTGCGTCCCTATTCCCTGTGCTCTCGGAGGCTCGGGATAACGTCTCCTAGCCTCATTCTTCCTCTAGCCGTTTTCAGTTAAGTCCTGCTACCGTGTTTTGTGTTCTGGTCCTTCAGTGTCTAAGTTTAAGCCCATTTGGTCTAATAGTGTGCCTTCGAAGATCAAAATTTTCATGTGGCAGGCCGTGAGGGGCCGTCTACCTGCTGCTAATTGATAACCCACAAGTATAGGGGATCGCAACAGTTTTCGAGGGTAAAGTATTCAACCCAAATTTATTGATTCGACACAAGGGGAGCCAAAGAATACTCTCAAGTATTAGCAGCTGAGTTGTCAATTCAACCACACCTGAAAACTTAATTTCTGCAGCAAAGTATATAGTAGCAAAGTAATATGATAGTAGTGGTAACGGTAGTAAAATTAATGTTTTTGGTATTTTGTAGTGATGATAGCAATAGCAACGGGAAAGTAAATAAGCGAAGAACAATATATGGAAAGATTGTTGGGTTTCGTAGTAATTTCAAAAAAATTCCTACGCACACGCAAGATCATGGTGATGCATAGCAACGAGAGGGGAGAGTATGATCTACATACCCTAGTAGATCGACTGCGGAAGCGTTGACGCAACGTAGAGGAAGTAGTCGTACGTCTTCCCGATCCGACCGATCCAAGTACCGTTACTCCGGCACCTCCGAGTTCTTAGCACACGTACAGCTCGATGACGCTCCCCGGGCTCCGATCCAGCAAAGCTTCGGGGATGAGTTCCGTCAGCACAATGGCGTGGTGACGATGATGATGTTCTACCGACGCAGGGCTTCGCCTAAGCGCTGCAACGATATGACCGAGGTGGAATATGGTGGAGGGGGGCACCGCACACGGCTAAGGAACGATCACGAGGATCAACTTGTGTGTTCTAGGGTGCCCCCTGCCCCCGTATATAAAGGAGCAAGGGGGAGGCCGGCCGGCCCTATGGGGCGCGCCAAAGGGAGGGGGAGTCCTCCTCCTAGTGGGAGTAGGACTCCCCTTTCCTAGTCCAACTAGGAAACAAGAGGGGGAAGGAAAGAGAGGGAGAGGGAGAGGGAAAGAGGGGCCGCGCCCCCCCTCCCTAGTCCAATTCAGACTCCCCATGGGGGGGCGCGCCACCTCCTGGGCTGCTGCCCTCTCTCTCCCCTCAGGCCCAATAAGTCCCATTACTTCCCCGGGGGGTTCCGGTAACCCCTCCGGCACTCCGGTTTTATCCGAAATCACCCGGAACACTTCCGGTGTCCGAATATAGTCGTCCAATATATCGATCTTTATGTCTCGACCATTTAGAGACTCCTCGTCATGTCCGTGATCACATCCGGGACTCCGAACTAACTTCGGTACATCAAAATGCATAAACTCATAATAACTGTCATCGTAACGTTAAGCGTGCGGACCCTATGGTTCGAGAACAATGTAGACATGACTGAGACAAATCTCCAGTCAATAACCAATAGCGGGACCTGGATGGCCATATTGGCTCCTACATATACTACGAAGATCTTTATCGGTCAGACCGCATAACAACATACATTGTTCCCTTTGTCATTGGTATGTTACTTGCCCGAGATTCGATCGTCGGTATCCAATACCTAGTTCAATCTCGTTACCGGCAAGTCTCTTTACTCGTTCCGTAATACATCATGTCGCAACTAACTCATTAGTTGTAATGCTTGCAAGGCTTATGTGATGTGCATTACCGAGAGGGCCCAGAGATACCTCTCCGACAATCGGAGTGACAAATCCTAATCTCGAAATACGCCAACCCAACATCTACCTTTGGAGACACCTGTAGAGCACCTTTATAATCACCCATTTACGTTATGACGTTTGGTTGCACACAAAGTGTTCCTCCGGCAAACGGGAGTTGCATAATCTCATAGTCATAGGAACATGTATAAGTCATGAAGAAAGCAATAGCAACATACTAAACGATCGGGTGCTAAGCTAATGGAATGGGTCATGTCAATCAGATCATTCACCTAATGATGTGATCCCGTTAATCAAATAACAACTCTGTGTTCATGGTTAGGAAACATAACCATCTTTGATTAACGAGCTAGTCAAGTAGAGGCATACTAGTGACACTCTGTTTGTCTATGTATTCACACATGTATTATGTTTCCGGTTAATACAATTCTAGCATGAATAATAAACATTTATCATGATATAAGGAAATAAATAATAACTTTATTATTGCCTCTAGGGCATATTTCCTTCAAAAATCGTAGGCAATGGATCGGTGATGGAGAATTATGCCGGATGCGGTTCATCATGTAATAGTCATAACCTAGGGTGACACAGCACTAGCTCCAGTTCATTGATATAATGTAGGCATGTATTTCGAATATAGTCATACGTGCTTATGGAAAAGAACTTGCATGACATCTTTTGTCCTACCCTCCCGTGGTAGCGGGGTCCTTACGGAAACTAAGGGATATTAAGGCCTCCTTTTAATAGAGTACCGGAACAAAGCATTAACACATAGTGAATACATGAACTCCTCAAACTACAGTCATCACCGGTAAGTATCCCGATTATTGTCACTTCAGGGTTAACGGATCATAACACATAATAGGTGACTATAGACTCACAAGATAGGATCAAGAACACTCATATATTGATGAAAACGTAATAGGTTCAGATCTGAAATCATGGCACTCGGGCCCTAGTGACGAGCATTAAGCACAGCAAAGTCATAGCAACATCAATCTCAGAACATAGTGGATACTAGGGATCAAACCCTAACAAAACTAACTCGATTACATGATAGATCTCATCCAACCCATCATCGTCCAGCAAGCCTACGATGGAATTACTCACGCACGGCGGTGAGCATCATGAAATTGGTGATGGAGGATGGTTGATGATGACGATGGCGACGGATTCCCCTCTCCGGAGCCCCGAACAGACTCCAGATCAGCCCTCCCGAGAGGTTTTAGGGCTTGGCGGCGGCTCCATATCGTAAAAGGCGATGAATTCTTCTCTCTGATTTTTTTCTCCCCGAAACACAATATATAGAGTTGGAGTTGGAGTCGGAGAGGCACCAGTGGGCACACGAGGTAGGGGGCGCGCCCCCCACCCTCGTGTTGAGGTGGTGGGCCCCTGGCCTTCATCTCTTGCAGGTATTTTTTATATTTTCCAAAAAGTTGCTCTGTGAAGTTTTAGGTCATTCCGAGAACGTTTGTTTCTGCACATAAATAACACCATGGTAATTCTGCTGAAAACAGCGTCAGTCCGGGTTTGTTCCATTCAAATCATGCAAGTTAGAGTCCAAAATAAGGGCAAAAGTGTTTGGAAAACTAGATACATTGGAGACGTATCAACTCCCCCAAGCTTAAACCTTTGCTTGTCCTCAAGCAATTCAGTTGACAAACAGAAAGTGATAAAGAAAAACTTTTACAAACTCTGTTTGCTCTTGTTGTTGTAAATATGTAAAGCCAGCATTCAAGTTTTCAGCAAAGATTATAACTAACCACATTCGCAATAACGCTTAGGTCTCAAGTTTACTCATATCAATAGCATAATCAACTAGCAAGCAATAATAATAAATCTCGGATGACAACACTTCCTCAAAACAATCATAATATGATATAACAAGGTGGTATCTCGCTAGCCCTTTCTGAGACCGCAAAACATAATTGCAGAGCACCTTTAAAGACCAAGGACTGACTAGACATTGTAATTCATGGTAAAAGAGATCCAGTCAAGTCATACTCAGTGTAAACTAACAATAATGAATGCAAATGACAGCGGTGCTCTCCAACTGGTGCTTTTTAATAAGAGGATGATGACTCGGCATAAAATTAAATAGATAGGCCCTTCGCAGAGGGAATCAGGGATTTGTAGAGGTGCCAGAGCTTGGTTTTGAAACAGAGGTGAATAATATTTTGAGTGGTATACTTTCATTGTCAACATAACAACCAAGAGATGGCGATATCTTCCATGCTACACACATTATTGGCGGTTCCCAAACAGAATGGTAAAGTTTATACTCCCCCTTCCACCAACAAGCATCAATCCATGGCTTTCTCGAAACAACGAGTGCCTCCAACTAACAAGAGTCCCAGGGGGAGTTTTGTTTGCAATTATTTTGATTTAGTTTGCATAAAGCATGGGACTGGGCATCCCAGTGACCAGCCATTTATCTCGTGAGTGAGGAGCGGAGTCCACTCCTCTTGAGAATAACCCGCCTAACATGGAAGATACAGACATCCCTAGTTAATACATGAGCTATTCGAGCATACAAAACAGGATATTTATTTGAAGGTTTAGAGTTTGGCACATACAAATTTACTTGGAATGGCAGGTAGATACCGTATATAGGTAGGTATAGTGTACTCATGTGGAATAACTTTGGGGTTTAAGGGATTGGATGCACAAGTAGTATTCCTGCTTAGTACAGGTGAAGGCTAGCAAAAGACTAGGAAGCGACCAGCTAGAGAGTGACAACAGTCATGAACATGCATTAAAATTAATCAACACCGAATGCAAGCATGAGTAGGATATAATCCACCATGAACATAAATATCGTGAAGGCTATATATGTTGATTTTGTTTCAACTACATGCGTGAACATGCACCAAGTCAAGTCACTTAAATCATTCAGAGGAGGATACCACCCTATCATACCACATCATAACCATTTCAATAGCATGTTGGCACGCAAGGTAAACCATTATAACTCATAGCTAATCAAGCATGGCACAAGAAACTATGATCTCTAATTGTCATTGCAAACATGTTTATTCATAATAGGCTGAATCAGGAACAATGAACAAATCATATTTACAAAAACAAAAGAGGTCGAGTTCATACCAGCTTTTCTCATCTCAGTCAGACCATCATATATCGTCATAATTGCCTTTCACTTGCACGACCGAACGATGTGAATAATAATAATAGTGCGCGTGCATTGGACTGAGCTGGAATCTGCAAGCATTCAATAAACTGGAGAAGACAAGGCAATATGGGCTCTTTCGTCAGATCAACATTTATGCATATAAGAGCCACTTCAACAATTTAATCATGGTCTTCTCCTATCTACCCCCAAAGAAAAGAAAAGAAATAAAACTATTTACATGGTAAAGCTCCCAACAAGCAAAAGAAGAACAGGAAATATTTTTGGGTTTTCTTTTTAATTACTACTACAAGCATGGAAAGTAAACTAATTAAAAGCTACAGCTAATTTTTTTGTTTTTCTTAAGGTTTATTAAACACACAAGAAGAAAGCATAAAAAGGAAAGAAACTAGCATGGATGATACAAATGAAAAAGTATGAGCACCAACATCTAGCAATGAGTGTGCGAACATAAATGTAATGTCGTGTCACACCCTAGCTAGTTCAAGCATTAGAGTGTGCATCATGTTTAATTTTCTCTTAAACTTGAAATGGGGAAGGCAGAACCCCCAGCACCCTTTTGAAATCAACTAGGGTTTACTAAAAATAATTTCAATGAACCTGAAATGCCCTTCTAAAATGTTCACCCTCTTTGTCTTAGGTTAGAACCTCTGGCAAAATTGGTGCACAATTTTCTAGGTCAACAGAAGGTCATTGAATTAAATCATAAGTATTTGAATTTGGGCATTTAAATGCTATAAAATAATTTAAATGCTCAAATAATTCTGGGAGTAAATGTTTCCTGTTGGAAATAATCTAAACAGAGGCCACATTTATTTTCAGGATTTTTGGAAATGTTCTAGTATTTTAAATAAAGCTAAATAGTTGCAGTTTAATAGAAAACAGAAACTAAATCAAAAAAAGGAGAAAGAAGCCCACCTGGGCCTTACCTGGCTCGGCCCAGCCTACTGGCTTGGCCAGTCACCCCCTACCTCGCGCCAGGAGGCAGGGGCGCGTGCTCGCCGCGCGCCGGCCACGCGCCGGCCACCTCCTGCTTCTGCCGACGCCGGGAGACACCCAGAGGACGCCACGCGACCCCCACGTCACCCTCTCATCCTCTCTCACTCTCCCCCTCGTCTCCCTCATCCTCTCCCGCGATGGCCGAGCGCATCCCTCGCCGCCGATCGCCGTAGTCGCCGCCAGAGACCTCCCCTCGCCCCTCCGACGAGCCCATCAGCTCCGCCTCGACTCCCTCGACCTCCCCACCGAGCCACGCTTCGCCGGAAGCCCTGCAACGCCGCCTTCACCCTCGTCTTCAACCTCGGGCATCCGAGATCGCCGGCGACCGCACCTCTTCTCCAGCCCGTCCCCGAGCCCGCTGACCCCCTCTCCGACCCCGCTGTGAGCTCCTCTTCCTTTCCCCTCTTCTCTCGTGCTCGCGCTCGTCCCCTAGCTCCATTTTCCACCGTGGCCGAGAGCTTCTCGCCGCCGGCCATGGCGCAGCCGTGGCCACAGCCGTGCAATCTCACAACGGAGCGCCTCACCGTGCTCAGTGCAGCACCAGGAACCCGTAGCCACCACTAGCTCTTCCTCCCGTGCACCGTAGCGTCGAAACCGACCTCGCCCGAACTCCGATCGCCGCCACGAGCTCGATTCCGGCGAGCTCGCTCCACCCCGGCTCCTCACACTTGCTCCATTGGATGTGCGAGAGCCTGGGCTTCGCATCGGTGGTCTCCGTAGTCGATGTGGTCGCCGTAGGGCGTTTTCCGAGTCGCGCCGCCGTCTCGGGCCTCGCCGGCGTCAAGCCGCCGGCGAGTTGACCCAGTTTGACCCCTGGGTGGGCCCAGGTTGACTCCTTTGAGTCAATGACAAGTGGGCCCCCCTCTGCTAATTATCCAGATTAGTTTCTAACTAAAATTAGTTAGTTTAATTAGTATAGTCACTGACTAGTGGGCCCTACCCAGTAATTAGGCTAACTAAACGTAGTTAGTGCACTGAGAGGCTGACAGAAGGGGCCCACCAGTTAGGTTTGACCTGGGCTGGCGCCTTTGACCTGCTGAGGTCAGCATGACGCAATACTGACGCAGTAATGCATTTTCTGGATTTATTTTTATACAGGAAATTCCAGAAAATAGTTCAAACTTCAAAAATTCATAGAAATTCAATCGTAACTCCAAATGAAATAATTTATATATGAAAAATTATCAGAAAAATTTAATCTATCCATCTGTAATGGTTTCATGCATGACAAAACAAGTTTACTTTGCTGTTTAGGAAGAATAAGGTAATGCACTATAAATGCCATGTTTAATGAGCTAATATTTGAATCTTTGATTCAAATGAGTTCATCCCTTTCTATTTTAGCTTGCATTAGGCCAAGACACAATCATATTGCCATGTAGCATGCATCATATTGTTGCATATCGTCATGTGTTGATTGTGTTCCGACATGTTCTCCGTGGTAGGTTCTGCCTCCGAGGATATTCACGAGTATCCAACTAAAGGGCAGTATCCCGCTACCACTCCATCAGGCAAGCATCCATTGATCATTCCGATACAAACCCATGTTCTCGCTTCTGCTCTTGTTTACTGCATTAAGACAACGCGATTCAAACTGTTGTGTGCTACGGTAGTTGAACCCTTATCCTCTGCATGACCTGTCATTGCTAAAGTAACTAGATGAAACCCACTAGCATGTGTAGGAATTGATTGAGCCATGTATGTGATTCCTACCTTGCTATGCCTGCTATGCTTAGAGTTGTGTCAGGTCTGGTTCATCTGGGTGATGGGCTAGAGTGAAATGCTTATGCCGGTAATGTGAGGGATGTGTTGAACATGTTTTGGTAAAGGTATCGATGAGAGGCCATGTAGGAGTACATGGTGGGTTGTTTCATTGAGGCCGTCCCTAAGAACTGAGATCTGTATGCGTGATTTAAGATTCAGCTACTACCACACATTGGGCCCTGAAATATGACCCCGCTCGAGTTACTGACCCCTCTCGCCTCTGTTCAGGAGTTGCAACTAGTTTCTGCTGTTTGTAGGACATGTGTTGGCGGCCGTACGTAGCGCTGACCCTAGGGGTGGGCTATGATGCGGTAGATACACTGTGGCCGGGTATGCAGGGCGCCCGTTTGGCGTCTCGGGACCCTGTACACATCGTTTGGGGCTGTTGAGGACACCCCGGCCGGATTTCCTTGTGGATGGAACCTGAATAGGCGATAAACCTGAACTAGAGACTTGTGAGGTTAGTCAGGTCGTGGTCTACACCCACGTCGGTTTTCGCTTGAAGTCTGTCGAGCACATGTCGTGTGCAGACGCTAAGTGGTGGAAACATGTGTGACGAAGTACACCCCTGCAGGGTATAAAACTATTCGAATAGCCGCGTCCGCGGTAAAGGACTACTTGGTTGCCTATACAGTTCATAGACAAGTTAATGGATACCACTAAAAGACTCAAGATAAGTGTGAGTACCGAGGATGGCCCTCTCGTAGGATGACGAGGGAGGATCCCCGGTGGAGTATTGTGTTGGTGAGTAGTGGACTCGCGTGCGAAAACTATTTTTCTGGTGAAGTTCCGTAGGATAGCTTAGCCAAGAGTCAAAGCTGGCTTGCTGCATCAACCCCACCACCTTCTTGAGAATAAGCATGTATAGTAGGTTCTGATGTAAGACTTATTGAGTACCTTTGTACTCATGTTTGCTTATTTATTGTTTTCAGACGACAACACTGCCCCCTCCGATGGGTTTTATGTAGACCTTGACGTCGACGAGTGACTAGCCACTCAGGTGGTGATCCTGGCCATGGAGGGCCCTATGTAGATAGACAGGCTTCGAGAAGCCTTCTTCTTTCTAGAGTCTGTACTCAGACTAGTTGCTTCCGCATGTGCTTGTATGACTGTATGACTTGAGTGTCGGGTCATGTGACCCCTATTTGTATGACATGTTATGTATGGCTCTCTGGAGCCTTTAAATAAAGTACTTGAGTTGTAGAGTTTTGTTGTGATGCCATGTTGTATGTACTCATATCGGGCATATTGTGTGTATGATTGAAATGCTTGGTATGAGTGGGATCCGACAATCTAGTTGTTTATCCTTGGCAGCCTTTCTTATGGGGAAATGTAGTCTAGTGTTCCTCGAGCCATAGTAGTCCGCTACAGCCCGGTTCACCGGAGTCCTGCTAGCCCAGCACTACTGTTCAGGACACTTGACTGGCCGGCATGTGTTTCACTTCGTTCCTATGTCTATCCCTTCGGGGAAATGTCACGCGGTGACTTCCGAAGTCCTGCCTAGCCTGCTACAGCCCGGGATCCCCGAAGTCCTGTTAGCCTAGTGCTATAGCCCGGAATCACTCGTTGATGACCGACATGCTCGATGTGATTCATGTATGCCTGTCTCCATAGGTTTGTGCCGCTTTGGGTTCATGACTAGCCATGTCGGCCCGGGTTCTCTGTCATATGGATGCTAGCGACACTATCATATACGTGAGCCAAAAGGCGCAAACGGTCCCAGGCCATGGTAAGGCGACACCCGTGGGATACCGTGCGTGAGGCCGCAAAGTGATATGAGGTGTTACCGGCTAGATCGATGTGACTTGGAATCGGGGTCCTGACATGTCGATGGGAAATACGTACTCCCCCAAGCTTAGGCTTTTGGCCTAAGTTGGTCTATGGCCATGGCTGGCCTAGCGGATATCCATAATAATAGTTGGGGTCGTACTAAGAAGAGGAAGAAGATTTCGATTGCCACTGGCTGACAATCATCTCCGGATCCCACTGGTAATTAGACTGTCGTGAAGGATCAACTTGTGGTTCCGGCTCTGGCTCCATGGCTGGTGCAGGGCTCCGGTAGGCGTGAATAGCCTTCAGCGGAACAAGGTACTGGCCTGCAGATAAATCAAACAAAGAAGGAGCAGGCAGGGTAATAGTCTCAGGATGATGTTTATCAAAGAACAATTTGTATTTAAGCTCTCCTTCTCTATTCTTAACAATAAAATCATGTGCCACCATACTCTTATAATCTAAATAAACATGAGGCAGCACTTTTTCTTCCTTCTCATAATGCCTAATAGGTATGTTAAAATGTACAGCTAGGCGTGAAGCATAGATGCCTCCAAAGATGGGGGCCTTGGTACGGTTCAGACTTAACCGTTTAGCAATAATGCCGCCCATACTAACAGAGTTATCACTGTATAAACCGTGAAGCAAAATAATAATATCGGGGATACTAAGGTTTCCACAGTTTCCGCGACCAATTAAACAACGACTAGCAAATAATGCAAAATAGTGTAAAACAGGGAAATGTATGCTAGTGATTCATGCATCAGAAACCTTCCTTGTTTCCCCTACAGTGATAGTATCAATAAACCCGTCCACATCATCGCGATGTGGTTCCTCTGTCTTGCCCTCGAAAGGGACTAAACAAACCCGACAAAAATCATAAAGTGACATCTCCTTATGCTCATCATATAAATGGAACTCCACAGTAGGTGGTGAGCTCCTAGAATGGAAATGAAAGTTTTGCACAAAGGTATTTATGAGTAAGAGATATTGATCGCATTGGTCGTGGAGGAAAGCGGTGAGGCCTGCATTTTTAGCCAATTCATGAAAATCCTCATAAATCCCGGCTGCTCTCAAGAAATCATCGGAAGGCCATTCACACGCCCGAACCTCCGCGGTGCGAGGCAGATTATACTTAGGCTTTGGTGCCTTTTCCTTCGAGCTTTGGCTCGATGAGCCCCTCAAAAATCTCTTCATCATTTTCTGAAAAATTCTGAAATTTTTAGTGACTTCAAATTAAAAGTAAACCAAACTCAATAATATTGATAGCAACTACTCCTACAAGTGCCTAGGGCCTATATCATGCATCAAAACTACTTTTGACCATATAAATTTGACATGCAAGCTCAAGAACAGGGTCACCTAAGCAGCAAAAATTTGCAATGAATAAAGCACTAGAACAAAAACTAATTGGACCAATGGAGGAGTCACATACCAAGGAACAATCTCCCCAAGCAGTTTTGTGAGAGGTGCTTTGAGCAAGGAGATCGAAAATGGCAGCAAAACGAGCTTGGACTCGGGTTTGAGCTGGTTATTCGTGTTTGGGGGAGGAAGAAGGAGTGCGTGGGTGAAAGGATAAGTGGAGGAGGGCCACCGTGGGCCCACGAGGCAGGGGGCGTGCCTAGGGGGTAGGGCGCACCCTCCACCCTCGTGGGCAGGTGGTTGACCCCCCTGTTGTGTTCTCAGTGCCAAATATTCTCAAATATTCTAGAAAAAATCATATTTCAATTTCAGGGCATTTGGAGAACTTTTATTTTCGGGGTATTCTTATATTGCACGGATAATCAGATAACAGTCAGAAAAATATTTATTTTTATTTTATTTAATATAAATAACAGAAAGTAAAAGTGGGGTACAGAAGGTTGTGCCTTCTAGTTTCATCCATCTCATGATCATCAAAAGGAATCCACTAACAAGGTTGATCAAGTCTTGTTAACGAACTCATTCCGAATAACATGGAACCGGAGAAATTTCGAATAACACTATGTTACCTCAACGGGGATATGCACATCCCCAATAATAAGAATATCATATTTCTTCTTGACAGTAGGAAGAGGAAATTCAAAACCTCCAAATATAATCGATGGAATTTTTCCAATGGAGTTGATACTAAGAACTTGAGGTTGTTTCCTCGAAAAGTGTACCGTATGCTCATTACCATTAACATGAAAAGTGGAATTGCCTTTAGTGCAATCAATAACACCCCCTCCTGTATTCAAAAAGGGTCTTCCAAGAATAATAGACATACTATCGTCCTCGGGAATATCAAGAATAACAAAGTCCGTTAAAATAGTAACGTTTGCAACTACAACAGGCACATCCTCACAAATACCAATAGGTATAGCAGTTGATTTATCAGCCATTTGCAAAGATATTTCAGTAGGTGTCAACTTATTCAAATCAAGTTTATGATATAAAGAGAGAGGCATGACACTAACACCGGCTCCAAGATCACATAAAGCAGTTTTAGCATAGTTTCTTTTAATAGAGCATGGTATAGTGGGTACACCTGGATCTCCAAGTTTCTTAGGTATTCCACCCTTAAAAGTATAATTAGCAAGCATGGTGGAAATTTCAGCTTCCGGTATCTTTCTTTTATTTGTAACAATTTCTTTCATATACTTGGCATAAGGATTCATTTTAAGCATATCAGTTGATCGCATACGCAAAAAGATAGGTCTAATCATTTCAGCAAAGCGCTCAAAATCCTCATCATCCTTTTTCTTGGATGGTTTGGGAGGAAAAGGCATGGGTTTCTGAACCCATGGTTCTCTTTCTTCACCATGTTTCCTAGCAACAAAGTCTTTCTTATCATAACGTTGATTCTTTGATTGTGGGTTATCAAGATCAACAGCAGGTTCAATTTCTATATCATTATCATTACTAGGTTGAGCATCATCATGAACATTATCAGTAACATTATTACTAGTTTCAGGTTCATTACCAGATTGAGTTTCAGCATCGGAAATAGAAATATTATTTGGATTCTCAGGTGTTTCGGTAATAGGTTCACTAGAAGCATGCAAAGTCCTATCATTTTTCTTTTTCTTCCTTTTAGAGCGACTAGGTGCATCTACATTATTTATCTAAGAATCTTGCTCAATTCTCTTAGGATGGCCTTCAGGATACAAAGGTTCCTGAGTCATTCTAACACCTCTAGTCATAACTCTAACATCATTATCATTATTCTTACTATTCAATTCATTGAGCAAATCATTTTGAGCTTTAAGTACTTGTTCTACTTGAGTGGTAACCATAGAAGCATGTTTACTAATGAGTTTAAGTTCACCTTTAACATTAGCCATATAATCACCCAAGTGTTCAAGCATATTTGAATTGTATTTCAATTGTCTACCAAAATAAGCACTAAAATCTTCTTACTTAGCCATAAATTTATCAAACTCATCTAAGCATGGGCTAGCAAACTTAGTAAATGGGATTTCAGCTTTATCATATCTATAGAGAGAATTTACCTTTACTACATGTGTTGGGTTATCAAGACCATGAGTTTCTTCAACAAGCGGTAAATCAAGACCATGTACTTCTTCAATAGGAGGTAATTTCTTAACATCTTCAGCTTTAATACCTTTTTTCTTTTATAGATTTCTTTGATTCTTGCATATCTTCAGGACTGAGAAACAGAATACCCCTCTTCTTCGGAGTTGGTTTAGGAATAGGCTCAGGAATTGGCTCCGGAGGTGTCCAATTATTTTCATTTGTCAACATTATTCAATAAAATTTCAGCTTCATCCGGTGTTCTTTCCCTAAAAATGGAACCAGCACAACTATCCAGGTAATGTCTGGAAGCATCGATTAGTCCATTATAAAAGATATCAAGTATTTAATTTTTCTTAAGAGGATGGTCAGGCAAAGCATTAAGTAATTGGAGAAGCCTCCCCCAAGCTTGTGGGAGACTCTCTTCTTCAATTTGTACAAAATTATATATATCCCTTAAAGCAGCTTGTTTCTTATGAGCAGGGAAATATTTAGCAGAGAAGTAATAAATCATATCCTGGGGACTACGCACACAACCAGGATCAAGAGAATTAAACCATATCTTAGCATCACCCTTTAATGAGAACGGAAATATTTTAAGGATATAAAACTAGCGAGTTCTCTCATCTTTAGTAAACAGGGTAGCTATATCATTTAAATTGGTAAGATGTGCCACAATAGTTTCAAATTCATAGCCATGAAAAGGATCAGATTCAACCAAAGTAATTATATCAGGATCAACAGAGAATTCATAATTCTTATCGGCAACACAGATAGGTGAAGTAGCAAAAGCAGGGTCAGGTTTCATTCTATCATTTAGAGATTGCTTATTCCATTTAGCTAATAACCTTTTAAGTTCATATCTATCTTTGCAAGCTGAAATAGCTAAAGAGGCTTCTTGATCAAAAACATAACCCTTAGGAATAACAAGTGATTCTTCATCATCACTTTCATCAGTATTATCAGATTCAATATTTTCAATCTCTCTAGCCCTAGCAAGTTGTTCATCCAGAAATTCACCAAATGGCACAATAGTATCAAGCATAGAAGTAGTTTCATCATAAGTATCATGTATAATAGAAGTGGCATCATCAATAACATGTGACATATCAGAACGAATAGCAGAAGCAGGTTAAGGTGTCGCAAGCTTACTCAAAACAGAAGGTGAATCAAGTGCAGAGCTAGATGGCAGTTCCTTACCTCCCCTCGTAGTTGAGGGATAAATCTTGGTTCTTGGATCTTTCAAGTTCTTCATAATGATAAGCAGATATAAATCCCAAGTGACTCAAAGAATAGAGCTATGCTCCCCGGCAATGGCGCAGAAAATAGTCTTGATAACCCACAAGTATAGGGGATCGCGACAGTTTTCGAGGGTAAAGTATTCAACCCAAATTTATTGATTCGACAAAAGGGGAGCCAAAGAATACTCTCAAGTATTAGCAGCTGAGTTATCAATTGAACCACACCTAGAAACTTAGTATCTGCAGCAAAGTATTTAGTAGCAAAGTAATATGATAGTAGTGGTAACGGTAACAAAAGGTAACGGTAGTAAAAGTAATGTTTTTGGTATTTTGTAGTGATGATAGCAATAGTAACGGGAAAGTAAATAAGCGAAGAACAATATATGAAAAGCTCATAGGCAATGGATCGGTGATGGAGAATTATGCTGGATGCAGTTCATCATGTAACAGTCATAACCTAGGGTGACACAGAACTAGCTCTAGTTCATTGATATAATGTAGGCATGTATTCCGAATATAGTCAAACGTGCTTATGGAAAAGAACTTGCATGAAATCTTTTGTCCTACCCTCCCGTGGCAGCGAGGTCCTTACGGAAACTAAGGGATATTAAGGCCTCCTTTTAATAGAGTACCGGAACAAAGCATTAACACATAGTGAATACATGAACTCCTCAAACTATGGTCATCACCGGTAAGTATCCCGATTATTGTCACTTCGGGGTTAACGGATCATAACACAAAATAGGTGACTATAGACATGCAAGATAGGATCAAGAACACTCATATATTGATGAAAACATAATAGGTTCAAATCTGAAATCATGGCACTCGGGCCCTAGTGACAAGCATTAAGCATAGCAAAGTCATAGCAACATCAATCTCAGAACATAGTGGATACTAGGGATCAAACCCTAACAAAACTAACTCGATTACATGATAGATCTCATCCAACCCATCACCGTCCAGCAAGCCTACGATGGAATTACTCATGCACAGCGGTGAGCATCATGAAATTGGTGATGAGGATGGTTGATGATCACGATGGCAACGGATTCCCCTCTCAGGAGCCCCGAACAGACTCCAGATCAGCCCTCCCGAGAGGTTTTAGGGCTTGGCGGCGGCTCCGTATCGTAAAACGCGATGAATTCTTCTCTCTGATTTTTTTCTCCCCGAAACACAATATATAGAGTTGGAGTTGGAGTTGGAGAGGCACCAGGGGGCCCACGAGGTAGGGGGCGCGCCCCCCACCCTTGTGGAGAGGTGGTGGGCCCCTGGCCTTCATCTTTTGCAGGTATTTTTTATATTTTCCAAAAAGTTGCTCCGTGAAGTTTCAGGTCATTCCAAGAACGTTTGTTTCTGCACATAAATAACACCATGGTAATTCTGCTGAAAACAGCGTCAGTCCGGGTTTGTTCCATTCAAATCATGCAAGTTAGAGTCCAAAACAAGGGCAAAAGTGTTTGGAAGAGTAGATACGTTGCAGACGTATCACTAATTAGATTAAGAAACGTCATGGCCCGGGTACGGAGTTCTGCTCTCTTTATCAAAGCTTGGAGGACACTGACCACATCCTGTTTTGATGCCCCCTGGCATCTTTGTTGTGGAGTTGTCTCAGGGAGTGGATGGGTGTCCCTTGGGCTCCTTCTAATTTCGCTGCTCTCCGATTACTTGCGGCCACCCTGTCTGGTCACCTCAAGAGACTATTTTGGTTTGGCTTCTCGACCATGTGTTGGACCTTGTGGACGACTAGAAACAAGTTACTATTGAACAGGTGTTCCCTAACTCTGCGGTTAATATCATCTTCAAACTGCCCATATTTTTGCAGCAGTGGAAATCTCTAATTAAGGAGGTTGATAAGGCGGCTGTGGAGGTCCTCATTGCTCAGGTGCATACTTTCGCTACTTCTTTCTCCAGGAGGGGTCGGGCCAGGCCGTCTTAGTGGGTGCTACATCTTTTGGTTTACCTTAGCCCTAGTCTACTTTTTGTTGGGTTTTACCCTTGGCATGTGTGCCTTATTGCCGATTATGGCCATTTTATAACGTTGGTGTTGATACCTTGTGTGTACTGGCTGGTTAGATGGTACTCTCTTTGCATGGTGGCTTTACTAATTTAAAGTCGGGTTTCCGCCTTTTCTCTAAAAAAACATGGACGTTATCAGGAAATGACCTCCCCGATCTATGTGGTCATGACCATCCGGGATCCCAGACGTCCATGCCACTGGACGCACTACTCCACGTCGCCGGTGGAAAAACTATTCCTCAACGAACCAGTGCCTCCTCCTCCTTTACGCCGTCGCCGCCGTTGGACGCATCTTCCTCTGCTGGACGCATACTCCTCCCTGACAGCTCCATAGTAACTTGCGACCTGATCCCTGATCCCTGCTTGACCGCTCTCTGCTCCGGGCACCCGACAGAGGAAGAGGCAACATCTTCGGCAATGGCAGCACAAGATGGTGCCTGCACTGCAACGATCTGCATGCAAGGACCGCAAGCATCCATGCCATAGCTGCAATGGCCACAACCATAGCTGCAATGACCCTTATGTTTGAATTTTATCTGTACATACAGTACAAAATATAGTGGGCACTCAAATTTAGTATCCACTTTTGTTTTTCTAGATCATTCCATGAAGCTTGCACTACCAGCTTTGCAAAATATGCAATATATATCGCACATCACACTTGTGCAAATGCATTCACAGTTGTGTAGGTCTTTGTAGGATTATATTGTGGCATAAAGTGCACAACTGAAGCAACAAGAGTCCACATTAGTAGTTTCTAAGAACTTTTTAGGCTTATTTATGTTATGGGTAGTTGGATTTCATGGATTCAAGTTTAGTAGACTTTGCATTTGTACCTAAATTTTTTTAGACCTTAAATGTTTCCCCTGGTTAACTTCAGTTTCTGGATCCACCACTGCACTTGTGTCCAATTCGTCATCATTGTTTCTTTGAGATGAGCTTGCTACAAAGTAGTATCCCGTCCATCATGCGGGTATTATGATGCACTAGAAGCTTAAGCTCTGTAAGATCGTGGCAACTGTATAGCCTAGCATTGAAGCTTCATAAACACGAACACCTAAACACAATGAGAGAAACTAGGAGTGATCCGGAGTCTCCTGGATGACATACTAGGGTCGGGAAATAAAAGAAAGTGTCGAAGGGCTTACATCCGCACCCAGCCAAACCATGTTATAAAAGGTGGGCGAAGTAGCTAGAGAAATCATGATACCAGTACCACCACCTATTAGTTTACCGGAGTGGAAAAGAAAATAAAGAGAGACAAAACAAGCTAATTGCCATGGTTCTAACCTGGCCTTTTGATGGGAACAAAAATAAGACTCCTAGGATTGAAAGCATTGTGAATAAGTTGCGCGCTAGAATGCAGAAGCATAGTAGTATCTGGTTCAAGCTGTCATGTTTCGGTATACCAATTTTTCTTGGCACCATTTGTTTCCTTGTGATATTGTGAGCTCATTTGTGACCCATGGTGCAAGATTAACCTAATTGGTGGACGGTGACTATCAAAAAATCATCATCCGCAAGCGAGCTCCTGACCTGTGTGGCCAACTCGATTCCAGGGCCATCTCCAAAAATTTGGGGCCGAGAAAAGAAATACAAAATAGGGCATTTTAATTTTGTTTCAATTTATATAATCAAAGAACATGCTCCCAGTTAGCTTATTATTCATCAATCCATTTAATGCTCCCTTCGTCCCAAAATAAGTGTCGCTAATGCAAATTTTAAAGTGTGTGAACCTTTGACTGCAAAGCATAAAATAATTCATTATGTATCAATCTATCTAAAGAACGATGAGTAATTCTCAATTTATTAATTATCACTGCGATCATTTACTATTACAAGAACTAGAAAAGCGGCCCTGGCAAATGTGAGGGCATCATTAGTCAACACTATCTTGAAATTAAATTTGTGCATTCGTGGATATTCACATCATGCAGAGGAAACAGTCCATTCTACAATCATTATAAATAAATTTTACAATATATATCAATTTGTATGTGCTATCTATAATATATTTTTATTTTATGGGTTAATTATAATTGTGCCATTTTGAAAGGTAGTGTATTATATTACGGGCATGCTTATTGTTTTTGCGTAGCCTATAGTGTTATGTGATATAACATCGACATGCAACATCAAGATTCAATTGTTGACCATTGGTGCTAAAAGCAGAATAATAAATGTCTATGTTTGGAAATAATGTTAAGTAAAGGCAATACAGTATTTATGTTATGATTCAATGGAATAACAAAATAAACATATGAATAAAGAGAACAAATAAATAGTTTATCCACTTAGATAGGAGAACTAAACAATGAAAATATCTATTTAGTTATGTTTTCTTTGTTGTTTTTCTCTTAGTTACATCTTTGTTGTGAAATATCTGGTTTTCTAGGCATGAATCTATCTCAATGGCACAACCTATAAGAATTTTTTTATTTGAATATGCTTGTGAAATTAAATAATGAAATAATTTCAATGTAGTACGTTCTTTCTAGTGGTTCCAATGGTACAATTATGTATTCATAGTCAAAGTAAAGATATTCTACTATAGATGTTCTAGAACACTGTCTCTAGTATAAAACATATGTAGTAATATTTCAACATATTTTATTTAAATCTCTCCTTGTTGGTCGGTTATTTTGGTTTCCATAATCCCGCTCATATGTATATATTGTGTCATATACCATAACTACGCATGCTAGGACGGCACAGTTCCATTATCTATTGTTGTGATAGGGCAATCATCCCTCCTCTTATATTGCCAAAAAAGGAAGTTTGATTGCATCATAAAAAATACATAGCAACCCATGAGCCATAATTCCTTTTCCAAAAGTGTAGATGCATTTTTATTTACTTTCAAATTCAGATGTGTACAAAATGTCGTGCGCTTTCTAATCTTATATATAAAATAATCTATGTAGTAAAGACTGTTCAAAGTTATGAATCTACATTTTCTAAATTCCTTTAACTAAAAGATATTGCAAATCTACATTGCAGATAAAGAAGACAAAACCTTAACACTAAATTCTCCTAAGAACAAACTTATTTTTGTTTGTATTTATATCTCCATAACAATATAATTTTGCCTCCTTTTGAAGGCACATGTGCAATCACCTACCAGTGACCCGCCCCTTCAATGCAAATCTTGCGTTTGATCCCTTCTTGTCGACAGTGGCTATGTAAATAGATCATGACATTAGAAATCAAATTGAACACTGCAATCTAGTAAAGTGGCCCTTTACTCACGCTTGGGAAACATCTCTAGTGTTTATAATATGTTTCTATGCAAAATTATGATCTCAATTATCGATGTGAACATCCAAACGATAATGTGATATAAATACCTTCAAATAAATTTTAAATAAAAATAACAAATGATAATTATTGGACATATTGATGTTCGTGAAAATTGAGTGAACGGATGCTCACAACCTCTTTCGCATATCTCTTTCACGATCCTTCTCGTGCACTCATCTTGACACATGTCATCTACTGTACATATTTAGACCAAAAAAGCATGTCTTCATTCAAATTTCTTGATCGTGTTTCTAAACCTTTTTAATTGCATTCCTTGACCCCTCCCCCTTTGGCACCAATCTGTATGGATAATTGTATACTATGATACATTGACGATGTAATTCGTCGACAGTAACCCTAAAAAAATTGGTGTGCTAGTATGTGACCATACTGAGCGGATATTAATCTAATAAAAAACACAACTTGATATCCACTTGGATTAGACTATCTTTTTAAAAATATTTTATTTTTTACACCAATCGATCTGTACCTTTTTTCTCATATGAGTAACATGTGCAGTCTTGAGTGGAACACATCTTTTCATAATAGTGTTAAAAATTGTATATATTTTGACACTATATTGTAATTATGAATATTTTTGTCTTTCGGTTAGTTTCGTATAGTCATTCATCTACGCATGTAGCACAATTTATATTTTATGACCTATACGGTAATTGTTTTGTCTTGGGCCCAAACAATTATTTTGAATATTAGTTCAGTACACCGAAGTAAAGTTTGGATGTTGAGCTAAGAGTTAATAAGTTCAGATGATATTTAGTTAGTGCCATGAGGAATAATATTCCCAAATTAAAGTTTACACAATATTTATATATGAGTGGTAAGTTGTATTTTAAATTTATATTGCCAGCCACTAATACCTAGTATTTTCTGAAAATGTTCAGAAAAATTAATCTAAAAATTAGAGAGTATTATACTTGATCGTGAATTGAATTTTCAATTTAAACCGCTAGCCACTAATGCCAAGCTAGTCCTTTGAAGATGTCAGAAAAAGTTCCAATGTTTATTTTACAGCCAAAAAATGTTACTCCCTCCGTAAACTAATATAAAAGCGTTTAGAACACTACTTTAGTGATCTAAATGCTCTTATATTAGTTTACAGAGGAAGTACCAGGTTATGCATCTCAGTTTTTTTTTATTTTTTTATTTTTCATCTACTTCTATTCTCTATCTAGATCACCACTTAAATAAAGCCTCATAACTCAACTGGATCATGTCAAAAATGTTACCAGGTTATGCATCTAACTACCTAAAAGATTTATTTAGTTGAACTCTTTATTTTCTTAATAGAATACATAGAGGCGAGTGTCACACATCATCGTGTATGTGTTATTTTCCCATAATTGATTGCATGCGAGAATCCACATGTGTGTATGGCTCCGAACCATACCGTCGCTCGGCGGCCATACACATCACCCGTCTTAATTTAAGTCTGGATGAAACCGGTGATATGTTTAACGCACAGTGTGTCACGCAGGCACCGTGCATCACGTGGTAGTACAATCTTTTTTTAGGTAATGATCATGTATATGTTTGTGAGATGTATCTGCATATATATTTCTATTTATTTTTTTTATTTGTACCAATGGGACTTTCTTTCCAAGTAAAATGGCTGTCTTTTTTTTCTTGTGCAGCACATTAATTGGATTTTATTCACAAATTGAACGGTCAAGTAATGTGAATTTTAAGCGACCCACCGGAGCAAGGGCTATTATTTTATAATTAACATGGAGTTTTCTATTCTATTTCACTTGCCTCACACCGGTGAAAGAGAAAATGGATCCATCGATAGTGAGAAGGACTCCAGAAATCCATGGAACATGATGCAAAAAAAAAAAAGTGAAACACATTTTTTTTCTTTGAGGGCGTGTTTTTTAGGTAGTGAGGACACGCAACTTTGTTTTTTTTTTAGTGTAAGGAAGGGTAAGATTTTTTTCTCTTTGTGGGGACGTACTTTGTTTTTTTTTGTAGGGAAAGGTGAGCAGTCACGTAGGCTTGTTTCTTATTTTCTCTTTCAGGGCACGTAACTATTTTTGAGGCAAAGGGCATGTAACTTTGCTTGTTAGGAAGGGTCAGCAGGCAGGTAGATCTGTTTCTGTTTTTTTTTCTTGCGGAAGGGCGAGCTAAACGTTTTTCTCACTTTAACAATTAACAATGGCAATGGTGGGTAATTTTTAAAACATTATCTAATATCTAATGGTCATAAATTTTTAATCTATTAAATAAACGGTGGGATATTTCTAATTTTTAAGAGATTTTCTAGCATATTTCTCTTTTTTCTTGTGAGCCCTTCAAGCACTATAATTTTGCCTCCTTTTGAAGGCACATGTGCAATCACCTACCAGTGGCCCTCCCCTTCAATGCAAATCTTGCGTTTGATCCCTTCTTGTCGATAGTGGCTATGTAAATAGATCATGACGTTAGAAATCAAATTGAACACTCCAATCTAGTAAAGTGGCCCTTTACTCACGCTTGGGAAACATTTCTAGTGTTTATAATGTGTTTCTATGCAAAATTATGATCTCAATTATAGATGTAAACTTCCAAACGATAATGTGATATAAATAGCTTCAAATAAATTTTATACAGAAATAACAAACGATAATTATTGGACATATTGATGTTCGTGAAAATTGAGTGAACGGATGCTCACAACCTCTTTCGCATATCTCTTTCACGATCCTTCTCGTGCACTCATATTGACACATGTCATCTACTGTACATATTTAGACCAAAAAAGCATATGTCTTTATTCAAATTTCTTGCTCGTGTTTCTAGACCTTTTTAATTGCATTCCTTGACCCCTCCAATCTGTATGGATAATTGTATACTATGATACTCCCTCCGTTTTTATTTACTTCGCATATTAGAGTTGACTGAAGTCAAACTTCATAAAGTTTGACCAAGTTTATAGAAAAAAATATAAACATTTACCATAACAAATTTATACTATGTGAAAGTACATTCAATAATAAATCTAATGATGTTGATTTGTTATCGTATATGTCAATATTTTTGTTTATAAAATTGGTCAAAGTTTACAAAGCTTGACTTTGACTAAAGCTAATACGCGAACTAAATAAAAACGGAGGGAGTACATTGACAATGTAATTCGTCGACAGTAACCCTAAAAAAATTGGTGTGCTAGTATGTGACCATACTGAGCGAATATTAATCTAATAAAAAATACAACTTGATATCCATGATTTTTTCTTGGATTAGACTATCTTTTAAAAAATATTTTATTTTTACACCAATCGATCTGTAGCTTTTTTCTCATATGAGTAACATGTGCAGTCTTGAGAGGAACATATCTTTTCATAATAGTGTTAAAAATTGTATATATTTTGACACTATTGTAATTATGAATATTTTTGTCTTTTGGTAAGTTTTGTATAGTCATTCATCTACGCATGTAGCACAATTTATATTTTATGACCTATACGGTAATTGTTTTGTCTTGGGCCCAAATAATTATTTTGAATATTAGTTCAGTACACAGAAGTAAATTTTGGATGTTGAGCTAAGAGTTGATAAGTTCAGATGATATTTAGTTAGTGCCATGAGGAAAAATATTCCCAAATTAAAGTTTACACAATATTTATATATGAGTGGTAAGTTGTATTTTAAATTTATATTGCCAGCCACTAATACCTAGTATTTTCTGAAAATGTTCGGAAAATTTCATCTAAAAATTAGAGAGTGTTATACTTGATCGTAAATTGAATTTTTCAATTTAAACCGCTAGCCACTAATGCCAAGCTAGTCCTTTGAAGATGTCAGAAAAAGTTCCAATGTTTATTTTACACCCAAAAATGTTACCATGTTATGCATCTCAGTTTTTTTTATTTTTTATTTTTCATCTACTTCTATTCTCTATCTAGATCACCACTTAAATAAGGACTGCGATATATACCAAACGTTCATACCTATAGAAAAGGTCCGAATGATCCCACCTTCACGAGGCCGAGTGCGCGTAGCGCGCGAGGCCGAGCCATCGAGCGGAGGCAATCGCGAGGCCCATCTCAGCGCCCCTCACGTGACCCTGGCCCATGACTTGACCCTGGCCCACAAACATCACGTGAGCCCAACTTTCTTACCTCCACAGCAAGAAAACGCAACAAACACTCTCCATCGACCCTCCTCTTCCCTATTCCTCTCTCCCTGGCGACGAACTCAACCATTCATATCCGTCCCCTACCCACCCCCCTCCCCCCCCCCGATTTCACCCAGCAATTGCTTCACAAAACATGCAATACACTTGAGGAAACTGAAGTTACCACCGGATCTCGACTTGATCTACCATCGGGGACGCAAGAACTCACCAAGCGTCCAGAATCCAGCAAAACCTTCGCAAAATCATGCAGGAACGCTTGGGGGTCTCAAGTTAGCACCCGATCTCGGCTTGATCTACCACCAGGGACACCAGAACCTACCAGGCGTCTAGAATCCAGCAAAAATCCAGGCGGATCAGGTACATTCTAAGCACTCCCTACTGTATCTCAATTCCATTTCAGTTCAACCCAAAATAGCCCCATGAAAAAAGGAAGAAAAAAGTGCCATTTTTTCTAATTTATTGTACTATGTGCATATAAGCTATCATGACAGAATACATGAGTTATCAGGGCATATGCAAAAGATTTTTCTTGAAAAAAGACAACTCCTTTTGAACTTGTTGCACAAAAACAGTGAAATTAGGCAACAAAAAATTCTTGTTGTATGTAAAAAAGGAAGTCACAACACCATAACAGAATCCACTCTTGTTACAATTAGGCTATAATTATTGTAGAGAAAGCTACCACATTTTTTCATACAAAAGTTATCATCAGTATTGTCATCTGTTACCATGCCATCATGGTGCATCTATGCAAAAAGTTACCATCAAGAAAAAAATTGAACTGATTTTTGAAGCAGGGAATGGTGTGCCGAGTAGAGTAGAGTCCCAAATGAGTAACAAATTATTACCTGCATAAAAAATGATAATATCCATGTCAACTCAAAAAAGAATCACAAAAAAAGTACAAAAAAGATAGCATGCACAATGTGCAAAAATGTGATTGATGTATGTAAACAGTAGTGTTATTTTTAGTTGTCTCACATATGCTATTAACATGTGTAAGCAGGTGCTTCAATAACATGTCAGAAAACCATGGATATAACACAAATGCCACAGATAGTGCTGGACAAGAGAAACAACATGATGATGATGCGCGTACAACTGGCTTTGGTTCAGGTAAGTGGCAACTCACTTACAAAAGTGTCACACTATATGTTTATGTTGGAAGCATAATATTATCATCGCAGCATACTACAAGTTACCACCAAACAATGATAAATCATGTTATGACAAAACATTTCATGTGAAAAACATGCAGGTGCTCCACCTACATCTAACCAGAGGGTCCATGAGCCAAACAAGGAAGCAAGTTCTAGTGTTGGGGGAGAAGAAAGGTTCTATGATGTGTTGGTCAGCGAGCCAGCAAGTCCAGAAACAGGAGCGCTCAACGCTGATCAAGGAGGGGTTAACACTGAGGCATACTCCACACCTAAGGCTCCTGATACAACAATGAAGTTTGAAAGTTTTGAGGAGGCTGTTGCTCACTACAAGCTATATGCACTCAGAAATGGATTTGGGACAAGGATAGCTTACACAAGAACACTGAAGGACAACACAGTGAGCAGAGCACTCCTGGTGAGTGGGAAAGGCGGCAAGCCAAAGAGGAAGAAGGAGGAGGTGCAGGATGTACTGAACCCAGAAGGCATCGTGAAGAAGAGAAAAAGGTGTAAGGTTAAGAGGTCTGAGTGTCCAGCCCACCTTTACCTTACGCACAAGGATGCGTGGTGGAGAGTCGAACGCTTTGATGATAACCACAACCATCCACTGATAAGAAAGCCATCTCTGACAAAATTTCTAGCCTCACATAGGAACATTCCCAAAGACGAGCAAGATTTCTTACGGATTCTACATGAATTCAACATACAAACCGCAAGGCAAATGCAACTAATTTCATAGTTCTATGGTGATGCTGAGAATGTGCCATACACAACACAGGACGTGGCGAATCAGCGAGCCAAGTTTCGCAAGGAGTACCGTAATGCAGACGTGGGGAGCACAATTGCATACTTTGAGGAGCTCAGGGCAAAGGATCCAGATTTCTATTGGAGAATGAAACTTGATGATGAAGACAGGGTGGAAATGTGTTCTGGATAGATGGTGCATCACGTAGGGCATACGCAAAATACAACGACATTGTGTCTTTCGACACAACGTACATGACTAATATGTACAAGATGCCATGTGCCTCCTTCATTGGCATTAACAACCACGGGCAATCAATCCAATTCGGTTGTGGTTTCGTTCGAAACAAACTGACAGACAACTTTGTGTGGCTGTTTAACACATTCTTGCATGCGATGGGTGGGGTTGCACCAAAGAACATAATCATAGATCAAGACTTTGCCATGAGGAATGCTATTGACGAGGTGTTCATCAGGATAGTACACAGAAATTGCAGATGGCACATTATGAAGAAAGCACAAGAGAAGCTTGGGAGGTTAATGGCCGATGATGAACCACTGAAGAAAGCATTCAAAGATTGTGTTGACAACAGCTTGAATGGTATTGTATTTTCACACAACACACTCTACTCATATTGCCACAAACTACATAATTGTGCCGCGATATCCAATGTTACCATGCTGAATTATAGTAAATTATGACCAGCATTACACATTTTTCCCACATTGATAAAAAATAAGGTACTCGTGTGAAAAACTGGATTGTTGTGAAAGAGTTACCAGTACTCGTGTTCTTAAGTGACCATGACCACTTTAGCATGTTTGCCATGTAGTTATAGTTCCCAAAATCTGCATCGACTACAACCACCTAGTGTTGCATGAAGGAAGTTATCATGATAAGTGCATCAAAACTTATCATGATATGTGTAGTTGACTTACCATCCTTTTCACTATTGCATGCAGTGAAAGAGTTATATGAGAACATGAGTACCATGAGGTGTTATCATGTTAAGTGTATTAGAATTACCATGAGGTGTGCACTGAAATTACCACATACTGTCCCCTGAAGCAAGTTATCATGTTAAGTGTATTAGAATTACCATGATGCGTGCACTGAAATTACCACATATTGTCCCCTGAAGCAAGTTATCATGTTAAGTGTATTAGAATTACCATGATGTGTGCACTGAAATCACCATCTACTTGGTTTTTGAACGCAGTTGAGGAGTTTGAGGAAAAATGGTGAAAGATGCTGGATGATCATGGGTAAACGGACAACGAGCATTTCCACTGGCTGTGGGAAAACATGGAATGTTGGGTCCCGGTGTACTACATGCACGACTTCTTCCCATTCTTGCAGACAACGGCAAGGAGCGAAGGATTCAACGCTGTGTTGAAGAAGTACGTCAACCCAAATAACTCGCTAGTGGAATTTGCAAAACAGTACACTGCAATAGAGGAGAAGGTGATGGTGAGTGTGTCAAAAGAGCACCTGGAAACAGTGTACAAAGATGTGGAAACATACTCCTTCAACCCACTCGAGTTACAGGTGCAGGGCCTCTACACGCATAATATTTTCACCAAATTCCAGATGGAGATGAAGGTGAAAACTGGCTACAGATGTGACACATTGCAAGATGGGTCATTCAAGGTTGGCTCAGTCGGAGGAATCATGCCAAAATATGGGGACAGGGACTACCATGTGCAAGCAAACAAGGATGAAGGGACATATTCATGCACTTGCTGCAAGTTTGAGCGAGATGGTATACTCTGCGCACATGTGTTACGAGTGATGGACCAAATTGGGGTCTACGAGATACCTGAGAAGTATATTCTAAAGAGGTGGGCTTGGGATCAACAGGAAGATCTAATCAAACCTGATTTTGAACAACCAACAGTTAGTAAGAGCATGCCAGAGGAGGGAAAAAGCGTCATGCGATATACATCAATGCTAAGGGACTTCAAGGCAACAGCCAAGGACGCTTGCCCCACAAATGATGGGGCCAGGGTGGCCAAGAAGCACCTATATGCTTTCAAGGAAGAAATGGACGCGCTAACAAAAAGCCAACGTAAGAAGGCCAGAAAGGACAAGGAAGAAGCTAGAGGATCGTTCCAATCACAACAAGACCCATGTTCTATTCCAGTGGTCGCAACGAGTGAAGTTGTCCATGCCGAACAGAAAATAAACATACCTAACATGGAGAACCCAAACACGGGACAAACAAGCATCCCTGTGACAATACAAGCTAGAGCCAACATGCCAGCCGCTGCATCCCATTCCTCGAACACAAAAACGATACTAGACCCTCCGAAGACTGTCACAAAAGGATGGCCGAAAACAAAGAAGCATCAGCATCCCTTTGACATTGTAAAACCAGCAAAACAAAGAAAGTGCAGTGTTTGCAGCAGCGTGCACCACGACAAGCGGAGGTGCACATCACCTCTAGCAAGATGAATGATAGAGAAAAACAAGATCGTCACTACAAATGAATGGACAAGAAACTTATCTTCATTTGTTTTGCTGATTGTTATCAGTGCAAAAAATGTAATCCGAATTATAGCACCTATATTTATGTAAGTTATCAGCAGATTTGTGGGCTGGAGTTTTAAGAATTGTGTGGTGAAAGTTATCGTAAACATATTGGGTAAGTTATTTGTGGGCTATCACCAGTTTCCTATATGTTTTACATGTGTCATTACACTACAATGAGTTTTCAACACTATCTGCAATCGAAAAAAGTTATTCCACCTAATTTTTTTTGGAAAACTATCAGCTTTTATTCATACTAGTTATCAGCGACACTAAATGCAAGTTACCAGATAAATTTCATGACCAACAAAGAATGAGAGAACAAACTAGTTAGCAGCCTATTTATATAAGAAAAATAGCAGCCACGTAAGCTATATGTTACCATCTGGTACTGAATTTCTTCTATGTGTGATGACAAGACACTAAAAAACAACTAGTGTGCCAACCAAGAAAATGCTAAAATGCTTCTTTCGACTAGTTACCATCAATTTAAGACCAGCACTGAAAAATGCTCTCACAACGAAAAAAAAGAAGATGATGACAGTTGATACCTCACGAACTGTTGCCAAACAAATGGTAGCGCCACTCTTTGCATCTGTTTTGAGTGTGATTTAGCCACCTCGATGTCAAAAAATTTCTGAGTGCCGGTACTTGCTCATGGGTGAACGCAGGAATAATTTTCCCATTCCACAGTTCCAAAGACATGAAAGCGAAGTAGCCACAATCAATGCTGAAAACAGAGTATGTGTGTGAGTACATAAAACATGTTATCAAACAAATGGGGCTACATATAAAATAGGGAACACAGATAAACAACTAAACCATTCTCTTGTTTAAAAACATCAATATACACGAGTTCATAATCTTGAATTTGCTTGTGCGAGTCCTTGTATGAAATCAACCAAGCCTTCTTTATAGCATTCATGTACCTTGTTGCGTGCTTGATTAAAGATGGACTATCTTCTTCACGCAACGAATCCAGCACCTCAAATCATTTCGCCTTAAGATTCAGCGACAGTACATACCAATGACCGTCATCTGGTCCCGGTCCCAACTTTTGCAAGGTAGGGAATAGAAGCTACAATAATCATAGCAGTAACAAAAAAGAGGGAGCCATATTTAAATACAGGGAACACAAGAAAAAGTTATCATGGCAGAAGAAACAAGTTACCATAAACTGAGTGCTAAAGTTACCATGCAAAATAATATAAGTTATCATGGCAGAGGAAACAAGTTACCAGAAAATGAGTGCTAAAGTTACCATGCAAAAGTAAATGAACTATCATACCAGATTGTGTATAATGAAGTTATCATGAAAAAATGCACTGTAAAAATAAAAAAAGTGTAGACAATGGATATTAAAAGTGTAGAGTGGCAAGAAAACCCAAAAAGTACCTCATTTTGATGGCTCAAAATGTAGTGTTGGTCCCATCGGAAATGATGAAGTACAGATTTACAGTTGAAGTCTCCAATAAGCAGATAAACGGACAGCAGCCAAGGGAAGATAATTTTGTTTGGCATTTCCAAATATTGAAGAACACGAACATGCAACTCAGCAATACTGGTTGAAACCTGCCCCGTTTCTCTCACACAATTAGCAAGCTCGCCGAGTGTGACCCACCTCGCATCAATGTTGATTACCCTGACGCTGCAATACCAGAGGGGAAGAGTCTAAAAAACAAATGGAATGGCAACAAAAATGCATGAAAAACTAAGAAAATAGTCGTATATTACTCCTTAATCTTGGAGTTTGAATCAGTTGTGTGCTTGATAACTTCAGCGTAAACAGCCTCATTATCTTCGCTGGGGATGAGGTCCGAAAATGGCGGCAGCAGGTATTGTGATGGGCGGGTAACCCTAACTTTCCGAATTAGTGATCTAGGTGTGGCACTGGGTTGCATACACTCTTTGGGTTGGGGTAAGTGTGGTGTAGCAAATGTGGGACTTTGACAATTATCTGCAACACAATATGAAAGGCTTAGCAAGGATTGGTGATGATAAAAAAGGTTAAACAATCTAAAGGGTTTCAACCAAAAGTGGTAGATCATAAGTTATCAGAATGTTTATGTATAATTTATCAGCAGTTTGGACAGAAGTTATCAGCAGGCATTGATATGGTATGTCACAACTTTGGCATTCTCAAACTAACAAAAATTGATTACCTCCTTGCACAACATCTTTTCCTTTGGCTGATGGGTTGTTAAGTTCAAATTCTTCCCACCACATAAGTACTTCATCATCGTCAAGTTCGACATCGTACACCCGAACACGACGGTCTTTTCATGAACATAAAAAAATAGGTAAGATTAGGGGCATGAGAAAAGGATATTAACGATAAACAAACCAAAAAAATGCATATACAGAAAATAACACTCATGAGCTCCGTGGGCACACTAAAAAACAAGGGGCTGTCGCAAAAAATATTTGTTGGGCAAGGTAACGTTGGGATAGAGTGATAGTTACCAGTATAATCCAATGGATGTTACCAGCTAAAAGTAATGAGTGAATTATCAACACAACAAAAAATAGGAGTGTTGTGAAAAAAACTTATTGGGTAAGATAATATGTGGTTAGAGTCAAAGTTATCATGCCAAAACAATTACATTTACCAGGACATCACTGTTCAGGCAAAAACATGAAAAAATGTTCAAAAAAATTGTTATTAACCGTGACCAAAAAAAATGCAGAAGATGTCATGCAAAAAAACTGGTTAGCTTAGATCACCATAGAACATATGGTCTAAGGTAGGCTATTGGAGCATGTTGTCAGAGTAATGAGAGGTGTTACCATCGTGTAGCATATCAAGTTACCAGGTAGTTAGAAGGTGAGTTACCAGGTGGGAGAAGGTAAGTTACCAGGTGGGAGAAGGGGGGTTATATTATGAAAACAACACACATTAATGTTGTCATGGGAGGTAAAAATAATACATTGTAATCAGTAATCACAATCAGGAGTACACACATATAGATAAATAAATACAAAAGCATAACACACAAATTATGGTGAACGAGAATCACAAAATGGTTCATTTCACATAACACAAAAGCATAAAGAGTCATATTACATTCATCCACACACGCACACAGACATAGGGAAAAGGAAAAAAACTGACTTAAATACGGAAGAAAGCACATAAAAACAGTTAAAAAAGTCTTCGATCAAGTGCCTCCATCATACAATCATTGCTGTGAAGCAAAGACACAAAAAGGTCTTCACTTACCGGAGTTGGCAGGCAGCGCCCAAGCAACCGGTTCAACGTCTATGCCCTCAACTTTCTCCGCGGCAGTAGAGGCAGGCGCTACGATCGCGTCTGAATCGGCTAATGTTGTAGCTGCTGCATGTAGTACTTCTGCTGCTTGCGGTGCGGCTGCTGATTCTAGCACTTCTGTTGCTTGTGGTGCTCCTGCTACTGTTTGTGGTGCATGAGGTGATGAAGGAATACCCTGAACCGCAGCTGCCACTGGTGGAGCTTCAGGCGTCACACCAAAAATGGAGCCAAGTCCGAGAGAGCAGCTTGGTGGGGTGAAATCACCATCAACTCTAAATACAACATCATCACTTGCAGCTTCAGGAGTAACAACAACGTCTTCAGCTTGAACTTGTTGATGCAATTGGACATTCTGGGAATCATCCGCAACTTGAAGTTCAGCAATTTCATCTTGAGCATCAGAATTGACAGCTGGGACTGCAGTATACAAGTACAATTACCACCAGAAAATACACTATAGTTACCATCATAAACAAGTAAGAGTTACCACCACAAAATGCTATAGTTACCATCAGAACAGTCCATACCTGGAGCTATTTTTCCTGCATCAACACCAGTCACTACAACAGCCACTCCGGCTTCAGGGGGCATGGACACTTGGGCAGCTTCGGTGACGGGTTCAGTAACATGTTGAGCTGCATAAAATGAGAGGACAAAAAAAGTTATCACATTGAACAAACTAGATATGTATGTTTAACATCAGACTAGTTATCAATCAGTGCATACCAGTGTCCACGACAGGAGTTTCATCAGCATCAATTTCATCATTAACAGCTGTAGTGGCAAGCTCTTCAACAACAACAGTGACGGTGGCCACTGTAGCCAGTTGTTCTACAGATTTAACAGCATCAGATGCAACTTCGGGAGCAGCTGCTGCTTCGACGGACGCTGGCGAAGAGCCCATCACAATAGGTTGTGAAACGACAACATGAGACGTCAACGTGGGCTGATCTTCAAGATCCACAACCTCTATCGGCTGTGAAGATGCTGCTCTTAGTCGAGGAGAAGACCTAGTCTTGGTAAACCGCACCTTTTTAGCGGCATTAATTCCACTTGACTTCCTGCAAAAAAAGATAAGTTGTGAGATATAGTGTTAAAATGAACAGACACAAATAGCTATTTATAAGAAGTAGCGGGTGTGAATCCTAAAAAAAAGTTACCATATAAAAAGAGCGTAGATGCATAGAAACAAGGAGACAGTTACTGGTTATCATTGTAATACTACTAAAATTACCAGACAAACAGTTCAAAACTACCATGCAAAAATAATAATGAAAAATCTGCAACATATTTTTTAACAAAAGATAATCAATTGAAGACCAATTGGTCCAACAGATTACCTAGACTTTGGGATACTGGATGACTCCTCAAGTGTACCAACTTGTTTGCAGGGTGCCCTGAAAAAATAAAATGAAGTAGTGAACAAAGAGGTTGGACCAGTAGTTTAGAAGATGTGTATAAGACAAAAAAGGTGAAGTTATCAGAAGGGTCCTACTGAAGTTATCACATAAAATCAATTGAAGCTACCGTGCAGTGTTAGAACTGAAGAAAATACAAGAAGTAGAAAAATACAAAAGGATATTTCACCTGCGTGAAACCTGTTTAGTACTAGTTGAGGGTCGAATGACCTCACCGGTGCCCTTGTCAGCCACACGGATCCCAAGCTCTTCTACAACAACTTTCATGACATATAAATGGATGTCCCTTTCTGACAGCTGGACAGGCTCAGGTGGCGGAACAGAACGGGGTGGAGATGGTAGCTTCAACTTCTTGCGCCTCCGCATGTAAGCCAATTTTTTGGCAAGCTGAGCACCGCATCTTTTAACAGAAGACTCAGTGGCCAAATCAAACTGCGTGTCTGTCATATCACGCTGGCTGAGCACGCCATCCCCTGAGCTGCTTGACACCGTGTTAGAAGTACCAGTGAGCAATATCTGGGACTCAATAACAGGTTCATCGCCCGCACGGTCTGATATGCCTTCGACATTTCCTGCTACACTGTCACGCGCTTCAGCGTTTGCATCGCTTGATTGAGTTGGGTCCACATTTCCTGCTACACTATCAGGTATGCCTTCTACATTTTCTGTTACACTGTCACGCAATTCAGCGTTTGCATTGCCTTAGTGAGTTGTATTCACATCCGCTGCCCTGCTGCCAGAGGCCACATTCTCTGCCCTGCTGCGGGAAGAAGAACCATGATACAAAACCATAAAGTCATCATCATCAGATTCGTCCCCGTCATTTTCATCCGTATCATGGTCAGTATCAGACTCATCCATAAATAATATTCTTGTCGGGACTCTCCGATTGACGGGTACGGCGAGCAGGAGAGGGCTTTGCCATATTCCGGGTAGCAGAAGAAATCGCCCTAAGATCAGTGTCTAGTCGACGAGACACATATGAACAGCCTTCATCATCAAGTGAGACGAACCCTTGCACAAGATCGCCAAGCAGGCCAACAAGGCCAGATGAAAACCGACCCACGAGCTCAGAAGCCTTTGCAAGTTTCTACTCATTAATAAAACAAACAAAACAAGATATCATAAGAGAACTAAAAAAATAGATAGGATTTCCATTCTAAAGTTATCATGTGAGTGCAACAGAAAGTATCAACCAATTACAACACAAGTTATCAGCTATTAAAAAATAAAATTTAGATTGGTAAAACATGATTTATCAGGTAAAACAGACACAAAATTACCATGTGTATGCAACAAAAGTTACCACCATAAAAGCACAACATAAAAATAGCTAATGAAGAAAAAAATTCAGATGTGTAATACAAAAACACTTATAAGGTTGCATAGTCATTAGTTGCCATCAAAAAATGTATCAACAACAAAGAAAAAGGCTACAAATTAACAGAATAGATATAAACAAAAAAAAAGCATACCTCTTCATTGCAGTTTGGTGGGACATGCACACGCATGAACTTCCCAAGACCTTGTAAACCGCCAAACAAGCAGAAATCGACGCCAAACTGGGGTTTCAACTGGTGATTTGTTGAGAATGAAAATGAGTAAAGAAAAGTATAAAGAACAAATGCATTTGCAGTAAGTACATGAACTGATTAGAAGGAAAAGAAAAACAAAGTTACCGGTAGTTTGCCATAAGAAATTCCGTCCGCTTGGACATCCATACTAAGCAATTCAGATATCTTCTCTTTTGTCCAAACATTGATAGCAAACGCTCCAACGGGCAATGAGATACCAAGACCAGTAAGATCGATAGCATCAATGTACAAAAGCTGGTAAAAAAGAGTCATTGTTGTCAGAAATACACAACCAGACAGCAGGAAAAGAAAAAAAAAGCACCATGGCTTACATTGTAGAAAAGAAGACACCCCTTTGTAGGCCTCCCCTTCAAAAGTGCCTTATGGAGCTCATCAGCAATGAACTTGCACCAATTCAAGTCCTTGACTGTATTAATGTTTTGCTGAAAAAACAAGGAGGTAAATGAACAAAAAATCTACATGATATAAAGCAATACAGTTACCATGTGAACATGATGCAAGTTATCAGCCACGAAAGCATAAGTTACCAGTACTTACCAGCACACCATACCATGTAGGGCTGATCTTGTTGGATGTAGTAGGAGCAATGACAGTATTGCCGGCAAGCATAAGCCACATCCGCTTGAACTTCTCATCATAATTGACAGAACTTGTTATGAGATCAAGGACATCAGTCGTCTTCGGTGTGTGACCAAGCTCACCAAACATCTCAATCCCTAACTCAATATCAGCTTCTATGGGCAGACTGTAAGGGACATCATTCCCACCACGGGGCACACCCATCACATGATGAACCGACTCTTCGTTAACAGGGATCCTCCCACGCCCCAGAACAACCACTTCACGGGAGTCTGGCTCGTATAACCCAGCAAGCCACTCACTAAGAAAATTGAAGAGGTGGTCGCACTTGATCTCTCGAAGGCTTTTCAAGTCCATTTCATCGATAGCATTTTTTCTACCATCAGACAGATCTTTACACGCAGCCAGAAGTGAGTTTGGCGAAGCCCTGTTCCGAGGTGGAGGGCGCTTCGGCTTTTTGGAAGGAACACCCTCATGGCCATCACCAGAACCTTTGCGCTTCCTTGGCATCGTGCCCCTGAGAAACAAAACAATATTAAAGGACGGCCAAGTAAGGAGTTACAAAAGGTGAATTGGAAGACACAGCAACCAATGAGATAACAAAACAAAAAGTCTGGTAACTTGTATGAATGAGACTGATAGCCAGAACTTAACAGCCATGATAACTTTCTTAAAATATCATTGAAAAATAGATACTGAGCTTTCTTAAAATGTCATTGAAAATACATACTGAGACAAATGGGTGATTTGAAAATGCAGATAGAGTAATTAAAATGGCAACTACTTAACAATCCAAGTGCTAGTTTGAAGTAAATAAGACATGGCAAAAATCAAACAGAATGATAGATATAAAACAAGTGGACCACAGACAGGTTGCACGGTAACCGCTAACAAAAATCAGTGCTAATGACAAAGCAAAAAAGGACTTGGAAAAAACATTACGCAAGTAAGTTGTATCTGAAGCATGTGCTAGCATGGATTTCGTGGTAACACTTAACAATTCCGGTGGTAACTTTAATAAACGAGTCCTGATAGTTGTGCACCGACCACAATTTACAGTTGCAAATGTGAATCTAAACAAGCAGCACCTCACGCAATACAACATCCCAGATCTGCATCCGATCGAAAACACATCAGGGAGGGGGTGGGTATAGAGTTCACATCCACATTCCAAAAAATTGTTATAAATGGAAGGAACCACGCGCGGATCAGACTCATACAAGCCACCCACCGTCAAAAACGGTCTTCAACCACCTATTTCATCGCCATCTACGCCTAATCCACAATTTACCCCCCCCCCCTCCCCCCGTACGACCTAGAATGGAATGAACTCACATATGCACTCGCAACTCGATCAAAACAACTCGACGAAAAACAGGTCGCTACAACATCAAAACCAACTATGGCGCTCTCATCCGCGGAACCCCAGGCTTTACCCAACAACGGAAACACAACCGGGGGGGAGGGGAGGAAAATCTCACCGGAACAAGTCGCCGACGACCGCCGCGGAAGCAACCAGCACCCGTCCGTGCGATATCTGCAGAAACTCGAGCGATTTGGAGTCGAATCGCTCGGAGGAAGAGGAAGAGGAGAAGTAATGGCGAAGTGGGAGGAGTGGGCGGAGTGGAGCGAGACCCGTTGCAGTTCGGGAGAAGAAGAGAGGGGATCGTGGGCGAGGGAAGTGGGGATTGGAGGAAGCCGCGGCGGGCGGGGCCACTTGCTAGAGTGAGAGAGGGGCGTGGGATAACTCCCTCGCGCGAGAGATGCTGAGATGCAACGAGGCAATTCACTCGCGACGATAGATGCAGATCGGACGGCTGTGAAACCGTTCAGACCTTTTGTCAATTCCAGAACGTTCGCTCGTTACTTTTATCACTTAAATAAAGCCTCATAACTCAACTGGATCATTTCAAAAATGTTACCAGGTTATGCATCTAACTACCTAAAAAATTTATTTAGTTGAACTCCCTATTTTCTTAATAGAATACATAGAGGCGAGTGTCACATGTCATCGTGTATGTGTTATTTTCCCATAATTAATTGCATGCGAGCATCCACATGTGTGTATGGCTCCGAACCATGCCATCGCTCGCCGGCCATACACAGCACGCGTCTTAATTCAAGTCCGGATGAAACCGGTGATGTGTTTAACGCACAATGTGTCGCGCAGGCACCGTGCATCACGTAGTAGTAGAATCCTTTTTTAGGTAATGATCATGTATACCTCACCCCAGCCATCTGGTGTGTGGTGCACACCCCTCACGAACCAAGTTTGCAACCAACGACGTAAGATTACATTAGGAAGGTACATAGGAATTCCAACTACCGCCGTGAGATTTCCCTTTTTTCTTTTGGAATCACAGCTGTAAGATTCCAACTACCGCCGTAAGATTCTGAACCTCTCCATAAGTGAAAATAGCGCAGGCATGGAGTCAGCCCGCGTGCGGCCGTAAGAAATTTGATAAGAGCAAGGTAAGAAATCTCGGCCCAAAGTAAAATTGGAGCACGTCCCACACTAATCCTCTTTTTTTTGCTGGGCACGCTAATCCATTTTCTTTTCCAGAAACTGTACTAATCCATTTTCAGATTTAGCGTGTACTAAATTTTGGAGGCCACGTAAAGTAGGAACTTAAGCCTTATTGCAAGATTCTCGTTGCTCCACTAATTGGATTTCAAATATCTAATGTCGATATACATATTTTCATTAGCAACAAGCATGTTCCGAGGTGATTGTAAGGGAATCGCAAAGAAGGCTTAATGTGGATAGAAAATCATGCAGCATCACAAATAGGCCACCATAGAGTACAGTCTTTGTATATACCAGTACTAACATGTGAAGCTTTGTGTGCATACAATTCAAATGAGATAATTATAATCCGCACGTGGTATACCCTGACAAGAGAAACTACATAATGGCATCGATGCCCACTTGATATGATGATCATATCGCTTTGCTTAGCACTGCATTCCTTTACATCAGCAGCTGCACAAAATGGAACCAACAGGTGCTCGAAGGAGGTTAAGACATGAAGCAAAAAGCGAGTCGAATAAAATCAAACATGAAGCAATATGTTGTTGTATTGTTCCATCCCTGCCCTGCTTCCCAACAAGATAACAACACGCGTAGAGAACTGGGAAGGACCATCTATAATAATGATAAGCTTTCCCAAGTGTGCCAATGGCCAGCTTTTCCGTTTTGTTCTGTTCAACAATGTGGTACTCTGGCCGTTCTTTGCTCTAATAATTTAAAGTCGGGCGCTTATTGTGCCTGTTTTCTAAAAAAAATGGCCAGCCACACAAGGAAAAGGAGAACAGATTACATAACTGAAGAAAAATATTTAAGCAAACCACAGCAAGAAACAACACTAGATGGAGATATATACATTCTTTTGGAACTGGATCAGCAAGAAACCACAACATCTCCATGAGAATTAGGAAACAGTACAAGAACTTGCCAAAGAAAATAACATTTAGCCGGTACAAAATCTGCAAGTTGAAGAATAAGATTGCTCATTTCAGAAATATGAGACAAGTTATATGATCTAAAAATTAAATTGAACTTAAACATATTTCTGATTCACTATATCTAATATAATCCCTCAAATCATACGTACTGATTGACTTGTAAAAGCAAACACCTGAAATAATCAGAGGAACATAACAAGTTCTTTTACAAGTACAGAAAAACAATACGTACATCGTTTCTGCATTATGCACTAATAGAAAGATCTGTAGTTTAAACCAATTGATTTGTTATGCATGGGGACACCATTGCTTCATACCATGTTCTTCCATCAAGACACAAGAGCACGTCGAAATGTTGTCATGGCTGGATCAAAAGGGAGACTGGATAAAATTTGTAATGGCTGGATCTGAGAGGCAGTTAAATACTAATCACTAAATTTTAATGGCATTAGCTGAACTACCATAAAAACCATCCTTCATTCTTTCCAAACGAATATATGCAGGGAATAACCTGAAAATGGAAATGTTGAAATATTGGTTCTCCATGAGGAGAATTTGGGAGCGGCAAACAATTAAAGATAATTTTTCAATCTGTGATCACACTTTTGTATTTGAGTTGTCTATAAGTATGTTTCCTGTTGTCATGAAAGAAGTCTGGTAAGTGCCATATTTTGAGGGAGTTTTGGATGTTATACTTTGTGGATGGTCTAAAACTTGTACTTAAAGAAATCCAGAGTTGCAAGTTGCAACAAAGAAGATGAGGGGAGAACTTAAATTGATAAACTGTATTAGATCAGTAAATCTAATAGAAAGGTAATTTATTGCAACGCAGCTTTTGCAGGTCAGTGCCCAGTTTACTCGAGAGCCTATAGCCATGTCTAGCCATTCGAGTAACCTGCAACATAATAAAGATAGTAAATAACCTATATTAGTGTGATTTTTTGTGTACTGAAACTCTATCTAAATTACCTCGGCCATAAAATGAGCCACAAAAGAAATCAAACTACAGAAAGAAGCATAGAAAGTAACACGATGTACAAAGAAGTTACAGAAAAAACAGAGTGCAGCATAATTAGGCAATCTCCCTTTACGGTGTCAAAGTTAGTAGACATAATCAATTGTTAGAGTGTCAGGTCGGGCAACTGGCGGTTAATACAATGAATGTCTACAAACCGCGTAATTGACTTTAGTATGTTGACATGTTGTGAGTGGCAAGAAAATATCCAGCCCTATATTATGAGTCACCTCTGCAGCTTGGATCTTAAATGAGGAGAAAAAGGACGCATCATGCAGCTTCAGAAGAAAAGACAGTATATGCTTAAAGTTTGAATTAATAAGTACCCACAATAGAAATCAACTAAGAGTCATGCCTACCTTTGGAATATGTGCTATGACCATGACTATATATGCTAGCTAGCTTTGACCGGTGTCAAAAAAGAAGCATCAGGCATTCACATTGATATTATGCGCATTTCTTTGTAAATTGAGATTCCTTACTATTCCAGCATCCTTCGATACAGAGACCTGGAGTTTAACTTTCTTCTGTTACCAAATGACTAGTGAAAAACTAGCGAATTACAACAGCTAACTATATGAGTAAATCATCATCCAAAGTAGCAGCTACTAACTACAAGTAAACAAGTCATCTTGTCTAATTAATCACACTTTTTTCAGAACAACCATTTTTTTTCTCTCATCTAGCAAGTAGAGAACCTACAATGGAATAGGAGTTATCTGCTCAAGAAAATAATGCAGCCTCCATCGAGGAAGGGTAACAAATTTAAATTTCAGTATTTTCTTGTTTCCATGAGAAATTAATTGATTAAGCAGGGCCAGGCCAATTTGCTCAAAACAATGGAGCTCGAAGGAAGGAGGGAATAGTTTATCAAAAGCAGAGAAGAAACAGAGCAATCACCCTTGGCTGGATCAAATAAGATAATCTTGTCTTGTGTTCTTCCTCCTCCTCAGGAGCCTTTTGCTCCTCTTCCTCTTTGCCATTGACATGGCATTCTTTTCCTCCATTGACATGGTGCCATCCCATTTCCATGGACAAGGTACAACCTCTTCTTGATCTCCCCCATCAGAAGCTCCTTTTTGCAGTACCGCCACTGTTCATATATGTACCCATGTTTGTTATCACGCAAATAAGCGTCAAGCTAATAAAATTGCTATCAATCTCAGATCTTAGAAAACATGGGCATCTGAAAGAAGAGGCGGAGGAGGAACTTTTACAATCCAATTTGAAATCGAGCTTCCAGATTGAGGAAGGCAAAAACAACTAGATTAACTGAGCTTCCAGATCGAGGAAGACAAAAACAAGACCTAGATTAACTGAGCTTCCAGATCAAGGAATAAAGGCAAGAACCCTAGAAATTGAAAGCACTGGTTTTGCCTAAGAAAATACAGTAGAAAGCATTGGTTTCCTTCCTTGGCATCCAACAGAACGAGATGGATGGAAAAATAAAGGGGAATACTAGGGTTAGAGAAAGGGATAGCGAGAGCACACGTACTTACAGAGGAGGGATGTCACAGACGTATTCTCCGGTGAAATTGGCTGTCACAGGAGCCTTCGCTGACACAACAGTGGGGTGGATTTGGGAGGGGTCGCCACCGCAGTCGAAATCGTAGTACGCTCCGCCCCCGCCGCCATTGTAGGCCACCAGGTCACACGAGAGGACGGGAGGGATATGGACAGGGAAGCGAGTGAATCCCCCGCCGAGCACCGCACCATCGAGCCCACCCGCCGATCGCCGCCCGCTAGTCGCCGTTCACAGTCGAAACCGTTCGCATCTAATTGAAAACTGTACGGGGGAGTAGGCTAGCTCATCACCATGGCCAGTGAACCACTTCCGGCGTGAAAGTAATCTTACGACGGTAGGATACAATTTGGGGTAAAACTTTACTTTCATTCATCCTGGGTTGAGCCACACCATGACGCGAACAATCAACCAGGGTGAAGAATTACTTATTCTTCACCCTGGGTCACTAATATATATATATATATATACTTCTTTTTTTATTTGTACCAATGGGACAAGCATGTCTGTCTTTCCAAGTAAAATGGCTGTCTTTTTTTTTTCTTGTGCAGCACATTAATTGGATTTTATTCACAAATTGAGCGGTCAAGTAATGTGAATTTTAAGCGACCCACCAGATCAAGGGCTATTATTTTATAATTAACATGGGGTTTTCTATTCTATTTCACTTCCCTCACACCGGTGAAAGAGAAAATGGATCCATCGATAGCGAGAAGGACTCCAGAAATGCCAGTGGAACATGACCAAGCTAATACGTGCATATTCTTTTTTCATGCGACCATGTATCATGGGAAGCACGCATGTACATATATATATCATATGCATGCACGCAATAAGGGAATAGGTATAATGCAAAAAAAAAGTGAAACACATTTTTTTCTTTGAGGACGTGTTTTTTTAGGTAGTGAGGACACGCAACTTTGTTTCTTTTTTTTAGTAGGGAAGGGTAAATTTTTTTTCTCTTTGTGGGGACGTACTTTATTTTTGTTTGTAGGGAAAGGTGAGCATGCACGTAGGCTTGTTTCTTATTTTCTCTTTGAGGGCACGTAACTTTTTTTTTTTTGAGGCAAAGGGCACGTAACTTTTTTTTTGAGGGAAGGCCATCATGGCTAGCTTTATTGATTTAACATAGGCATTACATCGTCCACAAGCGAAGAGATCAGATAACCTGGGGGCTCGTCTGTCTAGTTTAAAGAGGTCTTATTACAATAAGAAAAATTAGCTAGCACATGCGCCGCTTGATTGGAAGAACGAAAACAATGCTTGAAGATAACCTTCCCTATTAAAGAACAAACATCCACACATTCCGCGAAAATTGCTGTTGCAGCATCCCACCATCTAGATTGGCCATCATAAAATTTTATGACGTTTAAGGAATCTGATTCTGCCTCCACACGAGGAAACCCAAGGGAGTTTGCAAACACAAGACCATCACGCATCGCCGTTGCTTCAGCCATCATTGCATCTGCAACATGAGGTATATATTTGCATTGTGCTGCTAAAAAGTTCCCTTTGTCATCTCTAATTACAGCTGCCGAAACTCCTGCACTTTCATCTGCAGAATAGGCCGCATCAACATTTACCTTTATGAACATGAGGTCTGGTTTCGTCCACTTCATCTCTCTATTATCATTTTGTTTGCGATTAGCTTCATGATAATTACTAGCAATTGCCAGGACGGACATATGCCACCGCGTGGGATGTGGTGGTCTACCATCATGAGTGAGTTCACGTCTTATCCACCATAAGTACCAGCTGCCCACCATAAGAGCTTGTTTGACAGTAATATTCGGTTTCAGTGACAAGGGTAAATCTGGTGCAAGGAGTAGATGTTCCAATATAATTGACCCTGAGCGATCGATCAACTTTGCTTCCTCAATCATTCCCGCTATGCCTAGGCGTTCCCAGAGGTGCTTGGCATTGCAACAATCAAACAGTAGGTGGCAGACATCTTCCGCATCTTGATAACATATAGGACATGCCCCATTAGTTCCAATATGACGGTTCGTGAGTATGGACTTTAGCGGAATAATACCATGTAGAGCACGCCAACAAAAAATTTGAATTTTACGTGGGACCTTTTGTTTCCATAGTGTACTCCACACTGCTGTAGTTCTTGAGCCTCCAGGTCGCGCCATCACCGTTGCATGTACCTGAAAAGATCGTATCCATTGTACTTTGTATGCTGATTTCACAGAGAAAAACCCTTTATGATCCGGGTGCCATGCGATAAAGTCCTCGAAAGTCCCATAGTTGAGGGGAATTTGCAAGATCCTGTCTACATCAACCGATATGAATATAGATCTGATCAGATCCTCGTCCCAAAAACCAGTCATAGGGTCAATTAGATCATGAACTCGTGATATCAGTGTTTGCCCCCGATTTGATAAAACTCTCCTGTCCGGACTAGACGGTATCCAGGGGTCGCTCCAGATGTTAATGTTCTCACCGGTACCAACCCTCCAGATATACCCCAACTTAAATGTTTCAAGACCTTTCATAATGCTCTGCCACGTAAATGAAGCACCACTCTTCAGGGTAGCTTGTAATAAACTTTCATTAGGGAAGTATTTTGCTTTCAATACTCTTGCACACAGGGAATCCGGGTTAGTGATCAACCGCCAAACTTGCTTTGAGAGCATGGCAAGATTAAAAGAATAGAGATCTCTGAACCCCATACCCCCCTCACCTTTTGGGTAACAAAGCTTCCACCATGTATACCAGTGCATTCTTTTGTGTTCCTCATCATCCCCCCACCAAAATTGTGCTATCAAATCAGTTACCTCCTTGCATAGGCCCTTGGACAGGCTGAAAACAGACATCGCAAAGACTGGGATGGCTTGGGCTACAGATTTAAGTAATATCTCTTTCCCTCCAGTAGACAATTGTTTCTCCATCCATCCCTTCAGTTTTTCTTTTATTCTGTCATAAAAATGCCTGAAACAGTCACTCCTATCTGCACCCACCATAGCTGGCAGCCCAAGATACTTATCTGATAATGCCTCAGTATCAATATGTAACTCCTGGCATATTTCAGTCCTAGAAGTTGCAGGTGTATTAGGACTGAAAAAAATACTAGATTTAGCCAAACTCACCAATTGTCCTGAGCTTTCACAGTAGGCATCTAGAACATGCTGTAAGGAAGCTGCATTTAAAACGTCTGCTTTCATGAGAATCAGAGAATCATCAGCGAATAAAAGGTGTGATACTGATGGTGCATTTCTACACACTCTAATTCCCTCTATGCCACCAGCTTCTTCTTCAAACTGCAATAAACTAGAAAGACTTTCTGCGCAAAGGAGAAAAAGGTAAGGGGAGAGTGGATCCCCCTGCCTAATACCCCTAGTCGGGGTGAAAACATCCGTCTCCTAAGAGTTAAACCTTATTTTGTATCTAACAGAGCAAACACAAGCCATTATCATTTCAATCCATTGTTCATGAAAACCCAACTTCACCATCATATCATGCAAAAAGGACCATTCCACCCTGTCATATGCCTTGTGCATGTCCAATTTAACCGCACATAGTCCAGTCTGAACAGCCCTCTTGTTCTTTATTTTGTGCACACATTCATAAGCTATAAGGATATTATCCGTGATCATCCTTCCAGGAACAAATGCACTTTGGGTAGGGGAGATAATCTCAGGCAATATATTTTTCAACCGAAGTGCGAGCATTTTAGAGATGATTTTATAAAGAACATTACACAAACTTATGGGACGGAATTGAGTTACCAGTTCTGGACTGTCAATCTTGGGTATCATGATAATAGTTGTGTCATTCCATTCATTCGGAATCTGTCTTGAATTAATAGAAAATAGCACCTCATGAGTGATCTCATCTCCCAGGATATGCCAATATTTCTTAAAAAATATTGCATGTAGTCCGTCAGGCCCCGGAGCCTTTAAATCCCCAATGCTAAACACTGCTTTTTTAACATCATCCGCTGAGAATGGTGCCATCAAGAAATCATTCATCTGCTCAGTTACTTTGCGTTGAACCTTTTGTAAAAGATTTGGATTTGTATGCTGCACCTCCGAAGTAAACAGGTGAGTAAAATAATTCTGAATGTGAGTGTTTAATTCCGGCATACCTTCAAGCCAGTTCCCTGCTTCATCTTTTAGTTTTTTGACGTAGTTCCTTTTCCTCCTTGCTGAGGCAAAGGCCTGAAAAAAAGTTGTGTTACGGTCGCCGCTCGTAAGCCAGGTCGCCCGTGACCTCTGTCTTGTTTGAATCTCCTCCAACTCAAGCAAGTACTCAATCAATTCAGCCAATTCCCTTCTCTTTACGTCACTATCATCGTTCATAGGACCAGCCATGACTCTCTCAAGCTCACGTTGGGCCTTCCGCAACCTTTTTTTGGTTTCTTAAGGACACGCTGGTCCCAATCGTGGAATATTGCATGCATTTTATTGAGCTTCTCTTAAATACTTGAAGCATTAGGATCAGCACCTACATTTGTCCAAGCATCAAGAACAGTATCATTAAAGCTTTCTTCCTGCAACCATCTTGCCTCAAAACGCTTGACCTGTGCATTATTTCCTCTCATCTGATTGTGAGAAAAATACTCTGTATCCACACATAGGGGCCGATGATCAGAGTGATTATATTCCAAATTTTGTAAGGCTGCATCAGGGAACAAGACCGACCAGCCAAAGGGCACGTAACTTTGCTTGTTAGGAAGGGTCAGCAGGCAGGTAGATCTGTTTCTGTTTTTTTTTCTTGCGGAGGGGTGAGCTAAACTTTTTCTCACTTTAACAATTAAGAATGGCAATGGTGGGTAGTTTTTAAAACATTATCTAATATCTAATGGTCATAATTTTTTAATCTATTAAATAAATGGTCGGATATTTCTAATTTTTATGAGATTTTCTAGCATATTTCTATTTTTTATTGTGAGCCCTTCAAGCAGTATATATATGTGTGTGTGTGTGTGTGTGTGTGTGTGTACACACACCTTTCCCTACCTAAAATTATATATGGTCGGATATTTCTAATTTTTATGAGATTTTCTAGCATATTTCTCTTTTTTCTTGGGAGCCCTTCAAGCACTTTATATATATATATATATATATATATATATATATATATATATATATATATAATAGATATAGATTTAGAAAACAAAGACCTATATATATGATATTGTTAGCGGGACCTGGGAGTTAAGAGTGTGGACCTGGATTAAAAGATGCAAAACTGTTTCCGGTTTGTGCACGAAAAATCAGAAATCTGTTATCTGAAGCAAAAGTCTCGAGGCACTCACTTGGGGATGCTTGGATTGGGGAACATGGCACCTAGGAATTCAGGCATGCAGCATCTCGCGAGGTCCGACGAGACAGGAGGAGGATTGAAAGATGGCGGGCAGCATGAGGGATCGAAATGGGTGAATCAAATCACGCCTTGGGCGTGAAATTTTAGGATTTTTCGACGATGCACGTTCAGTGGGAGGAGAATTTTCCGTCGACTACGAGACTTTTATGGTGACTTCGTAAAATCTCAAGATGATATGCCGGCTTAGCCTCTTCGAGATGCTCATAGAGGTAGGATATACGTGTATGCATTCGTAAAGATGAATGTATACGTGTATATATGAACGCTTGCGTTTGTACTATGTTAAAAAGAATCACGCACTCGACAGAACAGCCGGTCAGTAGGGCAAGGCGGCATGTACGAGTCAGTTTGATTGAGGTCCTAGAGCATATTTTCTTGGCCCGAGATCTCCCTGGAATGTGCCTGCGTGTTGTTTGCTTGTAGGCCTAGAATCTCATATACCTGCTCGGCCTAGACCTCACACGCAACGTCATTAGTCTGACTTGCTCACAGGCATCCAGATTTGCCTGGCTCAGGCCTATGGAATAGGATGCCTAGGTTCCAGGCAGCCGTTGTCTTGAGCTATTTAGCACAACTATGCAGTACTTCCTGTCAAATCGGTATGCCCATTTATCTTTTTATATTCATAACGATTGTCCCAGGCTAGGTCTTCAACCAAACAACAGTGGCAAAAACATGTCTGGCCAGGTAAAATCCCTCTCTTTTTCAGGCTACCACCACGTATCAATTTCTACCAGGCATGAACCCCAGGACATCAACCAAACTGACCCAACATCCTTTTGTTTTCGAGTTGAAGCGGCGTGTACATCCAAGACGGCGTGCTTGCTGCGCTGGGCTTTGGAAGCCCTGTAGAGTTGACCTAGATGGCGAGGTCTCTGGTTCCCGTCGTTCTTAATACTACTGCACTAGAGCTATATCTCGCTTCGGGGATCCTATTCGGCGCGTAGTCGTTGGTTAGCTCTAGTGCGGTGTTAAGAACAATGGGAACTAGAGCCCCCCACACCCCCCTCCCCCCGCCCCCTTCCCGCTGCGTACGTTGGGGCCGGCCCATCTACCTCGTTTGCGGTTTTGGAAAGGTCATAGAAAGAACATACTTTTTTTTTACTATTTTCTCTTTCGGTTATTTCACCCTTTTCATTTTTTATTTTTCCTTTTATTTTTCGGTTTCTCTTTTTTTATTTCACCAACACTTTGTAAATTATTGAACATTGTGACTTTTTTTGAAACTCATGAACATTTGTTTTCATTGGCAAACAATTTTGAATCGATGATCTTTTTTGAAATTTGGGAACATTTTTTAGGAATTCATGATATCTTCTTACTTCTGAAAACATTTTAAAAAATCATGAACACTTTTTAAATTAGCAAACATTTTTCCCAAAAATATTATATGAAATCATGAACAATATTTTAGATATGTATACATTTTTTGAATCCGTGAACATTTTATGTTTTGTTAAAAAAAATCAATATTCACATGTTTCTGAATTTTTGGAACCTTTTCGTAATCCAGAATTATTGAAAGAAGAAAAAAAATAAAAACAGAAAATAAAACAAAAATAAAAAATGAGAAAAAACTGGGGCCGTGCGTGTTTGCTCGTTCGCCAGTGCGCAATGCACTAAATAAGAGCTCCCGTCTCATTTCACGTGAGATGGAACAAAGCTCTCGCTCAACTGTTCGCATTAACAGGCTGGCCTATTAGGGAACACATAACAAGAAGAAAATATGAAAAAAGGAGCACTAGGGATTGATACCGGGTCTCCTCGACACTATTGTGTGCGTGGAAGAATAGAAGCGCGACATACTTGAGGGAAGAGAGCCAGTTTTCTCCACCGGTGCATTCGTTTTTTGTTTCTTTTTTATCGTTTCTTTGTTTATTCACGATTCTTTGTCTCTTTCTCTATTTTTACAGGGTTTTTCTTGCTTTCTTTGTTTCTTTCTTGCTTTTTAATTTGTTTTTGTTTTTACACCGGTTTTCTTCGTTTCTTTCTATGTTTTCACTGGATTTATTCTTTTCTTTTCATTTTCTTTGTTTTTCTTCGGGATTCTTTGTTTCTTTCAAGGTTTTCAATGGCTTCATTATTTTCTTTATTTTTCTTTGGTTTTCTTCAGGTTTGTTTCTTTCTTTCCCATTTTTGTCCGATTTTTTTTGTATTCTGTCCGTTTTCTCTATTTTTCAATACATCTTTTGGGTATATATCAGACATTTTTAATACATGTTTAACAATTTTTAAAAAGATGATCAATATTTTTTGAATACCTGGTCAATAATTTTACTATACATGTTTAAAGAAATCAAATACAAGTCATATTTTGAATACTTGGTCACATTTTTATTTAAGTATTTATTTATTTTTCAAATGCTTGACTAGCTTTTTTCAAACACAGGTTTAACATTTTCTGAATACAATACAAGATTTACATCTCTTGCATACACGGTCAATATTTTTTCTATACACATTTAACATTTTTCAAATGCTTGATTAACATGTTCAAATACTTGTTTAACATTTTTATAATACAAATATAAAATAAAAGATTGACATATTTTCCATACATGGTCAATATTTTTCTGGTGCACATTTAACATTTTCCCTGATTAACACTTTTCAAATACTTGTTTAACATTTTTTGAATATAAAAATACTTGTTTAACATTTTTGAAATGCCTGGTTAACACTTTTCCATGCTAGAGAATAAAATTTAAATCCCGGCTGTTTTGGCAGTTTTTGAGTGATTCCCGGTTCCTTTCCTAGCAACGATGCATCATGAGAAGTCGGATGCTTGAAATTCATGTACAAAATATTGCCGCTAATGACCGGACACTTGTGCATGCGCTCATGCCTAGAAACTTAAGTGCTTCTGCGTTGGAGATGCCGTAATGCACTTAAATTGAAAAGAAGTATTAGAACCCAATTACGGGAGGAGTCACCCGGGCACACCGCAACAAGCGTACCAATCCATTATCAAAAGTAGTGCATACAGGTCCCGCTCATTATCTACTACAAATTACCAACCCCCACTATAATTGCCTCGAGGGAATTTCTACAGAGCTGATCGATCTCCCTGATTTCCAACGACCCCAAACAGAACACCGTTAACATATGAATCTGAATGGCCGAGAGAACCGTGTTGGAGCGTGGACAAAAATGAGCCGACGAGCATTGGTGGACAACTTTTCACTACTATAGTTGCAATCTGGCCACCATTTTTTCAAGACAATGCAATTTGGCTGCGCCATTTTATTCAAGAGATATTGTTAAGCTTTAGAGATCTTCATGTATTTTTTTTTGACGAACCAGCAGTAGCCCTGCTTTGCATTAAGAAGAGAAACAGAGTCTTACATTGTCCATTACAGCGGTTACGAAAACACACCTGCTGAACCTCACACTATTCTAAATTATTTATATTACATTCTCATAGCCTGAGTGAACAAACTAACATCAGCTTTGGCCTTTTCTGCAACCGTGCTCGGCGTGGTGCTCATGTTCTCGAAGGTTCTCGCATTTCTTTCCTTCCAAATGTGCCAAGCGACGTACATTGCCATAGTCACTTGCGATCTGATGGCCTGTGTTGATGCGCCTCCTTGCAATCTGTTCCACCACTTGTTGATCGTTTACGCAGACTGCGCAATATGTACCATGAAAACATGAGTGCCAACAAAGGAATGCCAGACCTCTTGTGCAAAAGGACACTGAAGGATGATGTGAACAGCCGTCTCCATGATCTGATCGCAGAGTATGCACTTGGGGGAGTGAATGAGGCCCCTGTTCTGAAGTCTATCGGAGGTCTAGTTACGATTCCTTAGGAGCAGCCACATGTAAAATTTTACTTTCGGTTCAGCCTTGGCACACCAAACCAGCTCCAAACTCGGTTGAGGAATCCGTGCAAGGAACTGAGCATGATACGCCGATTTTGCAATGTAGTTCCCGTCACTGGTTAGGTTCCATTTGATGCCGTCTCTTTCAGTCGTTAGCTGCACATTTTGGACCATCTCCCAAAGATTTATGAACTGATCTATGTCCTCTGAAGATACAACCCGTTATAGCCCCTTCATCCATCTCCCTTCAGCAAGGGCCTCTTTTACTGTTAGATTTTTCCGTCGCGCTAGGGAAAACATCCTTGGGGCCATCTCCTTTGGGGCCTGATTCAGCAGCCATTTATCCTTCCAAAAAGGGCTACGGAACCATCACCGATGGTAATCGTGGTGCAAGCAGCAAACAATTGTCTATCGACCATGTCACAGGGAACAGGTGTCCCTTTCCAAGGTTTGTCCTCCGCCTGCCAAGCATTCCACAACCATCTTAACCTCAGCGATCTTCCAAAACACCCAATGTCCTTGATACCCAGTCCACCATTTTGTTTGGGTGCACACACAACTTTCCAATTGACTAGGCATTTTCCCCCATTTCCTTCCTCTTCTGCGTTCCACAAAAATTTTCTCCTTATTTTGTTTAGCCTCTTCTCCGCCCAGGCACTTGCAGCAAAAATAGTCAGAAAATATGTTGCCATGGCAGTGATCACCGAATTGACTAACAACAATCTTCCCGGCCTTGTGATTAGTTTCCCCTTCCAAGGCTTTAACCTTGCAGATGCTTTTTCTAGAAGCGGTTGAATTTCCACTCTGCGAAGCTTCCTAATGCTCAGTGGAAGTCCTAAATACTTGCAAGGTAGGGCAGCAGTATTTCCTCCAAAAACCTCCAAGACCTCCTCTAAGTTGATACCCTCACATCTGATGGGATAGGCAGTGCACTTGTGGACATTTACCTTCAGCCCCGACACCTCTCCAAAACATTGCAGAATTTCTTTTATGGCCTTGATCTCTTCTTTTATTGGATTGACAAAAACCGCAGCGTCGTCAGCATAGAAACTCACTCTGATCCTGGCTGCTTTTGTGGTTGGCGGAGTTAGGATCCCCCTTTGTGTAGCCAACTCCAACAGTCTCTGTAATGGCTCCATTGCCAAGATAAAAAGCATAGGGGACAAAGGGTCCCCTTGCCTCAAGCCTCTCATGTGTCGGAAGGGCCTCCCTGGTATTCTGTTCAGAAGTATTCTCGAAGTTGAAGATGCGAAAACCAAGGAGATCAAATCGCACCATCTTTGGCCAAAGCCACAAGCCTTCATTACTTTCAACATGTATGGCCAGCCAATGGAATCAAAAGCTTTTGCTATGTCGAGCTTCAAGAAAACGAGTGGTTGTCGCTTCATGTGAGCCTCTTTTATGACATTGTTTACATACAGGAAGTTGTCCTGGATGCATCGCTTTTTAATGAACGCACTTTGGCTCGGAGAGATGAGATCTTTTAGGAATGGAGCCAGCCTATTTGCCAGGACCTTACAAAGAATTTTTGCCATGCTATGCATCAAGCTTATAGGTCGGAAATCGCAAGGCAAACTGGAACCCTCCTTTTTGGGAATCAGAACCATGTTTGCGGTGTTAACAAGGTGCCAACAGTTTCCCCTTAGCTGGTGCATTTGACGAAAAGCTCGTAGCAGATCCTCCTTTACCATATCCCAACAACTCTTGTAAAAAGCACTGATGTATCCGTCTGGTCCAGGTGCCTTCTCAGCATGACAAGCGAAAACAGCCTCTTTTATCTCTTCCAGTGAAAATACCTCATCAAGAGCATGCAGATCCAAGCATGGCATTTGTATTCTATCCCAATTAAGCTCTCTGTAGGTCTCCAGGGGTGTGCCCATCAACGAAGTGAAATGATCCAACAAAATTTGTTGTTTCTGCTCATGGTTTGTTGTATCTCCAGCTGGCCCCGATAAGTTGGCAATATGGTTCTTCCGACGTCTCCCGTTGGCTCTCAGGTGAAAAATCCTATGTGTGTTGTAGGGGCCCCCGCGTCGCCCCCTGCTCGGGCGACTCGGGTGGCTCCCCAACCCTAGCCGCCGCCGGGGTCTAGCCCATCTTCCTCCCCTCCTCTGCCGCCGACGGTTTGAGCCCGGAGGCCGACGGCGGTGGCGGGGGCTCTTCCTCCCTCCCGCGTCTCAGGGGTGGCGGGGCCCCAACATGCGTGGAGGTGTGGCCGATCTAGAAGCGACGGCGTTGGCTTTGACGGCGGCGGCGGTCGGCCCTGCCTCGGGCCACGAGCGGCTGCTGCTGCGGCTGACCTGGATCGGGCGGCGGCGCGATGCGGTCTTCGGCGGCATGTCCACTGGCTTTAGATCGGCGGTGGCGTCGAGGGCCTGGTGGACTGCTTGGCGGCACCCATGGCAGATCTGTTCTGGCCGGTGTTGGCAGTGGTGGTGGTCATCTTCTTTGTCGGTGGTGGCCGGCCAGAAGCTTGGTGATCGGATGTCGAGATCCATTATCTAGTCCCGATTGCGAGTTGGGCAGACATGATTGCCGGTGAAAACCGAGCCGACGGCAGGCGATGACGGCGTTCTACGTCGTTACCTTGATGAAGGCATCGTCATATAACTACTGTCGACCCACTCATGCTGCTCCGGAGGAAACCCTAGGATCTGGTGTTCCAGATCGGACGATGGCGGCACTGCGGTGTCGTTTCTCTCTTGGGAGCATCGTTTGTGGAGCAGCGCTGGAAGTCAGAGGCAGGAGGTGGAGCAGCTTCGTCTTGCACGGAGCTTCGCTGGAGATGTCAAGTCATGCCTGACCGACAGGTGCTACGCTTTGTCATACCTGGTCGGCAGGTGCTACGCACGACAGATATTCTAAGGACTTCAAGCTATGTCGGCTGATGGTACTTGGCAGCATGGCGCTGAGGTGTATCAGTGACGACCGCTATGTACAAATCATGGTTTCTACTTCAAATAAAAAGTAAAAACCGTTTCACCCATCAATGTTGCACCATTGTCGGACACCTGCAAAACCGTCGGTGGTGATTCATAGATGACGGGTGTGGAAAGTCACCATTGACATGCCGCAGCTCGACCTATCGCCGGTCGATGGAGTTTGTGGCCGAGGATGGACTACCACTGATACGAATGGTTACTCACATCTAGCGGGTCGCTTGACCATCAATGGTTGTGCTCGGGCGTTAATAAGCAGGAACACACTCCTGCGCTGTCACGGTCGAATCGTCCCCACACCGACCACCTCATGCCCATGTCGTCCCTCCCCATTGGCCACATCCCCACCGGCCACCACATGTGCACAATCGATCCATGCAACCCCACCAACCCTCTTCATTAGTTTCCTCTCCACTCCCCTACCCCTCCCCTCCAGCCTCCCATGTCCGAATCCCTCCGCGCGCTGTATCATTTGGCGGTCCAATGACTTGACCTTCTGTGCCAGTCATCGGACCTGGAAGGTGCACAAATCCGACCAGATGCCTCCTGTTGGCACGGCGTTGCCTCCTCTGCTTCGCGCGTCGGTTCATGTGTCAATGAGATATTTCCGGGCATTGAACCTTCGGAAACACGAGCACCAAAAACAAGGAGTGAAAATAAAGGTGATCCTAGTCTTCTACTCTCTCCGTTCGAAATTACTTGTCACAGAAATGAATGTATCTAGACGTATTTTAGTTTTAGATACATCCATTTTCGAGACAACTAATTCCGAACGGAGGAAGTAGATGAGAAGCACGTGCTCCCACTCACCGTAGCCATTGTCTAGTACTCCCTTTGATTTGTATTAATTGTCGTAGTTGTACCAAAGCTGTGATAATTAATATGGATCGGAGGGAGAAATACATTATTGTAGTGTAGAAAAATAAAACAAACAACGGAAGGGGCTACATCCGCACCTGGCCAAACCATGTTATAAAAGGAGAATGAAGTGGCATAGAGCAGACATTATACCGTGGATGAAGTGGCATGCATCACTTGTAATTTCTGCAAAGTGGAAACGCAAAGGAAGAGAAAGGCAGAACAATTTAATTGCCATGGTTCCAGCCTGGCCTTTGAATGGAGGCAAAACATCTCATGGGATTGAGAGACCTTGGGAATGGGTTGCGTACTTGAGAAACTTCTTCCACATCACTATTGTCCCCAGCTGCGCTGAGTGTAGTCTCTGGTTCGGGCTGTTCTGGTTTGCTCTTTGGCGTTTGCTCGGCGCCATGCGTCGCCGTGTGTATCGTGAGCTCATGTATTATATTATAAAAAAAATGCAAGACTACCGTAGCCCTAGATGCCAGAATATGGTCTGTCGACCACGGCTACAAACATGGCGATGGGGACATGGACGTCCTTAGCAAGTGACATCGCTGATGTGTATGGCCAGGACAGGCCGGGAGCCCACGCCTAGCATCCCCTCGAGCAGGAATAAAGTGTAACATAGAACGGGCCGGTGACGTCCATCATGTTTTCCACACTGAGTTTCGCGCCCTTATTGCTGCAATGGAGCAAAAGATGGTGAGGCGGCTCAAGTCTCCGTCGTTCGTGATGCCCATGCGGCCCGGCGAGGGGGTAGAAACGGCCAAGGGTGTGCCAGAAGGGCAGCGTACGCGACAAGTTCGTGATGGAGGTCGCGTTTCATGATGCATCCAGATGTCACACGAAATCAGATGCATGTTGTTTGCCTCATTATCAAGCAGTCGTTCGTCAAGTCGTTGGTCCCTGCAAGATTATGTGCCATTGCTTAGTCTATTTGCCTACCGCGTCCTGTCATCACATCCAGTGCATAGCGTTGTAACTACTGCGAAGGCTGAAGCAGAATTGCATGGCTGCCCGGGAACTCTGTTTTGGCCTTGTAGCCAGCTGTGTGTATGATTCATGGTTTTAAATAGCGGGTTGTCCGAAAATTGACAGGAGTGCTCGTCCTCGCGTGGTCACGGTATCACACACAGTCCCACGCCTAAACTTGTGGGTCAGAGGACACAGCTTTAATGTATGCAGGTGGCCCACATGGCGCCGTCACGTTCGTTCTACGCTAACAGCACTGGATATCCCATTCCGTTCTGTACCCGCTGCCCAGTTTGTTACCATGTCAACAGCGTAGTCTAATTCACGTCGTTCCACTGGTTATCTAGTCTGGATTAGGGCCGTTCCTGAGTTTTGGGGGGCCCGGGGCGAAATTAAAACTCGGGGCCCCTTCAAATTTTTCTCTAGTATTCGTTGATGAAAAGTCACTTATGACGGTTTTATCCTGCAACCCTCCTTTTGTTGGTTGAGCGAAGGTGAACATAGACGCCGCGTTGGGCAATGAGCCATGGGTGTGATTTTATGGGAGCATCAAAGTCATCATCGATGGCATTTGGAACCCTCAACCATTACCCTCAATGGTGGTTCATTGTGCCATTATGGACAGACCGAGGAGATTACGGCGACTAGTAAGGCCTAGGAAATAGCCCCTTTCTTTGCATGAGAAGATCTTCCAATAAACAGATGCACATGCTAGTGCACTGATTGCTGAGAGATGAGGTTGGTCGCCGTGTGTGTCCGACAGCTTCGTCTAATGGCCTTTGTATCCCAAAGTCTATTATTTAAATAAGGATGATATGATTCTCAAAAAGATAAAATTATGACAGTCTCATCCGGAAATTTAACTAAAATGATATAGAAACAAAAGCATCAATATGCATGTCAATTTAATAGGTAATAGATCTTATAATTTTAGCATCCATGAATGGGTGTTCACCAAACTGTTATTGCTGTTTTTCTAGCATGAATTTGGGAGTTAAATGGAATCACATATCAGACCACGAGAGGGAGGGAGAGAGAGAGAGAGAGAGAGAGTACACTCAAACAAAATCCTAATTATATCCACACATACACACCTAAAGATCAATCTTCATATTTGTAGATCGTGAGGCCCTTGACTCCCATAATCCCCATGACAGTATTGAGATTGCCTCTGCCATGGAAAAATTATACCAGATAAATAAAAACTCAACCAATAATTATCAACATCTCAACTGAAACAACCATGCATGGATCAATCTTTACATTGTCTGGACTCCAACCTGCGCGACATCATCGAAGAAATTGGTTGTGGAGTTCACGATCTACAACCCATCTACAAATCCATCTACAAATCTTCGGATTTGTAGATTATGAGGCCCCCAAAATACAATCTTAAGATTTGTAGATCGTGAGGCCTCCGGAGGCGGGACGTGGGGTTGATGGATCCGGCTTGCCTGCTCGCTCTCCATGCTCCCATCCGTGCTCCCACTCCATCCTACGGCTGTTTTTTTTCTCTTTTTTCTTTCTAATCTAATCATCCCCCTGATTTTAAGAGGATGGAGCCGGGCCTTATTTTATTCCAATCAAATCATGCCATGTATGCGGGAGCACGGATGGGCGCACGCCGGGGGAGCAGGCAAGTCTCGTTCGGGCTTGATGGTGAGGACGCCCTGCACGAGCCCGGAGTCGCTGGCATGCGACTCGCGTCCAGGGCGAAAACAAATCTGCCGAAACCGCCGCAAACCAATCAACAGGCGAACTCGGCGGGGAAGAAAACATGACGATCGTAGACATATGCGTGGGCTACCGACTACGTCCTTAGTTTCCCTGGGACCTGGGCCATGGGCTAGCTGAATACGTCGGAGGGGGCCAGGGCGGCCGCCCCTGCTGCCCCCCCCCCCCCCCCCCCCCCCCCCCCCCCCCCCCCCCCCTCAGGGCCGGCCCTGTCTGGATGGACACTAGAGAAAAAAAATAACTAAATTCTGCATGCAAGACAAGCAAACAGCTATCTCAAGATGCCGGAGAATATGTTCTATCACACATTAGGTGGCCCCATGCTCCCGTAAAAAATGATGCTCCGATGCTATCATATTAAAAAAACATATTTACATGTGTCAAAGAATTCCAAAAATAACTTATGAGTGTTCACAAGACATGTATCTACAATCTGTAGAAAGTTCAAATGGAATATTTGATATACACATTGAGAAACAAAAAAAAACAAATTTATCATGAATAGTATGATAAAACGACAAAAGCTAAAATGATACCACATCCGGATTGGCCTTTTTTGTTTGTCCAATTGCATTTCGTATTTCAACTTGAAATTCCTAAATCTTGTAGATACATATCTTGTGAACACCAACAATTGTTTATGGATTTCTTTTTGAAAGATATAAATGTATTTTTATTTTAAAAAATTGTAGCATGGGAGCAACTAACGTGTTCAATTTGAACGTTTACAAAGCATGTCATAACTGATGAATGTCGAGAGATTATGAGCTCTTTTGGCAAGGCGACTATCTGCCATGTGCTTGAGGTGAACAAAGCAGCACATGAGGTTGTTTGCTACAACGCCAAACTGAGGACGCGGATGGATCATCTGCCTCATTTCCTGGTTCCTATTTTGTAAAGGATATGATTATTATTTAAATAAAGTTGCCAAATTTGAAAAGAAAAAAACCTAGCTATGTTGATGGTCACCATGTGTAGCCAATTCATTTATCCCACGTCACTCACACCCACTTGTCCCTTCTGGGTTCCTTTACAAGGAAGGATCAAGAAGAGTTCGACTGTAAAGTAACAAAGTCATCAGCCAGGCAAAATTACAACAACCATCACTACTACAAAGGTAAACGAAACAACGGAGATACAAAGTGTTGTGCAAACAACCAACATGATACATCAATACCACTAGAAAAAAATATGGTAAATAAAGCATTAATGCGACTAGAAGTCGATGAAACCCTCCACAGCGAGCACAATACCACACTGATACACCGTCAAATCCTTGAGCACTAGAAACAAACTAGTAGGTGAAGAAGCGCCTTTGTCAGCTCCATGACCTCTGGCTTGATCGATGACAAACTCCTCCATCTCCAAATGGGGCTCCTTGCCCCTAGCATGAAGGGCAGCGACCCAATGAAAGATGAAGACGCCTACCTGAGGGCTAAGGCGTGGACCAACACCAATGGACAACCAGAAGCCAAACGAGGGCACGACACCATGATACTTCAAGCTCAACCAAGAGGAACTTCGGCACTGAATTCATACATGCACCAGACTTTCACTTCGAAACTATGATTCTTTTCTGGGAGATGCTTCGGCTTGTAAGCAATGTACGTCACTACGCTTCTTGGTGATCGCTGTCCCTAGTGTGAAGTCTCCACTGCGCTTGTTGTACGCAACAAGTTGTAGTCGTCTTGTAATTTAAATTATGCCTTTCTATAAAAATATGATACGCATTCGTATACTCTCAAAAAAAGAATTACACGTCTAGATCCACCCGATTACATGTATAGCTATTAATGAATATATTAGAGCATCTACAGCTGAGTTATTTACCCAAAACCATCACACTTGGGGCTAGGGTAACAACTTAGTAACATATTTGTGTCATGGCATAAAAAACCATCGAAATTGCGCCTAACATGTAACGCAGAGAACTGATGCTGGGATTTGATCGAAAACAGCCAAACTGACAAGTAGGGCCTACTTGTCGGAATGACGTGGCAAAGACCAAGTACAAAAAAAAGTGTTGACTAGATGAGGTGGCAGATGAGATGCGGGCCCCGCATGTCATTGACTACGCGTCCATCTTCATCCCATCTTTATTCCTTAGGAGCATTGCGTCGAGCAGCTTGTGGGCGGCCGAGCCGAGAGCTCCATGGCCATGGCGGCCGATCCCCTGCTCAAGCTAGGCCCTGGCCGCCTCAGCCTGTTCCCTGCATGCCATGAACCATCGAATCTGGCCGCCGCCCCCGCCGGCATGGACGACCGAGCCGAGAGCTTCATGTCCACCAGAGTGAATTACAAAAAATATCGACACTTCAGGCAAGATTTGCAGGAACCACACATATACGGAATTGTGCCAAAAAGCACTAATTTTTTTCATAATTTTTTGCAAAAAACACGTGTTGCTCGTTTGGACCATTTTAAGTATGTTTATGACACGGGGGTCCCGCTTTTGCTGACCTGGAGTAACGGTTCGCAGGCGACGCCGTTAGACAGACAGTTTTACACCAACACCCTTTTTGGAAAAAGAAAAAGGAATCGGGTCCTTGGCCCTGAAAATAAAAGCAATCAGGACATTCATCTCTCCGGTGCACGGCCGGCGTTGCGTCCGCTGCCGCCTGCTCGCATCCGCCACGACCATGCGCCGCTGCTCGCGCCTGCCGCCGCCTGCTCGCGACCGTGCGCCGCTGCTCGCGCCCGCCGCTGCCTGGTCGCGTCCACCGCCGCCTGCTCGCAACTGTGCGCGTCGGGATTGACAGCCTCCCGCGGCTGCCGCGGGTCCCTTCTACGGCGACCCGAGGTGCCGGTCAGCCGGTCCGTGCTCAGCTCCACCGGCGGCAACATGCTTCCAGCGAGAGGGTGAGCTCCTCGCACTCTCGAGCGCGCCGGCGTGCGCGCCAACAACAGCTCCGGCCACGCCTCCCTACGCCGGCCGGGGCACGAGCAGCAGCAGCTCCATGCCTCCACCGTGCCTCCCGGCATCGGCTGGGGCACGAGCAGCAGCAGCAGCTCACCACGCCTCCCTGCGCCAACCATGCCCCAGCACTGACGCAAGTTGCAGCAGCAGCACCACCAGGCCCGCGCGGCTGCGGCCATGGAAGGAGAGGTAGGAGTGCGACGCGGCGGTGGACGGTGGAGGCACGGCTCCGACGTGGAGCACAGCGGAGTCGGCTCTTTTCTAAAAAAGGAGGGAGCTTTTGGTAAATATATATCTCTAACGACGTTTAGTGTGAACCGTTACACCACGTCAGCAAAAGCGGGACCCCATGTCATAAACGTACTTAAAACAGTCCAAACGAGCAATCAGTGTTTTTTTACAAAAAAATATAAAAAGTTAATACTTTTTGGCACAAATTCATAAATATGTGGTTTCTACAAATCTTGCCTGAAGTGTTGATGTTTTTTGCAATTCACTCTGTCCACCATGGCCGCGGCAGCCGAGCCCTGCCCAAGCTAGCCCAGGGCCACCTCACTCCTGGCGTCGACGTGCTAGCCTGCGGGCAGGGCCATTGAGGAGGCACAGCTCCCACGAAGCTTCCTGTACACGGCGACTGCGTCGAGCGGCGCGATGGAGTTTGCTGGCGAGTCCGCCATGGACGAGAACGTGTATGCCCTCGCCTTCTTCTTCACGCATAGCGTCGGCTTGCTGGCTTGTGAGCATAGCTAGCGAGGAGGCGCAGGTCCTGCGAAGCTTCCTGGACACGGCGACTCCGTCGGGCGGCACGACGGAGTTCTTTTCCGAGTCTGCCAAACATGAACACGAGTATGCCATCACCTTCTTCACGCATGCGTGCTCGCGCATGGCGTTGATGCATCTGAGCAAGCATACGTGCAGAACGTGCTCAAGGTGAGCCACTCTCCCCTTCCCTGCGCGGCCACAAATTGGCTTGACCGGCACCATGCCCGCGCCGCTGCGTATGCCAGCTTCGTGAGCTGGGGGACGGGATGGAGGCGTTCCTCTACTCACTACTCCCGCCGTTCCTTTGCTCACTGCTCCGGCATGGCCATGGCGTGTTGTGACTTCTTCAGTGGCGAGAGGATGAACGCACATAAGGTGCTCGATGGAATGCTTCATAGAAAAAATGGTGTGAAGAAGATGACTTTCTAGTCATTGATAGGTGGGCCCCCCGGCTCATTTGCCACAGCAGTCGGTCAAACTTTTTGGTCTTTGCCATGTCAGCTTGACAGGTGGGCCCAATGTGTCAGTTCCGCTGTTTTCGCGAGCAAATCAGACCATTAGCGCTCTTCGTTATTCGTAGGCGCAAATCTGGTGGGTTTTTATGCCCTGACACAAATGTGGTACTAACGCTCTGTTCGGATTACCTCCGCTCCACAGCTCCACTCCTGGAGCGGGTGGAGTTACAGTGTTAAAACGCGGAGCGCCTGTTTCCTGGCTCCACAGCTCCTCGTATTTCGCAGAGCGGGTGGGATTCCGAAAAGGGCCTAAGTTGTTACCCTAACCCCAAGTGTGGTGGTTTTAGGTAAATAACTCTCTATAGCTGGACATTGCAAATTGGGTCCTTCAAACGCCCGTGGACGAGATCGGGCGCGTTCGCTGACAGTGACAGTTCACGCCTCAACTTAGCCACTCTGCTTTCGAGTCTCTCATATTTCAACTGCTAAATCCATACAAAGCATGCAAAAGAAATCCTACGCACTACCCTAGCTACTCTTCGTCGCTGCAGATGTCCACGATGACTGTGCCGGCCGCTGGCTGGACGGGCGGGTACGAGTGCTCCGGCTCATCCTCCTCCTGCTCGACCTCATCCATGTAGGAGAGCATCTTCGCCTCGTCTACAGCCAGTTGTGCCTCCATCTCCTGTCGGTGACGGCGTCTGGCCTCCGCAGGCGACTCTGAGTGGAGGGAATCGAGGATGGCCTACTGCTTCGCCTGCAGATCCGCATCGTCAGCGTCCCCCACATCCTCCTCCTCCTCAACCTCCTTCTCCTCCTCGTCCTCCTCTTCGACCTCCTCGTCCTTCTCCGGATCCACTGCATCCGAAGGTAGCCCCGCGGCGATCCGGGCTTCGCGCTTTGCCCAGATCTTCTCAAGGAACTCGAGCCGGCGCTCTGGTGTTAGAAATGGCTCGCTCCTCACCCGGCGGCGTGGGAGCATGGCTCTAGGCAGACGGGGGGAGAGGAAAGTGGTGGTGGCAGCGGACAGGCGAAGGAAAATGTGGATGGTAGGGTTTCGGTGTGGCCGATCGACATAAATGGCCGGGCTAGGCACTACATGGCCCGCCTGAGCGGCGACATCAGTTCGAAGAAGGAGATGAGCTTCGGACCGCGAGGTTTCCGAAGTTTCCGCGTGGGACTATGCCGTCAGTCCGACGTGGCATACGTGCCCAGGCGCACCCATACCGGCCTCATATTTGGGCTCGATACGAGGGGTGCCAGTCAACCCGGGCATGGGGCCCGTTTGATCCGTCCGTCTGGATCGAAATTTCGTGACCGGTCAGTGACCGGGCAGCCCGCCCGGGAGTTTGAGGAGGGTTTGGGGTCCACGGCTGTAGATGCTCTTATGGTGGCATTTCCAATTAACGTGCATTTTTTCTCCAGTACAGTTGGATGTATTCTTGCAAAATGTTAATATTACACAACTTTTTGGCTGTGCAATGTGAAAATATTTTGGTTCTAAACCTCTTTTCATCTTTTTGCTTTCAATGAAGACCGAAAAAACCAATAAAAAATCATTTTGTTTTGGGTTCTAAAATTCTGTTTATCATTTTGTTTTTCATGAAGCTAACTTGAAATTTGCAGGAGTGCATGAAAAATTCCAACGAGAGATGAAGGGGTGCAGCCGAGTCATACAGCCTTGAGAACCCACGTTCCCCAAATCGCACGCACGCGGCCGCTGTGCTCCGCGCCGGTGCAGGCAGACGTTACTATCCTGCACGCGCGGTACAGGTCGTCACACAACCTCACGCCGTGACCGCACGGTCTCATTCCTCACGGACGCCATGCAGCCCTCCTGACAATGCCCCAGCATCATGTCTCGCTTGAACTGCATCTCAAATGTTGTACCTACGGACCGGATAAAGTGAGCATGCGAGCCCGTCTGCGCTATAGCCGCTCTCGCGGGTTGTCCTCCAAATAAGTTTGGGACTGTATACTTTTTTATAAGGATGTTGATGTGTAATGCCTGGTCCTCTTCGTAGTTCGGAATTTTGAATGAAAATTCGCTGGAGCATAAATTCAATATGGCATCCGAGCCAAGAGATCTCAAATTCAAAACCCTGCCAATGTAGTATTAAAGAAAAGATTCCGTCTCTCTCCATGAGTTCCGACTGATGAGTGAATTGGTTGGTGCATACAACTTACTTAACCCCACCATGTAATTTTGATCGGTTTTGCTAATCATCAGATGCCTAATTTCTTTTCCTGTGTAAGTCAATTTTTTCTTTGCACGAGGATGAAGGTGGGGACGACGTGAAGAATGGTAGCGACGGGCATTGTCCATGCCAAGGCCAAGTCAGGTCCTCGCCGGAGCCGCGAACGACGCTCAAGCGGTAGCGAGCTGCGGCGTCCCAGATGACGGTGAGAAAGAAACTTAACTAGGGGTGTAGAGGGTCGCTAGAGCTGTTCATCAGATGAGGCGTAGAGGGATGGTCAGATGTGGTGGCCAGAACGATGGTGGGGAAGCCAAGGGAAGGGTGGCATACTGACAAGAACGGCGGTGGGGGAAGGTCAAGGGGAGGGCGTGTTGGGGAACGCAGTATTTCAATTTTTTTACCTACGATCATACAAGATCTATTTAGGAGATGCATAGCAACAAGAGGGGAGAGTGTATCTACGTACCCTCGTAGACCGAAAGCGGAAGCCTTACTAACGAGGTTGATGTAGTCGAACGTCTTCGCGATCCAACCGATCCAAGTACCAACGTACGGCACCTCCGTGATCTGCACACGTTCAGCTCGGTGACGTCCCTCGAACCCTTGATCCAGTTGAGGCCGAGGGAGAGTTCCGTCAGCACGACGACGTGGTGATGGTGATGATGAAGTTACCGACGCAGGGCTTCGCCTAAGCACTACAACGATATGACCGAGGTGCGTAACTGTGAAGGGGGACACCGCACACGGCTAAAAGATCAACTTGTGTGTCTATGGGGTGCCCCCCTCCCCCGTATATAAAGGAGGGAAGGAGGAGGCCGGCCGGCCCTAGGGGGCGCGCCCAAGGAGGGGAGTCCTACTAGGACTCCTAAGTCCTAGTAGGATTCCACCAAGAGGGAGAGAGGGGGAAGGAAGAAGCACTACTAGGGAAAAGCTTATAGACAGGCGCTTACTAGTAGCACTGGTTTATATCCCTCGCTGCTGCTACTTACTAGTAGCGCGGTTTTTTACCCCTCGCTGCTACTAAGTTGATAGTAGTAGCGCGGGTTCATACCCCTCGCTACTACTATGGCATGTCTATAATAGTAGCGCGGGTTTATACCCCTTGCTACTACTAAGTACAAGGTAGGTGAAGTCTCCATATCCTCGGTCGAATCCTTCCTCTCTCTCTCTCACTCTCCGCCCTCTCTTCATATATAGGCTCTCCCATTCCGCTTCTCCCTCCCACCCGCGATTCCCTTCCTCATCCACCACCACCAGCCTCGCACCTCATGCCTCCCCCAAATCCGGTGACCTCCACACCCACCGCAGCCCCCTCCCCCTCCTTCCTCCTCCTTCTCTAATGTTGGAAGGAGAGGGAGATCAGGCAGAGCGCCATCCATGGTGGCGGCCAGATCCGCCATGGACACAACCACAGGCGAGTTGTTCTTCCTACCCCTCTCAATCTCTCTCTCTCTCTCACTCTCTCTCTCTCTTTCTCTCTCTCTCTCTCTCTCTCTCTTCATCTTCCAGATCAGGCAGAGCGCCATCCATGGCGTCATCTAGGGTTTCGGCTCCAACTCCGGCGGCCACCGGTGAGTTGCTGCACCTACTCCTCTCTATCTCTCTCTTCCTCTTCTAATCCTTGTCTCTTTTTTTGTAGCAGCAACAAAGGAGAGGTGTATCACCATGGACAACTTCATCCCCTCCAGGACCAGTAGCAGTCATGGATGGAGAGGACGATGACGCCCAGCATAAGCAGCTGCCATGGATGGAATTTTTTAAATTCTTAATTAGTTAGTAGTAGCGCGGGGCCCTGACCCACGCTACAACTAAGTAGTAGTAGCGCGGGTGTCAACCGCGCTACTGCTAAAAGTTAGCTGTAGCGCCCTAGCAGTAGCGCAGGCCCCCGCGCTACTGCTAGGAAATTACCCGCGCTACTACTAGGGTTTTCCCTAGTAGTGAAGAGGGAGAGAGGGAGAAGGAAAGGAGGGCGGCGCCCACCTTCCCTTGTCCAATTCGGACTGCAGGGGAGGGGGCGGCCTGCCCTGGCTGCCCTCCTCTCTCTCCACTAAGACCCACGGTGGCCCATTAGTTCCCCCGGGGGTTTCGGTAACCCCTCCTGCACTCCGGTTTTACCCGAAACCATCCAGAACACTTTGGATGTACAAATAATATGGTCCAATATATCAATCTTTATGTCTCGACCATTTCGAGACTCCTCGTCATGTCCGTGATCTCATCCGGGACTCCGAACAACCTTCGGCACATCAAATCACATAATTCATAATATAAATCATCATCGAACGTCAAGCGTGCGGACCCTACGGGTTCGAGAACTATGTAGACATAACCGAGACACATCTGCTGTCAATAACCAATAGCGGAACCTGGATGCACATATTCCTACATATTATACGAAGATCCTTATCGGTCAAACCGCATAACAACATACGTTGTTCCCTTTGTCATCGGTAAGTTACTTGCCCGAGATTCGATCGTCGGTAGTCATCATACCTAGTTCAATCTCGTTACCGGAAAATCTCTTTACTTGATCCGTAATACATCAACCCGTGACTAACTCATTAGTCACATTGCTTGCAAGGCTCATAGTGATGTGCATTACCGAGAGGGCCCAGAGATACCTCTCCGATACACGGAGTGACAAATACTAATCTCGATCTATGCCAACTCAACAAATAGCATCGGAGACACCTGTAGAGAATCTTTATAATCACCCAGTTACGTTGTGGAGTTTGATAGCACACAAGGTGTTCCTGCGGTATTCGGGAGTTGCATATTCTCATAGTCTGAGGAACATGTATAAGTCATGAAGAAAGCAATGGCAATAAACTAAACGATCACAGTGCTAAGATAACGGATGGGTCTTGTCCATCACATCATTCTCTAATGATGTGATCCCATTCATCAAATGACAACACATGTCTATGGCTAGGAAACTTAACCAAGCTAGTCAAGTAGAGGCATATTAGGGACACTTTGTTTGTCTATGTATTCACACATGTACTAAGTTTTCGGTTAATACAATTCTAGCATGAATAATAAACATTTATCATGATATAAGGAAATATAAATAACAACTTTATTATTGCCTCTAGGGCATATTTCCTTCAGGGTGTTGTTGGGGAACGTAGTAATTTCAAAAAATTTACTAAGCACACGCAAGATCATGGTGATGCATAGCAACGAGAGGGAAGATTATCGTCCACGTGCCCTCGTAGACCGTAAGCGGAAGCGTTATGAGAACGTGTTTGATGTAGTCGAACGTCTTCATGATCCGACCGATCCAAGTAACGAATGCACGGCACCTCCGAGTTCAGCACACGTTCAGCTCGATGACGTCCCACGAACTCCGATCCAGCAGAGCTTCACGGGAGAGTTCCGTCAGCACGACAGCGTGTTGACGGTGATGATGTTGCTACCGACGCAGGGCTTCGCCTAAGCACCGCTACGATATGATCGAGGTGGATTATGGTGGAGGGGGGCACCGAACACGGCTAAGGGGTCAATGATCAACTTGTGTGTCTATGGGATGCCCCCCTCCGCCGTATATAAAGGAGTGGAGGAGGGGAGGGGCCGGCCCTCTCTATGGCGCGCCCTAGGGGAGTCCTACTCCCACCGGGAGTAGGATTCCCCCTTTCCCTAGTTGGAGTAGGAGAGGAAAGGAAGGAGGAGTAGGAGAGAAGGAAAGGGGGGCCGCACCCCCAAACCTATTCCTATTCGGCCTCATGCCCAAAGGGGGGCGCACCTGCCCCTTGTGGGCTGGTGTGCTTCCTTCTTATGGCCCATAAGGCCCATAACTTCTCCCAGGGGGTTCCGGTAACCTCCCTGTACTCCGGAAAAATGCCCGAACCACTCGGAACCCTTCCGATGTCCAAACATAGTCATCCAATATATCGATCTTTATGTCTCGACCATTTCGAGACTCCTCGTCATGTCTGTGATCTTATCCGGGACTCCGAACAACCTTCGGTACATCAAATCACATAAACTCATAATACAAATCGTCGCCGAACGTTAAGCGTGCGGACCCTACGGGTTCGAGAACTATGTAGACATGACCGAGACACATCTCCGCTCAATAACCAATAGCGGAGCCTGGATGCTCATATTGGCTCCTACATATTCTACGAAGATCTTTATCGGTCAAACCGCATAATAACATACGTTGTTCCCTTTGTCATCGGTATGTTACTTGCCCGAGATTCGATCGTCGGTATCACCATACCTAGTTCAATCTCGTTACCGGCAAGTCTCTTTACTCGTTCCGTAATGCATCATCCCGCAACTAACTCATTAGTCACATTGCTTGCAAGGCTTATAGTGATGTGCATTACCGAGAGGGCCCAGAGGTACCTCTCCGACAATCGGAGTGACAAATCCAAATCTTGATCTATGCCAACTAAACAAGTACCATCGGAGAGACCTGTAGAGCACCTTTATAATCACCCATTTACGTTGTGACGTTTGGTAGCACACAAAGTGTTCCTCCGGTAATCGGGAGTTGCATAACCTCATAGTCATAGGAACATGTATAAGTTATGAAGAAAACAATAGCAGTAAACTAAGCGATCAAGTGCTAAGCTAACGGAATGGGTCAAGTCAATCACATCATTCTCCTAATGATGTGATCCCGTTAATCGAATTACAACTCATTTCTATGGATAGGAAACTTAACCATCTTTGATTAATGAGCTAGTCAAGTAGAGGCATACTAGTGACACTCTGTTTGTCTATGTATTCACACATGTACTAAGTTTCCGGTTAATACAATTCTATCATGAATAATAAACATTTATCATGATATGAGGAAATAAATAATAACTTTATTATTGCCTCTAGGGCATATTTCCTTCAGTCTCCCACTTGCACTAGAGTCAATAATCTAGTTAACATCGTCATGTGATTTAACACCAATGGTTCACATCTTTATGTGATTAGTTCACATCTCCATGTGACTAACACCCAAAGGGTTTACTAGAGTCAATAATCTAGTTCACATCGCTATGTGATTAACACCCACAGAGTGATCATGTTTTGCTTGTGAGAGAAATTTAGTCCACGGGTCTGCCACATTCAGAGCCGTATGTATTTTGCAAATTTTCTATGTCTAGAATGCTTTGCACGGAGATACTCTAGCTAATTGCTCCCACTTTCAATATGTATCTAGATCGAGACTTAGAGTCATCCAAATCGGTGTCAAAGCTTGCATCGACGTAACTCTTTACGACGAACTCTTTGTCACCTCCATAACCGAGAAACATTTCCTTATTCCACTAAGGATATTTTTGACCGCTGTCCAGTGATCCACTCTTGGATCACTATTGTACCCTCTTGCCAAACTTATGGTGAGGTACACAATAGGTCTGGTACACAGCATAGCATATTTTGTAGAACCTATGACTGAGGCATAGGGAATGAATTTTCATTCTCTTTCTATTTTCTGTCGTGGTCGGGTTTTGAATCTTTACTCAACTTCACACCTTGCAACACAGGCAAGAACTCCTTCTTTGACTGTTCCATTTTGAACTACAAAATCTTGTCAAGGTATGTACTCATTAAAAATATATCAAGCGTCTTGATCTATCTCTATAGATCTTGATGCTCAATATGTAAGTAGCTTCACCGAGGTCTTTCTTTGAAAAACTCCTTTCAAACATTCCTTTATGATTTCCAGAAAATTCTACATTATTTTCGATCAACAATATGTTATTCACATATACTTATCAGAAATGTTGTAGTGCTCCCACTCACTTTCTTGTAAATACAGGCTTCACCGCAAGTATGTATAAAACTATATACTTTGATCAACTCATCAAAGCGTATATTCCAACTCTGAGATTCTTGCACCAGTCCATAGATGGATCGCTGGAGCTTGCACACTTTGTCAGCATCTTTAGGATTGACAAAACCTTCTGGTTGCATCATATACAACTCTTCTTTAATAAATCCATTAAGGAATGTAGTTTTGATATCCATTTGCCATATTTCATAAAATGCGGCAACTGCTAACATGATTCGGATAGACTTTTAAGCATCGATACAAGTGAGAAAATCTCATCGTAGTCAACACCTTGAACTTGTCGAAAACCTTTTGCGACAATTCGAGCTTTGTAGATAGTAACACTACTATCAGCGTCCGTCTTCCTCTTGAAGATCCATTTATTCTAAATGACTCACCAATCATCGGGCAAGTCAATCAAAGTCCATACTTTATTCTCATACATGGATCCCATCTCAGATTTCATGGCCTCAAGCCATTTCGCGGAATCTGGGCTCATCATCGCTTCCTCATAGTTCGTAGGTTCGTCATGGTCTAGTAACACGACTTCCAGAAAGGATTACCGTACCACTCTGGTGTGTACCATACTCTGGTTCTCCTATGAGGTTCGGTAGTAACTTTATTTGAAGTTTCATGATCATCATCATTAGCTTCCTCATGAATTGGTGCATAGATCACTAGAGCTGATTTCTGTGATGAACTACTTTCCAATTCGGGAGAAGGTACAATTACCTCATCAAGTTCTACATTCCTCCCACTCACTTCTTTCGAGAGAAACTCCTTCTCTAGAAAGGATCCACTTTTAGCAACAAAGATCTTGCCTTTGGATCTGTGATAGAAGGTGTACCCAACAATTTCCTTTGGGTATTCTATGAAGACACATTTCTCCGATTTGGGTTCGAGCTTATCAGGTTGAAACTTTTTCACATAAGCATCGCAACCCCAAAATTTAAGAAACGACAGCTTAGGTTTCTAGCCAAACCACAGTTCATATGGTGTCGTCTCAACGGATTTAGATAGTGCCCTATTTAACGTGAATGCAGCTGTCTCTAATGCATAAACCCAACATGATAGTGATAAATTGGTAAGAGACATCATAGATTGCACCATATCTAATAAAGTATGGCTATGACGTTCGGACACACCATTACGCTGTGGTGTTCCAGGTGGCGTGAGTTGTGAAACTATTCTGCATTATTTCAAATGAAGACCAAACTCGTAAATCAAATATTCTCCTCCATGATCAGATTGCAGAAACTTTATTTTCTTGTTACGATGATTTTCCACTTCACTCTGAAATTCTTTGAACTTTTCAAATGTTTCAGACTTATGTTTCATCAAGTAGATATACCAATATCTGCTCAAATCATCTGTGAAGGTCAGAAAATAACGATACCCGCCGCGAGCCTCAACACTCATCGGACCGCATACATCAGTATGTATTATTTCCAATAAGTCAGTTGCTCGCTCCATTGTTCCGGAGAACGGAGTCTTAGTCATCTTGCCCATGAGGCATGGTTCGCAAGCATCAAGTGATTCATAATCAAGTGATTCCAAAAACCCATCAGCATGGAGTTTCTTCATGCGCTTTACACCAATATGACCTAAACGGCAGTGCCACAAATAAGTTGCACTATCATTATTAACTTTGCATCTTTTGGCTTGGATATTATGAATATGTGTATCACTACTATCGAGATTCAATAAACCATTTATATTGAGTGTATGACCATAGAAGGTTTTATTCATGTAAATAGAATAACAATTATTTTTCGACTTAAATGAATAACTATATTGCAATAAACATGATATAATCATATTCATGCTTAACGCAAACACCAAATAACATTTATTTTAGGTTCAACACTAATCCCGAAATTATAGGGAGTGTACGATGATGATCATATCAATTTTGGAACCACTTCCAACACACATCATCACTTCACCCTTGACTAGTCCCTGTTAATTCTGCAACTCCCGTTTCGAGTTACTAATCTTAGCAACTGAACTAGTACAAATACTGAGGGGTTGCTATAAACACTAGTAAAGTACACATCAATAACATGTATATCAAATATATCTTTGTTCACTTTGCCATCCTTCTTATCCGCCAAATACTTGGGCAGTTCTGCTTCTAGTGACCAGTCCCTTTGCAGTAGAAGCACTTAGTCTCATGCTTAGGTCTAGACTTGGGCTTCTTCGCTTGAGCAGCAACTTGCTTGCCGTTTTTCTTGAAGTTCCCCTTCTTCCCCTTGCCCTTTTCTTGAAACTAGTGGTCTTGTCAACCATCAACACTTGATGCTTTTTTTGATTTCTACCTTCCTCGATTTCAAAATCACGAAGAGCTTGGGAATCATTTCCGTTATCCCTTGCATATTATAGTTCATCACGAAGTTCAAGTAACTTGGTGATAGTGACTAGAGAACTCCGTCAATCACTATCTTATCTGGAAGATTAACTCCCACTTGATTCAAGTGATTGTAGTACTCAGACATTCTGAGCACATGCTCACTAGCTGAGCTATTCTCCTCCATCTTGTAGGCAAAGTGCTTGTCAAAGGTCTCATACCTTTCGACATGGGCATGAGTCTGAAATACTAGTTTCAACTCTTGGAACATCTCATATGCTCCGTGGCGTTCAAAACGTTTTTGAAGCCCCGATTCTAAGCCGTAAAGCATGGTGCACTAAACTATCAAGTAGTCACCATATTGATCTCGCCAAACGTTCATAACGCCTGCATCTGCTCCTGCTATTGGTGTGTCACCTAGCGGTGCATCAAGGACATAATTCTTCTGTGCAACAATGATGATAATCCTCATATCACGGATCCAATCCGCATCATTGCTACTAACATCTTTCAACTTAGTTTTTCTAGGAACATATCAAAAATAAACAGGGAGCTACATCGCGAGCTATTGATCTACAACATAGTTATGCAAATGCTATCACGACTAAGTTCATGATAACTTAAAGTTCAGTTAATCATATTACTTAGGAACTCCCACTTAGATAGACATCCCTCTAGTCATCTAAATGATCACGTGATCCAAATCAACTAAACCATGTCCGATCATCACGTGAGATGGAGTAGTTTTCAATGGTGAACATCACTATGTTGATCATATCTACTATATGATTCATGCCCGACCTTTCGGTCTCCAGTGTTCCGAGGCCATATCTGCATATGCTAGGCTCGTCAAGTTTAACCCGAGTATTCCACGTGTGCAAAACTGGCTTGCACCCGTTGTATGTGAACATAGCGCTTATCACACCCGATCATCACGTGGTGTCTCGGCACGACAAACTGTTGCAACGGTGCATACTCAGGGAGAACACTTATACCTTGAAATTTAGTAAGAGATCATCTTATAATGCTACCACCGAACTAAGCAAAATGAGATGCATAAAGGATAAACATCATATGCAATCAAAATATGTGACATGATATGGCCATGATCATCTTGCGCCTTTGATCTCCATCTCCAAAGTACCGTCATGATCTCTATCGTCACCGGCATGACACCATGATCTCCATCATATTGATCTCTATCAACGTGTCATCATATGGTCGTCTCACCAACTATTGCTCTTGCAACTATTGCTATCGCATAGCGATAAAGTAAAGCAATTATTTGGCGCTTGCATCTTATGCAATAAAGAGACAACCATAAGGCTCCTTCCAGTTGCCAATAACTTTAACAAAACATGATCATCTCATACAATAATATATATCTCATCACGTCTTGACCATATCACATCACAACATGCACTGCAAAAACAAGTTAGACGTCCTCTACTTTGTTGTTGCAAGTTTTATCTCGCTGCTACGGGTTGAGCAAGAACCGTTCTTACCTACGCATCAAAAACCACAATGTGGTATAGTGATTGCTTTTTGATCTTCAGAAAGAACCCTGTTCCTTGAATCCGATTCAACTAAAGCTGGAGAAACAGACACCCACTAGCCACTTGTGTGCGAAGCACGTCGGTAGAACCAGTATCATGTAAGCGTACGCGTAATGTCGGTCTGGGCCGCTTCATCCAACAATGCCGCTGAATCAAGAATCAACTAGTGATGGCAAGCAATATGTATATACCCACGCCCACAACTCCTTTGTGTTCTACTCGTGCATATAACATCTACACATAAACCTGCCTCTGATACCACTTTTGGGGAACGTAGTAATTTCAAAAAAATTCCTACGTACATGCAAGACTATGGTGATGCATAACAACGAGAGGGAAGAGTATCGTCCACGTACCCTCGTAGACCGTAAGCGTAAGCATTATGAGAACGCGGTTGATGTAGTCGAACGTCTTCACAATCCAACCGATCCAAGTACCGAACGCACGGCACCTCCGAGTTCAGCACACGTTCAGCTCGATGACGTCCCATGAACTCCGATCCAGGAGAGCTTCATGGGAGAGTTCCGTCAGCACGACGGCATGTTGACGGTGATGATGTTGCTACCGATGCAGGGCTTGGCCTAAGCACCGCTACGATATGATAGAGGTGGATTATGGTGGAGGGGGGCACCGCACACGGCTAAGGGATCAATGATCAACTTGTGTGTCTATGGGGTGCCCCCCTTCCCCGTATATAAAGGAGTGGAGGAGGGGAGGGGCCGACCCTCTCTATGGCGTGCCCTAGGGGAGTCCTACTCCCACCGGGAGTAGGATTCCCCCTTTCCCTAGTTGGAGTAGGAGAGGAAGGGAAGGAGGAGTAGGAGAAAAGGAAAGGGGGGCCGCACCCCCAAACCTATTCCTATTCGGCCTCCTGCCCAAAGGGGGGCGCACCAGCCCCTTGTGGGCTGGTGTGCTTCCTTCTTATGGCCCATAAGGCCCATAACTTCTCCCAGGGGGTTCCGGTAACCTCCCAGTACTCCGGAAAAATGCCCGAACCACTCGGAACCCTTTCGATGTCCAAACATAGTCATCCAATATATCGATCTTTACGTCTCGACCATTTCGAGACTCCTCGTCATGTCCGTGAACTCATCCGGGACTCCGAACAACCTTCGGCACATCAAATCACATAAACTCATAATACAAATCGTCACCGAACGTTAAGCGTGTGGACCCTACGGGTTCGAGAACTACGTAGACATGACCGAGACACATCTCCGGTCAATAACCAATAGTGGAACCTGGATGCTCATATTGGCTCCTACATATTCTACGAAGATCTTTATCGGGCAAACCGCATAACAACATACATTGTTCCCTTTGTCATCGGTATGTTACTTGCCCGAGATTTGATCGCCGGTATCACCATACCTAGTTCAATCTCGTTACCGGCAAGTCTCTTTACTCGTTCCGTAATGCATCATCCCACAACTAACTCATTAGTCACATTGCTTGCAAGGCTTATAGTGATGTGCATTACCGAGAGGTCCCAAAGATACCTCTCCGACAATCGGAGTGACAAATCCTAATCTTGATCTATGCCAACTCAACAAGTACCATCGGAGACACCTGTAGAGCACCTTTATAATCACCCAGTTACGTTGTGACGTTTGGTAGCACACAAAGTGTTCCTCCGGTAATCAGGAGTTGCATAACCTCATAGTCATAGGAACATGTATAAGTCATGAAGAAAGCAATAGCAGTAAACTAAATGATCAAGTGCTAAGCTAACAGAATGGGTCAAGTCAATCACATCATTCTCCTAATGATGTGATCCCGTTAATCAAATGACAACTCATGTCTATGGTTAGGAAACTTAACCATCTTTGATTAATGAGCTAGTCAAGTAGAGGCATACTAGTGACACTCTGTTTGTCTATGTATTCACACATGTACTAAGTTTCCGGTTAATACAATTCTATCATGAATAATAAACATTTATCATGATACAAGGAAATAAATAATAACTTTATTATTTCCTCTCACTAGCAGAAAGATGATCTTTGGACTGAGCTGAAGGCAAATTTCACCCTACCGCCAGAGGAGGATCCGGAGAAGCCAGTTAAAGAGCAATTAATCAAGTCTCATGCTCTTAAGAAGATGGCAGACCTATTCAGGAGGTGGAAGAATGAGCTGAAAACGTTTGTCGACAAAGAAGAGACACCCGAATTCATCGGCAGATATGAGAAGATCAGAGATCACTGGCCCGCATTTGTGGCCTACAAGACATCGGAAAAGAGTAAGAAGATGTCGGCAAGAAACAAGAAAAATGCTGTAAAGAAGAAGCTTCACCATCGCACGGGGTCAGGTGGCTACCTCAAAGCCCGGCCTAAGTGGGCCAAGGCTGAGAAAGATCTGCTTGATAAAGGGATCGAACCAGAGACAATGAACTGTCCAGACCGTTGCCGGACTTAGTTCTTCGGGGCTGGCGGAACCTTGGACACTCTATCAGGGAAATGCGTTTGGACGGACGAGCAAATGAACATACCAGTCAAGAAGCTAAAGCACTATATCGATGCAGCGTAGCAAGGGACGTTCGTTCCAGACAGAGAGAACGACGAGCTCACAATGGCCCTCGGGAATCCTGAGCACCTTGGACGGACACGAGGCACGCCAGGCTCCGTTCCGTGGAAGGCTAGTTTTCCTGACGCAGGCGGTTACAAATGCCAGGAGAGGAGGAAAAAAGTGGAGCATGCCCAAATTCAGACGCTGCACGAATGGGTTCAAGCGCTAGAGGAACGAGAAGTAGCTCGCAGCAAGCAACCTGCCGAAACTACCCCCGAAGCTACCCCACCATCTCAGCGGAGAAGCAGCGTGGCTTCCACCGAGCTGCTTCAGCCGGAGCATGTCTTGACGGCTCCTGCTAGCTACCCCGTGGATGCTATCACGGAGTCTCAACATTGCCACCTTATGACGCAATGGCAGAACTTCAAAGTCAAGGCGGTTGTCGGCTCTGTTCGACCTACTGAACCCGGCGCAACTTTTCACTGTAGTCCGATTCCAGAAGGATATGCCAGGGTGATGGTGGACGAAATAACGGAGGGATTTGAGGACCTCCAGCTTGACTACCCTACCGGCGAAGGGGAGACTTGGCTGGGTTCTTGTCTATTGACTCCATGCTTATGACGGAAGGAGCTCATCAAGCTTCTGAACTAGACGCCTCCGCCTCCTCCTCCTCCTCTGGCGAGTCAGGGCACTCCGCCTCCTCCTCTGGCGAGTGATCAGGGCACTTCGCCTCCTTCTCAGGCGCGTGGCGGCACTCCGCCTCCTCCGCCTGCGCCGGCGCGCCCGAACAGCCAGCCTCCTCCTTCTCTGCCTCGTCAGCAAGGGCGGAAGAGAACCGCCACCGCTTCGGCTGCTCCGGCGCGTCATAGTCCTTCTCCTCCGCCTCGTAAGCAAGGAAAGAAGACAGTCGCAGCCGCTCCGTCTGCTCTGCCAGCGTCTAGCAGTACAGCCAGAGGCGGGAGGCAATACAGATTTTGTCCTTCTCTGAAGACTCCATAGAAGTTACCATACGAGAGGACCCCGGAGGAGAACACCAAGATCGCGCGAGCCGAAGTAAGGAACTTCTTTGAAGGGGTGAAAGCAAAGAAACATCCACCTCCGGAGGAGAAGGTAGATCCGGTGAAAGCGAAGCGCACTGTGGCTGCCTGAAAAAACCAGCAAAGTCTCCGCCGAAAGGCAACTATGACCGCATTATTGCAAAGTCATTTGTCGAAGAGGAGCGGTCGGGAAGTAATGTCGGTGATCAAAGGTTAATAGAACGACGAGCTAGGAAAAAAATTCCCCAGCTCGGCGAACAAGCGAACCAATCGTGCCCTCCCGCTCAAGGTGCCTACTAATGATCCGAGGATGGTGCCCGGTTATAGCAATCTTGGAGATTACCTGCCCGACGATGTACATTATGATTTCTGGGAGGTGGAGGAACACAAATGCGAGTACGGGAAGTCTCTCGTCAAAGATGAAAGATCTCTAACAACGATGATGCGAAGATTCCATGATTGGTACATGAAAACCTGCAAAGAATCTGGGGGGGAGGAATACTTTGACGCTGAGAGTTAGAGATGAGCATGACCTCGTTGGAATTGAACTGTTGAATGTTCCATTTGAGGAGTTCTTCCAGTTTTTCAATCAAAAGGCCCTCGATAAAGCAACAGTCACTTGCTACTGTCTGTAAGTAGTACTACTTCTGTCATTAAGTCCCTCTATATAGGTCAGCTCTTTCATTGCATGTATTTATAATTATCCTCATTATATTATGCAGATTGAAGATCGCCAAATTGAAGAAAAGATAAATCGGTGATATTGGGTTCATTAACACAAATCTCATAGATGCAACTGAGGTTAAATATCATGCCGAAGATACCGAGGCCAACTTGCTACGATCGTTGGTAATAAATGAAAACAAAGATATAATGCTCTTTCCTTACAACTTCAAGTGAGTGTTATTGTCTTGTGCATATTCGGTTTCCCTTATTAGTCCAGGTTATAGTAATGTAATTGATGAGTTATGCATGCGTGCGCAACTTCCACTATATTCTCCTAGAGATTAAGCTTGAGCAGGGACTAGTAACTGTCTTAGACTCGAGATGAAAAGATCCCCAGGACTATGTGGACATGACTCAAATGCTCGAGAAGTAAGTTAAATCGATCATTATCCACCATATCAGCAACTTTGTTCATTTCCTGATATATCAAGTAATTGTTTTCTTTGTCTGACAGGGTTTGGAGAAAATTCACCAAAAAAGCTCCGGGACTGCCGAAGAAGCTGCAATTTAGACACCCAAAAGTAAGTACTATAGTAACATGTTCCACGCATCTCCTAGTGATTCAAGCGCTAGTTTCATCAATACCATTTATAGCATGCTTGCTTATCAGTTTGATTGACCTCTATTTCTTGTAAAGTGGTTGTGGCAGGAAGCCGGGAATAATTACTGTGGATACTACGTTTGCGAGTCCATCCGCCACACGACCTGTGAACGAGGGTACTCTGACGAACAATATGAAGTGCGTAAGCAATAATATTCACAATTTTATTTTATTACCATCATTTGTGTTGAGTTTCATTTATTCATATATATATACATATATATATATATATATATATATATATTGACCCCCTTGTTCAAATTAGATGTTTCAGATGCGGGATGAACTCCTAGCACCAAATCGTATGCGAGCAATTCAAGGGGAATTGGCGGCATTCTTACTTGACCATGTGATCGCTGAAGACGGAGAATACTATGTGGACCATGTGCGCATATATAATTAGGAGATTATATTGTAAGAGATAATTATTGTATATATGTAGCCGGTAGTGTCGGATAGATATACGAGAACTTGTTGTTCGACCAATCTCTCGGAGAAGGAGAGGTGGTCGATATCACTTCTCTCTGTATGCATATGTTCATGACGATCTTCTGTTTCCTTTATTTGCTTACTAGCTAGCGTGTCTAGTCCTCTCTATATATACGTATATATAGCTGAAGGAAATATGCCCTAGAGGCAATAATAAAGTTATTATTTATTTCCTTATATCATGACAAAAGTTTATTATTCATGCTAGAATTGTATTAACCGGAAACATAATACATGTGTGAATACATAGACAAACAGAGTGTCACTAGTATGCCTCTACTTGACTAGCTCGTTAATCAAAGATGGTTATGTTTCCTAACCATGGACAAAGAGTTGTCATTTGATTAACGGGATCACATCATTAGTTGAATGATCTGATTGACATGACCCATTCCATTAGCTTAGCACCCGATCGTTTAGTATGTTACTATTGCTTTCTTCATGACTTATACATGTTCCTATGACTATGAGATTATGCAACTCCCGTTTGCCGGAGGAACACTTTGTGTGCTACCAAACATCACAACGTAACTGGGTGATTATAAAGGAGCTCTACAGGTGTCTCCAAAGGTACATGTTGGGTTGGCGTATTTCGAGATTAGGATTTGTCACTCCGATTGTCGGAGAGGTATCTCTGGGCCCTCTCGGTAATGCACATCACTGAAGCCTTGCAAGCATTGCAACTAATGAGTTAGTTGCGGGATGATGTATTACGGAACGAGTAAAGAGACTTGCCGGTAACGAGATTGAACTAGGTATGGGATACCGACGATCGAATCCCGGGCAAGTAACATACCGATGACAAAGGGAACAACGTATGTTGTTATGCGGTCTGACCGATAAAAGATTTTCGTAGAATATGTAGGAGCCAATATGAGCATCCAGGTTCCGCTATTGGTTATTGACCAGAGACGTGTCTCGGTCATGTCTACATTGTTCTCGAACCCGTAGGGTCCGCACGCTTAAGGTTACGATGACCGTTATATTACGAGTTTATTCATTTTGATATACCGAAGTTTGTTCGGAGTCCCGGATGTGATCACGGACATGACGAGGAGTCTCGAAATGGTCGAGACATAAAGATTGATATATTGGAAGCCTATGTTTGGATATCGGAAGTGTTCCGGGTGAAATCGGGATTTTACCGGAGTACTGGGAGGTTACCGGAACCCCCCGGGAAGTATATGGGCCTTAGTGGGCCTTAGTGGAAGAGAGGAGAGGTGGCCAGAGATGGGCCGCGCGCCCCCCCCTTGGTCCGAATAGGACAAGGAGAGGGGGCCGGCCCCCCTTCCTCCTCTCTCTCCTCTTCCCCCCCTCCGCGAATCCTATTCCAACTAGGAAAGGGGGGAGTCCTACTCCCGGAAGGAGTAGGACTCCTCCCGGTGCGCCACCTCTTGGCCGGCCAGCCCCCCCTTTGACCCTTTATATACGGAGGCACGGGGCACCCCTAGAGACACAAGTTGATCCACGTGATCATATTCTTAGCCGTGTGCGGTGCCCCCTTCCACCATAGTCCTCGATAGTATTGTAGCGGTGCTTAGGCGAAGCCCTGCGACGGTAGAACATCAAGATCGTCACCACGCCGTCGTGCTAACGGAACTCTTCCCCGACACTTTGCTGGATCGGAGTCCGGGGATCGTCATCGAGCTGAACGTGTGCTAGAACTCGGAGGTGCCGTAGTTTCGGTGCTTGATCGGTCGGGCCGTGGAGACGTACGACTACATCAACCAAGTTAACGCTTCCGTTGTCGATCTACAAGGGTATATAGATCACACTCTCCCCCTCTCGTTGCTATGCATCACCATGATCTTGCGTGTGCGTAGGAATTTTTTTGAAATTACTACGAAACCCAACAGTGGCATCCGAGCCTAGGTTTTATGTGTTGATGTTATATGCACGAGTAGAACACAAGTGAGTTGTGGGCGATATAAGTCATACTGCTTACCAGCATGTCATACTTTGGTTCGGCGGTATTGTTGGACGAAGCGGCCCGGACCAACATTACGCGTACGCTTACGCGAGACCGGTTCTCTCGACGTGCTTTGCACAAAGGTGGCTAGCGGGTGACAGTTTCTCCAACTTTAGTTGAACCGAGTGTGGCTACACCCGGTCCTTGCGAAGGTTAAACAATACCAACTTGACAAACTATCGTTGTGGTTTTGATGCGTAGGTAAGATTGGTTCTTGCTTAAGCCCGTAGCAGCCACGTAAAACTTGCATAGAGGACGTCTAACTTGTTTTTGCAGGGCATGTTGTGATGTGATATGGTCAAGACATGATGCTAAATTTTATTGTATGAGATGATCATGTTTTGTAACCGAGTTATCGGCAACTGGCAGGAGCCATATGGTTGTCGCTTTATTGTATGCAATGCAATCGCGTTGTAATGCTTTACTTTATCACTAAGCGGTAGCGATAGTCGTGGAAGCATAAGATTGGCGAGACGACAATGATGCTACGATGGAGATCAAGGTGTCGCGCCGGTGACGATGGTGATCATGACGGTGCTTCGAAGATGGAGATCACAAGCACAAGATAATGATGGCCATATCATATCACTTATATTGATTGCATGTGATGTTTATCTTTTATGCATCTTATATTGCTTTGATTGACAGTAGCATTATAAGATGATCTCTCACTAAATTATCAAGAAGTGTTCTCCCTGAGTATGCACCGTTGCGAAAGTTCTTCGTGCTGAGACACCACGTGATGATCGGGTGTGATAGGCTCTACGTTCAAATACAACGGGTGCAAAACAGTTGCACACTCGGAATACTCAGGTTATACTTGACGAGCCAAGCATATACAGATATGGCCTCGAAACACGGAGACCAAAAGGTCGAGCGTGAATCATATAGTAGATATGATCAACATAGTGATGTTCACCAACGAAACTACTCCATCTCACGTGATGATCGGACATGGTTTAGTTGAATTGGATCACGTAATCACTTAGAGGATTAGAGGGATGTCTATCTAAGTGGGAGTTCTTTAAGTAATATGATTAAATTGAACTTAAGTTTATCATGAACTTAGTCCTGGTAGTATTTTGCAAATTATGTTATAGATCAATAGCTCGCGTTGTTGCTTCCCTGTGTTTATTTTGATATGTTCCTAGAGAAAATTGTGTTGAAAGATGTTAGTAGCAATGATGCGGATTGGATCCGTGATCTGAGGTTTATCCTCATTGCTGCACAGAAGAATTATGTCCTTGATGCACCGCTAGGTGACAGACCTATTGCAGGAGCAGATGCAGACGTTATGAACGTTTGGCTAGCTCAATATGATGACTACTTGATAGTTTAGTGCACCATACTTAAATGGCTTAGAATCGGGACTTCAAAGACGTTTTGAACGTCATGGACCATATGAGATGTTCCAGGAGTTGAAGTTAATATTTCAAGCAAATACCCAGTTGAGAGATACGAAGTCTCCAACAAGTACTATAGCTAAAAGATGGAGGAGAATCGCTCAACTAGTGAGCATGTGCTCAGATTGTCTGGGTACTACAATCGCTTGAATCAAGTGGGAGTTAATCTTCCAGATAAGATAGTGATTGACAGAATTCTCTAGTCACCATCACCAAGTTAGTAGAACTTCGTGATGAACTATAATATGCAAGGGATAACGGAAACAACTCCCGAGCTCTTCGTGATGCTGAAATCAACGAAGGTAGAAATCAAGAAAAACATCAAGTGTTGATGGTTGACAAGACCACTAGTTTCAAGAAAAGGGCAAAGGGAAGAAGGGAAACTTCAAGAAGAACGGCAAGCAAGTTGCTGCTCAAGTGAAGAAGCCCAAGTCTGATCCTAAGCCTGAGACTAAGTGTTTCTACTGCAAAGGGACTGGTCACTGGAAGCAGAACTACCCCAAGTGATTAGCGGATAAGAAGGATGGAAAAGTGAACATAAGTATATTTGATATACATGTTATTGATGTGTACTTTACTAGTGTTTATAGCAACCCCTCAGTAATAGATACTAGTTCAGTTGCTAAGATTAGTAACTCGAAACGGGAGTTGCAGAATAAACAGAGACTAGTTAAGGGTGAAGTGACGATGTGTGTTGGAAGTGGTTCCAAGATTGATATGATCATCATCGCACACTCCCTATACTTTTGGGATTAGTGTTGAACCTAAATAAGTGTTATTTGGTGTTTGCGTTGAGCATGAATATGATTTGATCATGTTTATTGTAATACAGTTATTCATGTAAGTAAGAGAATAAATTGTTGTTCTGTTTACATGAATAAAACCTTATATGGTCACACACCCAATGAAAATAGTTCGTTGGATCTCGATCGTAGTAATACACATAGTCATAATATTGAAACCAAAAGATGCAAAGTTAATAATGATAGTGCAACTTATTTGTGGCACTGCTGTTTAGGTCATATTGGTGTAAAGCGCATGAAGAAACTCCATGCTGATGGGCTTTTGGAATCACTTGATTATGAATCAGTTGATGCTTGTGAACCATGCCTCATGGGCAAGATGACTAAGACTCCGTTCTTCGGAACAATGGAGCGAGCAACAAATTTGTTGGAAATCATACATACTGATGTATGTGGTCCGATGAATATTGAGACTCGCGACAGGTATCATTATTTTCTGATCTTCACAGATGATTTGAGCAGATATGAGTATATCTACTTGATGAAACGTAAGTCTGAAACTTTTGAAAAGTTCAAAGAATTTCAGAGTGAAGTGGAAAATCATCGTAACAAGAAAATAAAGTTTCTACGATCTGATCGTGGAGAAGAGTATTTGAGTTATGAGTTTGGTCTTCAGTTAAAACAATGTGAAATAGTTTCACTACTCACGCCACCTGGAACACCACAACATAATGGTGTGTCCGAACGTCATAACCGTACTTTATTAGATATGGTGTGACCTATGATGTCTCTTACCGATCTACCACTATCGTTTTGGGGTTATGCATTAAACACAGCTGCATTCACGTTTAAAAGGGCACCATCTAAGTCCGTTGAGACGACACAATCTGAAGTGTGGTTTGGCAAGAAACCAAAGTTGTTGTTTCTTAAAGTTTGGGATTGTGATGCTTATATGAAAAGTTTCATCCTGATAAGCTCAAACCCAAATCGGAGAAATATGTCTTCATAGGATACCCAAAGGAGACTATTGGGTACACCTTCTATCACAGATCCGAAGGCAAGACATTCGTTACTAAGAATGGATCCTTTCTAGAGAAGGAGTTTCTCTCGAAAGAAGTGAGTGGGAGGAAAGTAGAACTTGACGAGGTAACTGTACCTGCTCCCTTATTGGAAAGTAGTGCATCACAGAAAACTGTTTCTATGACACCTACACCAATTAGTGAGGAAGCTAATGATAATGATCATGAAACTTCAGGACAAGATACTACTGAACCTCGTAGATCAACCAGGGTGAGATCCGCACCAGAGTGGTACGGTAATCCTGTTCTGGAAGTCATGCTGCTAGATCATGATGAACGTACGAACTATGAAGAATCGATGGTGAGCCCAGATTCCGCAAAATGGCTTGAAGCCATGAAATCTGAGATGGGATCCATGTATGACCACAAAGTATGGACTTTGGTTGACTTGCCCGATGATCGGCAAGCCATAGAAAATAAATGGATCTTCAAGAGGAAGACGGACGCTGATAGTAGTGTTACTATCTACAAAGCTAGAATTGTCGCAAAAGGTTTTCGACAAAGTTCAAGGTGTTGACTACGATGAGATTTTCTCACTCGTATCGATGCTTAAAAGTCTATCCAAATCATGTTAGCAATTGCCGCATTTTATGAAATCTGGCAAATGGATAACAAAACTGCAATCCTTAATGGATTTCTTAAAGAAAGAGTTGTATATGATGCAACCAGAAGGTTTTGTCAATCCTAAAGGTGCTAACAAAATAAGCAAGCTCCAGCGATCCATCTATGGACTGGTGCAAGCATCTCGGAGTTGGAATAAACGCTTTGATAGTATGATCAAAGCATATAGATTTATACAGACTTGCGGTGAAGCCTGTATTTACAAGAAAGTGAGTGGGAGCACTACAACATTTCTGATAAGTATATGTGAATGACATATTGTTGATCGGAAATAATGTAGAATTATTCTGCAAAGCATAAAGGAGTGTTTGAAAGGAGTTTTTCAAAGAAAGACCTCGGTGAAGCTGCTTACATATTGAGCATCAAGATCTATAGAGATAGATCAAGACGCTTGATAAGTTTTTTTCAATGAGTTCATACCTTGACAAGATTTTGAAGTAGTTCAAAATGGAACAGTCATAGAAAGGGTTCTTACCTGTGTTACAAGGTATGAAATTGAGTAAGACTCAAAGCCCGACCACAGCAGAAGATAGAAAGAGAATGAAAGTCATTCCCTATGCCTCAGCCATAGGTTCTATAAAGTATGCCATGCTGTGTACCAGATCTATTGTATAGCCTACACTGATTTTGGCAAGGGAGTACAATAGTGATCTAGGAGTAGATCACTGGACATCGGTCAAAATTATCCTTAGTGGAATAAGGATATGTTTCTCGATTATGGAGGTGACAAAAGGTTCGTCGTAAAGAGTTACATCGATGCATGTTTTGACACTGATCTAGATAACTTTAAGTCTCAATCTGGATACATATTGAAAGTGGGAGCAATTAGCTAGAGTAGCTCCGTGCAGAGCATTGTTGACATAGATATTTGCAAAATACATACGGATCTGAATATGGCAAACCCGTTGACTAAAATTCTCTCACAAGCAAAACATGATCACACCTTAGTACTCTTTGGGTGTTAATCACATAGCGATGTGAACTAGATTACTGAATTTAGTAAAGCCTTTGGGTGTTGGTCACATGGCGATGTGAACTATGGGTGTTAATCACATGATGATGTGATCTAGATTATTTGACTCAAGTGCAAGTGGGAGACTGAAGGAAATATGCCCTAGAGGCAATAATAAAGTTATTATTTATTTCCTTATATCATTGATAAAAAGTTTATTCATGCTAGAATTGTATTAACCGGAACATAATACATGTGTGAATACATAGACAAAGAGTGTCACTAGTATGCCTCTACTTGACTAGCTCGTTAATCAAAGATGGTTTATGTTCCTAACATGGGACAAAGAGTTTGTTATTTGAATTAACGGGATCACATCATTAGGTTGAATGATCTGATTGACATGACCCATTCCATTAGCTTAGCACCCGATCGTTAGTATGTGCTATTGCTTTCTTCATTGACTTATACACATGTTCCTATGACTATGAGATTATGCAACTCCCGTTTGTCGGAGGAACACTTTGTGTGTTACCAAACGTCACAACGTAACTGGGTGATTATAAAGGAGCTCTACAGGTGTCTCCAAAGGTACATGTTGGGTTGGCGTATTTCGAGATTAGGATTTGTCACTCCGATTGTCGGAGAGGTATCTCTGGGCCCTCTCGGTAATGCACATCACTGAAGCCTTGCAAGCATTGCAACTAATGAGTTAGTTGCGGGATGATGTATTACGGAACGAGTAAAGAGACTTTCCGGTAACGAGATTGAACTAGGTATGGGATACCAACGATCGAATCTTGGGCAAGTAACATACCGATGACAAAGGGAACAACGTATGTTGTTATGCGGTCTGACCGATAAAAGATTTTCGTAGAATATGTAGGAGCCAATATGAGCATCCAGGTTCCGCTATTGGTTATTGACCAGAGACGTGTCTCAGTCATGTCTACATTGTTCTCGAACCCGTAGGGTCCGCACGCTTAAGGTTACGATGACAGTTATATTATGAGTTTATGCATTTTGATATACCGAAGTTTGTTCGGAGTCCCGGATGTGATCACGGACATGACGAGGAGTCTCGAAATGGTCGAGACATAAAGATTGATATATTGGAAGACTATGTTTGGATATCGGAAGTGTTCCGGGTGAAATCGGGATTTTACCGGAGTACCGGGAGGTTACCGGAACCCCCCGGGAAGTATATGGGCCTTAGTGGGCCTTACTAGAAGAGAGGAGAGGTGGCCAGAGATGGGCCGCGCGCCCCTCCCCCCCTTGGTCCGAATAGGACAAGGAGAGAGGGCCGGCCCCCCTTCCTCCTCTCTCTCCTCTTTTCCCCCCCTCCGCGAATCCTATTCCAACTAGGAAAGGGGGGAGTCCTACTCCCGGAAGGAGTAGGTCTCCTCCTGGCGCGCCACCTCTTGGCCGGCCAGCCCCCCCTTTGAGCCTTTATATACGGAGGCACGGGGCACCCCTAGAGACACAAGTTGATCCACGTGATCATATTCTTAGCCGTGTGCGGTGCCCCCTTCCACCATAGTCCTCGATAATATTGTAGCGGTGCTTAGATGAAGCCGTGCGACGGTAGAACATCAAGATCGTCACCACGCCGTCGTGCTGACGGAACTCTTCCCCGACACTTTGCTGGATCGGAGTCCGGGGATCGTCATCGAGCTGAACGTGTGCTAGAACTCGGAGGTGCCGTAGTTTCGGTGCTTGATCGGTCGGGCCGTGGAGACGTACGACTACATCAACCAAGTTAACGCTTCCGTTGTCGATCTACATGGGTACGTAGATCACACTCTCCCCCTCTCGTTGCTATGCATCACCATGATCTTGCGTGTGCGTAGGAATTTTTTTGAAATTACTACGAAACCCAACAATAGCATCGTCCAAGCACAGACATAAGAGAGGACACTTCTCTCTATTAATTATAGTTAGCTAACACAATATATGAAACACCTAAATTAACCCCCCAAAACCCCCAACCCCCCCGCCCTTTTAAAAAAACAAAAAAACAAAAACCCCATCCACAGAAATGCTGACGCGTGGATGCCTATTGGTCCCGGTTGGTGCCACCAACCGGGACCAAAGGCCCTCCTGCCTGGGCTCGGCGCACCGGCTACATGGAGGCCCGTCTGTCCCGGTTCGTGTAAGAATCGGGACTAAAGGGTTAGGGCATTAGTAACGACCCTTTAGTCCTGGTTCACAAACCGGGACAAAAGACTCTTATTAACCGGGACGAATGGGGTTTTTTCTACTAGTGTCTTGGGCATATTTCCTTCAGGTGTGGCCCCGATGCGGCCATTGCCGCCGGCCACGGGAGGCGAAGGCATGCTGTTAGGGTTGGGTAGGTTGGTGGTTACATGAGGAAGAAGAAGAGGGAGCTTGAAGACGAACAGTGTACAATCTATTTTCAGTCGTATGGTGACGATCTAACTATTCAGAACGAAAGTGACTAGTGCAAACAAAAGTTTCAGGTGCATGATGTATAGACACTACTAATTTAGATAAGTCATGTACAATGGGTTATATCTTAATCTTGTCTTTAGAAAGTACATATACCTAAATATGTAGTTTTAGAAATCATGCTAAAAACCATATTACTTCTATAAAGGAGTACCCGCCTTCTGGGGGTTCGCAAGGGAGAGTGCCCTCGGTGTTGTCCGTTTCCAGGCAGTGTGCCGGGGGAGTGGGGGGAATGGGGGCATATCTCCCATTGAAGTTTTTTCTGGAGTTTTAGTCCTCATTTAGTATGGAAGAAAACTGTAGGAAAATTATTTCGAATGAAATCTCTCTATGCTGGCGTTTCATTCAAAGAAAGCACCGACTAGGGATCCCCCGTAACGTTTTCGGGCCCATGATTTCATAGGAACACACGGACATTTAGTGGCAGCTTATTTGTTTCGTGTATACCGGGGGCAAAGTAGAGAGAATGGAGAAAAAACGGCTCATCAACCATCCATACTAGAAGTGTATGCGTGCTTTGCCGTGCTACTTTCCTCCAATGTTTCTCTGGTAATTACCCATTTTTCATGTATTCAGCTAATAACGTTGTGGCTATTGTTTTGAAGTGGAGTAATCATCTTAAGGTTGTGTCAGTGTTCTTGTATTGGGGTTAGCCATATACAAGAGAACAAAGACATAGGCAACAGACAAATAAAGAAATCGAGGGACTCATGTTAACAAACACAGACAAACAACAACAATAGAAAAAATTGTGAGACACCACTCCTAATATATATACAGACAGACCGCACCATGCTCGCCAATGCAAGACCATACTGTAGCGCTTGTCGCTTGTGCAACAACCATAACCCTAAAAATCCACCAAATCAAAACAGAAACACGTCGCCTAGAACTCACAGACCAAACACCCCATAAACATTGAATCTCAGGAGTCGGAATGATAGGACCCCCTCATCTTGGCGTATCCCCAAACCGAGTCTGGAATGAAAAACTGGACATGACACTAGTCACTTTGGGTTTTGAAAAGTATCCAGTAGACCATGCAGTTTACAAGACAAGCTAAGGAAAGGCGAGCTTACTGGTGGGCATCTATGTAGATAGTTTAATTATAACCGAAAACCAAGAAAAGTCTTGTATGACTTTGCTATTTGTTGACATGTTTTTTGGTGTGTGCGTTTGTTGGCGTTGGTTGTGTGCATCCTAACTATGGAGAGGTCGGGTGTGTTCTCTTTATGCTTGTATCCTCTTGATGCTTCATTTTGAGTGAATAAAACCCACTCTTTATCGAAAAAATCTATGCAGATAGTTTAATTATCACCGAAACAAAGTGTAGAGGAGATTATCAGGTTTAAAATTTAGATAAAGCAAATCTTCGGTATGACTGATTTGGGTCTACTCAGTCACTATGTGGGAATTGAGGTGCTGCAAACTTGATCCGGAATTTCTCAGAGAGTGTGTGGAGAATGGAGACATTGGCATTGAACATGTTGGCACCAAAGCTCAGTTAGCTGATACACTGACAACCCCTCTCAGAAGAGTCAAGTTTAAGACATGAGAGACCGCACTGTCATGCTCATCTTGAAGAAAATGCACCTAGCTTAGGGAGGTGATTGTTGTCTACTTCTAATCTTGTTGCACCAGGTTTCAGTTATCTCATTTTCTTGCTACACATGAGGTCTGTTCATGTGAGAATAACTTAGCTTTGGTAGTATTGCTATCGGTCATAAACGCGATGTGTTTGGCATGATTGATTGCACTTGGGATGTCATGCGCTCTAAGTGGATCGTAACAGACTTTGCGTTCTGTTTGTTAGCTGAAGGAATAGAATAAAGAAGCCCAGGAAAGACATTGTTAAGCAAGTCACATAACTCCTCTTTACGTCGCGCGTTCTGTTTGTGTTTTCCACGAGTTCACATGTGTACAGCTCGAGTTCATCGCTGGTCGTGAGTGTGTGTTGATCCTAACCTTATCCCTAACAAAGGCACAATGGTTTTAGAGAGAAAAAGGAAGTATTTGTTACCAGTGGCATGTTACATTTAATGGGTATTCCATTGTGCTTACTTGTTACTATTTCTTCTAACGAGAGTGAATAGTGCACTCCGCATCAAATACAAATAATTAAAAGGATACCCTAGCCACCAAAGCTTTACAAGCTCGTGCATGTGCAAGAATTTTTGTAGACTAAAGTGAATTTTATTTTATGAAACATGGTATATAGTTGCATCCAGCCAACCAAGCCATTTATGTTTCTTTTATTTAAGTATAATCCAGGCTTTGAGATACTAAGCATCCAGTGGATTTCAATAGTTAGGAAGCTCTAGCAAGTTACTTTGGATTGTTGCCAATATGCATGCCAAGTGATTTTTGAGAAAAGGGAAGCATGTGTTACTATTCGCTAGTGGCTTCTATTTGCTCTCTATTTTCAGATATACTGTCTATGTTTTTTGATTCTTTGAGATTACATCTTGTCCAGTTGAGCGCTCAAACATCGGACATGGTACTTGCACAATTGTCAAACAAAGTTGCCCACCCGAAAACTGCTAGGTGTGCCGTGTAATAGTAAACCCGTGGGACACGAATCTCATTGCTAGTTTTTTATTTATCTCAAAATTGAAGAAACATGTTCGGTATAAGAAAACCAATTATCCAGAAATATTTCATTGCTCTGTTATATCTTATTATCATCTGACAAGTGTACAATCAATCTCGATGTTTTTTGTGGGAATTGAAAACTTAGTTAGGACTGAAGTGTTTGACGGTATTCATATTGTTTTCAACGCGTACTAATGTGCACAATGGTATATGAGAAAAATAGATGGGTTACATAAGTATCTCACCCTTCATAGTTTGTTCTGAATGAGCTTGTTATAGCCATGCAAATGCTGAGATGATATAGGGTTCTAAATCATCATCATGTGAAAGCTCTACAGTTAGTGTAATGTTTTATGTGACTATTAGTGTCTTTTCGAGAAAATGTGATTGATAGTGAGTTGAATGCTTCAAAACACAACATGTTTGTCCAGCCCACTAAATCATTACAAATTCTTACAACTGAGCTTGTGTAGGGTATCCTATTCGTGATCCAATTAATATGTAGTAGCAACCTAAGATGGTGTACAAACCTAAGCTCGGCACTAAAACTCCATAAATACTAAGGCCCTGTTTATTTGGGGGGCTCCAAAAGCAATAAAAGCTCCAAAAGCACCTATTTAGGAGCTTTTATGGCTTTTTGGCCAAAGTGGAAAAACTTGCAAAAGCAGAAGCAAAAGCCCAAGGCCTAAGCATGCAAACTTCACTCCTATATGAGTAAAGGAAAATGATCCTCAAGATCCATGCGCTCCTTGCCTGTTGCAATGATAGGTGATTAATGCCCTTCATTTAGTGGGACAATGTGGTTAATAAAATGCATCTAGCCAAGCCACGTATAAGAGGCCGAGTAGCATAGATCAAACCATCATATATAGTAGTTTTTTCAAGTGGAAGTGTGGAAGAAGATACACAGAGAAGGAAGTTGATTTCCATGCTTCGAACCTAACTATTGGGTAGGAGACAAAATATTAGCAACTTAAATCGTGGGCTTGAGAGACATCAGGTATGCAGGGACAAATTGCTAGGTTATTTGTGGGTCAACATGTTTTGTTCATTCTTCAATCATAGTAGATGTATCATGTACATCTTGCCTCGGCAGCTCTGTTTTGCTGTTTGGTTTTTTTTTTTCACATTGCCTCGCTTATGCTATCCGTCGTTCTACGTCACAAGCCCTCGGTGTTTCTTTCACATGCCCATGTTGCATGTCCAACGGAGCCCAAGGCGCTGGAAATACCTTTGTGCCAGATTTTGTCAGGATAGCTGCAATTAACTAGTACCATTTGTGTTTAATGTTAAAAGCTTACACCAACAGAATGAAAAAATGTTACAGATTGCACAAATGCACAAAAACAACATGGTTCATTGGCTTTGACCATACGTCAGGTGTCACATCAGTCTCTCATGGATGCTCTTGATCCACGTCTGGTCTGCAAGTGCTTTCTATCATACACGTTTCACTTATTTTTCTCACACTACCTTGTGGAGTTCTCCTATCACTGCCAATGCACTTAAATGCATAAGAAGTATTACAATCTCATTGTTACAACCCCGGAGGCGGCACAAGGGCACATCAACAGCTTTACAAGTTCATTACTAAAATTAATCGTGCGCATGACCTGCTCATTATCCTCTAGTGAGTGTTGGTTGCCAAATTATTATTCAAAGTTTATTTATTTCTTTTGACCAAATCTACTTGCAGCAATAATATTGCAGTTACCAGCTTATGGAGCCCATGAGTACGCCGGGCTAAGATTTGGGTTGTAGTTTAGCTGCAACCTTGGCTTCTCATCCTAGTCTGCAATCAGCTGCTATACCACATGCGTAGGGGCACTAAAGGGTGTCAAGTGCGTATGTGTTTAAGACAGTTGGTCCTAGAGATGGCAGAGCTGGTGACTAGATACAGTCCACGCAAAGCATTTTTATGGCACCCTAGTACTACCTAGAGTAGGGTGGGAGTACCGATCAAATCCATCTGTTCGTTCACGTGGCTATTTCAGTCTTTAATCTAATTTCCGAAATCCACCAGTCCAATCAACTGCACACACCCGCCACCGCGAAGGCACTGGCATTGTCGTGCAACCCGGAACCAATCAATCACACAGTCCCTAACAAAAGCAAAAAAAAAAAAGATCACTATTGTAGGATGTGTGGTAATCTGGATTCCGTCAACCCTTTACAGTGTTCATTAGCGGCGTTAGCATCCCCTTTGCGTAGGTACTTCACAAAATTAATTTGGGGCTAATTGTAGAACAACATCAAAAGAGGCTACTTGCTTAGGAGATTCAAACGGGGAAGATTTTGCAAACGAATTCGGCAAGGAAATTGATGATGGGCACAGTAAATTCATGCGTAATCCACCACTCCATGGCTCGCCGCCTCAGTCTTATCTTGCCTACTCGCATGCAATTTGTGCCTCTCAGTGGTGCAGGGCATCGCTGCTCACCCATTTTCCGCTGGTCGGGCGAACAGATGGTTTTCTACCGAGCCACCATAGAAACGACAGTTCACAAGAACTTAGGGTTAGGGAAATTAGATCTTTAGGTCACAATACTTCCTTATATTTGGTGATGGTACACTTTAAAACTAGAATTGGAGTACCAGTCAATATCAACCATTAGATTTGGAGGAATGAATAGCTTATATTAGTTTGCGGGTACTCCATAAAAGTGCTCCAAAGGAGCTTCCTTGCGAAGATGGTGACGCATAAGACCCTAGGTCAGCATATCGACTGCCTGCGATACAGATGATTCCAATTTGTTTTGTGGTGCCACGGCACGCACGCCAATTTTGAATGGAAACAATAAAATGGCATATTTCTGGACCTCACGAAGGCTCAAGAAAAGCACCAACCAATATTTGCAATTTTCTCACCACTTGATCCAAAACAGGCTGCTAGTAAGCATGTTGTATTTTTTTTTCTCTCGTTGTAATGCACGGGCTCTTTTGCTAGTAAAGAAAGCTTGAAAAGTCCTACATATGCACTTAGCCAAGCCATGTTATAGTAGGTTGATGTAGAGCATAGTGAAAACATAATATTACCACCTATAATGTTTGTGAAGTGGAAAATAGAAGGAAGAGAGCCAGGCAAATTTAATTGCCATGGTTCCAACCCGGCCTTTGGATGGGGGCAAAACTACTGATGGGATTGAGAGACCTTGGGAACAGGTTTGCGTGCTTTCAAATCTTCTTCCAGGGCACTGTTGTTCCGCATTATGTGTTATCTCTTGCAATATAATGGTGAGCTAGACCATGTATCACCAACTGTAGCCGCAGATGTCAGATGGTCATTCTGCCCACCGCGGAAGCAAATATGGTGAAAGGGACATGGATGTCATCAGCAAGTGACCTCCCTGATCTGTGTGGTCAAGACCGTCCGGCAGCCCTGACGCCGATGCGCTGGACGCCCTGCTCCGCGCCGCCTGTGGAAAAGTAACTCCTCCACGAATTCCTGCCTCATCCTCCTTGACGCCACCGCTGCCGTTGGACTTACCTTCCTATGATGGACGCACAACTCCTCCCTTGCGGCTCCACTGGGTCACCTACCGACCTGATCCCTGATCCCTGCTCAACTGCTCTTTCTGCTCCGGGCGCCGGCAGAGGAAGCGGCAACACCTTTGGCGGGTGCGGCACAACCATCTGCAAGGACCGCAAGCATGCACGCCACAGCTGCAATTCCCCATGTTCGAATTTTATGTGTACAGACAGTACAAAAATATAGAGGGAACTCAAATTTAGTATCCACTTTATTCTTGTAGATCAGTCTACGAGGCGTGCACTACCAGCTTAGCAGAATATACAATTGTTATTGCACATCACACTTGTGCAAATGCATTTCATAATTTTGTATGTCTTGCTTGGAATTGTGGGATTATATTGTGGCATCAAGTGGGCAATTGAAGCAACAAGAGGGTACACATTAGTAGTTTGTAAGAACTCTTTATGATTATTTACGTTTTGGATAGTCAAATTTCATGGATTTCAGTTTAGTAGACTTGCATTTGTACGTAAATCATTTTAGACATAAAAAGTTTGCCCCAAGTAACTTCAGTTTCTGGATCCACCACTGCACTTGTGTCCAATTCATCATCAATGTTTCTTCGAGATGGGCTTGCTACAGAGTAGTATACCGTCCAAAATGTATTACAATGCACTACAGGATTAAGCTTTGTAAGACCGTGGCAACTGTATTGCCTAGCTTTAAAGCTGTGTCAGGAAATAAAATAAAGTCTGGAAGGGCCTACATCCGCACCCAGCCAAACCATGTGATAAAAGGTGGACGAAGTAGCTAAATAAAGTGTGATACTACGACACCTATAAGTTTACCAAAGTGGAAAAGAAAAGAAAGAGAGACAAAGCAAGCTAATTGCCATGGTTTTAACCCGGGCTTTGGATGGGAGCAAAAAAAAAAAGACAGCTAGGATTGAGAGACGTCGGGAACATGTTGTGCGCCAGAACACAGAACCATAGTAGTATCAAGTTCGGGCTGTCATGTTTTGGTACACCAATTTTGCTTGGCACCATTTGTTTCCTTGTGCTATTGTGAGCTCATTTATGACCCATGGTACAAGATTAGCCTAATCGGTGGAACGTGACTACATATAAGTCAGCATCCGCTAGTGAGCACCTGACCTGTTTGGCTAACTGAATGTGACGGCTGTCAACAAAAATTTCGGGCCTCGGGAAGAAATACGAAATGACGCCTTTAAATTTCTTTAAAACCAAAGAACATGCTCTCAGATAAGGAAAAATGATTCAGATCAGACGGCCGATCCTGTGCCAGCATCCACCGCCTCTCCCGTGTGACACGTGTCTTATGTTGGCCCACCCAACATTATCTGTAGGGAGCAGTTCCCTTCGTCGTTATCTCACGCACACCAACCGATCAACTTTTCCCTTTCTTCCATAGCGTGTTGTCTCTCAAGCCTTCTCTCAATCTCTCACAAAAATCTCCTCGCTAGAGGATGCTGTTTTTTGCAGCCAGTGCGTGTTGTTGCAAGAATCATGAGCGTCGCGGATTGTGAGGGGAAAGTGACGATGAGTGCTTCAGGGGATTCGCGGCCCACGAGGTGCTATTTGGGGATTGACGCCTAATGTGAAGGAACGCCGCCATGGTGGTTTAGGGAACCTCAGCCGCATGCGAGACCTCCTCCATGCCGCCTTTGACCATTACCGGCCGCACTAACGACAACGGTGTTGTCAGCAATGACGGCGGTGTTTTCAAAACATCATCTTTGTTGTAATTTTTCTACAACATCATTTGTGTTGCAAAAGTTCCTTCTGCAATAAGATGGCAAAAAAAATCTACAACAAATATCTGTTGCAAAAAAAAAACTGCAACAAGGCTTGTGTTGCGCTAATAGAGGGCACCACTGGTTGCAAAAAAAAATCTTCAACAAGGTTTGTGTTGCAATAATGTTGGGCGCCCTTGGCTGCTAAATGCGCCAGATCCGATGGATGGTGAACCGGCCGATCTTTTAAAAATATCTGCCGGCGGACGCATAGCAGCCCCCCTCAGTTAACTTATTATTCATCAATCTATCTTCGTTTAGAGAAAAGACATACGCCTGACTTTATAGATAAAGCCACCAGATAAAGTTCACCAGAGACCACAACAGAGTTCAAGACAGCACCGCCGCAACAGGGCAACAAACTTAAGTAGCGATACAAGGCCCAAGGCCAAATAAGGCACGCAAGCTCACAACCTACAAGCAACAAATTAAGCTTCAGAGAAGCAGAACATCAACAACAACATTAAGTGTGGATAGAACGCTCCGACGAGATGAGGAAGGACACATAGTACGCACTTTGCCACTGATGTTCCATAAACACGAGCACCAAAATCCTAGAGAGAAAATAAAAGTGACACTAGTAAGAACCACATGCTCCCCAAAGGTGCAATAAATAATTGGTAGATTTTGTATAGTACAACATTATTACAGTGTAAAAAATAAGTAAAAGGAAAGTGTGGAATGGCCAAGTTCTGTATGTAGCCAAACCATGCTATAGAAAGTGGATGAAGTAGCATAGAGCAAGCATGATACTGCAGCCAATACTCAATGCACGGTCGAAGCTGGCCTTTGGATGGGAACCAAAAATGGTGCCAACCACTGGAACTGAGAGGCGTGGAGAACTGCCTCCATGCTTTGGGAGCATGTGGTCATTACTACACCATGCGGAAGATGAGGAACTCGGGGATTTTGGTTACAACCAATGAGAGATGGTAGCACGAGCTACATATAATTGGTTTGGATGGCCATCCAACATTAGGATCGGTCTTTAGGCACAATGCCCTATATTAGGCCAGTTGTGACTATTTTTTTGATTTTGTGTCTTGATTGGCTACTTGAGATGTTATGCATACTTTGAGACTTAACACTATTTAATAAATGACTATGTACATCGCTTGATGCAGAGGCCGGGGTAATACTTTTTTCATAAAAAAAGATAAAAAAAGTTTAGATGCAACCTTGGCTCCCCATCACAGTCCGCATTCAGCTGCTATAAAGGATATCAAGTGTGTCGGGGTTTAAGGAAGTTGGTCATAGAGATGTTAGAGCCGGTGAGTAGAAATGTTTGGCGCAATATTGCTTGGTGACTTTCTTAGATCCATCTTGAGGTCCAAACATGCCATGTTATCGTTTACGTTCAAAATTGTCTTGAAAGCATAGAACAAACTAGAATCCTCTTTATCACAAATATTCGGGATGCCAGCCTAGGGCCGTATTCATCACTATCTTTGCAATTTTCTCCCACTTGATCCATAATACAGGCTGCTAGTAACCTTTCCAAAACATGTAATGCAACATCAAACCTACAAAAAATGAGCTAGCGAAAGAAGGGCTATCTTTTCATTAAGAAGAATAAACATGTCACAAAGTAGTACTACTTCATCTAGATGGGCTCGCCACAGATTAGTACTCCCTCTGTTAGGAAATATAAGATCGTTTAGATCACTATTTAAAATGCACTTAGTCCTTGTACAACGGCAAGTGCTAACACAGATGCCGGGGAAAAAAAACCCGATTTATTTTCTAACATTGGAATGCATCGGTGCTTAAGAAGGGAGGCAGAAGCAAAAGTTTGCTTCCGGTGCTAGCGGGTGCTTGGGAGAAATAATTGCTTCCCTCGAGTCACAGACGCTTCAATCCAGTGCCTTTTATCTTTTTTGACTATGTACCACAAGGCAACAACCTCACAACTCTTTATTAATGAAGGAAACAGACCCAAAAGTATATGTACATGGAAAAAAAAAGAAAATGAGGACAAAACAAAACTCTTCCTATGGAAGAGTTTAGATCCAGGATCCATGCCTTTATCGACAAAAGAAAGAAAGGAAAAGAGCCCAACTAGCACCCGATATGAAGCACTCTGTATTGAGGAGCAAAGAAAATTCCGAGACGAATACCTACATACAGGCACCTGCGTTGTACAAGGCCTTAACTACTAAGACGCACTAGGAGCTTATGATGTGTAAGATGATAACGTGGCATTGCCTGCAACTAATGTTCCATTAACACGAGCACCAAAATCCTAGAGAGAAAATAAAAGTGACACTAGTAAGAACCATATGCTCCCCAAAGTTGCAATAAATAATTGGTAGTCATTGTATAGTACAACATTATTACAGTGTAAAAAATAAGTAAAAAGAAAATTGTGGAAGGGCCAACATCTGTATGTAGCCAAACCATGCTATAAAAAGTGGATGAAGTAGCATAGAGAAAGCATGATACTACCGCCTATAGTCATTGCACAATCGAAGAAAGAAAATCATTGACCATGGTTCCGATCTGGCCTTTGGATGGGAACCAAAAATGGTGCCAGCCATTGAAATTGAGAGGCGTGGGGAACTGCCTCCATGCTTTCTTGTTAGGCAATACCATGATGCTCCCATCCTCCTCCTTTAGGCCAAGCAAATCACACATCTTTTCCTCCTTCACACGAACAATGTTAGCGGCATTACCAGCTTGGCGCAAGACTGGTGGATATGGGCACTTGGGCAGCCACTTTCTTTCCGTGTACGGAAGCGTTTTCTCTTGGGAAAACGTTTAAACGCAGCCGGATGATTTCTCGTGTTTGTCAATCGCGTCATGCATCGTTAGATCCTTTTTGATCGTGTGGCCGCGGACCGCCTCTGTGTCGTTGTGCTAAAGCCACGTCCATCGTAACACGCCTCGTAGCATCACTGTGGCGGTCGAAGCAAATCATTGGAACATCCTCGAAGAAGCCGGGATGCCATCGTAGCATCACTGCGGCCATCGAAGCATGTCATTGCGGCATCGTCGCAGCCGTCAAAGCCCATGACAGGTGTTCAAAGCATGTCATTGTTGTAACGCCGCGGCCGTCACAACACGGCCCGTAGCATCGCCATGGCAGTCGAAGCAAGCAGTTGCAACATCCATGGAGAATGGAGAAGCTGGGATGCCGTCGCAGCACCATGGGCGTTCGAAACATTTCGTCGCGCCATCGCCGGGGCCGTCGCAACACACATCATAGCATCGCCGCAACCGTTGAAGCAGTCAGGTGTCGCAAAGACCCGGCATCGCAGCACTGGCTTACAGCATCACGGTGACCCGTAACAGCCGGGCGACCCTCGCAACATCATCGTCTCCACTTATAGTGCATCAGCCCAAGTACGCAGCAGCAGCCTCTCCGCCACTTGTCTTTTGACGACTCGCGCGTACAAAAGAAGTGGACGACTGACAACGAGGGTCTAATTGAAGGGCTCGGAAGGCGGTTTACTTTTCGCTGGCATCAACCGGATGATGTGTAGTATCCGCCTTTCTCTTGTTGATGTGTGGCGACGGCGGCCGGGGGGGCCTAGGGGCAGCTGCCGGAACTAGGCTGATGGCGGTAGCAAACCAAGTACGACCGTCCAGTGGGTTTCTCGGTGATGCTTGAACTCGCTTTCCCCTTTTCTTTCTTTCTTTCTTTAGATTGTTGTATTTCCGTTATGTTGCAATAATGGAAAGGGGTTATGCCCGGTTCAAAAAAGTACAAAAATATAGAAGGCACTCAAATTTTGGTATCCAGTTTGTTTTCGTAGATCATTCCACCAGGCTTGCATTATCATCTTAGCAAAATATACAATTGTTATCACATCACACTTGTGCAAATGCATTCATAATTTTGTAGGTCTTGTTTGGAATTGTAGTTTTATATTGTGGCATCAAGTGAGCAATTGAAGTAACAAGAGTCCACATTATAGTAGTTTCTAAGAACTTTTTACGCTTATTCACGTTTTTTTGAACACAGTACAGACGCAAGCGCTCATATAAGCGTGCATATACTCACCCTTATGAACACACATACGCACACCCTACCTCTATGAGCACCTCCGAGAGACTGAGCCGACATATCATCTTGAGATTTTACAAAGTCACTGTAGGCGTCTCGTAGTCGACGGGAACGTCTCCTCCCACTGATGTTTTAGGTAGTTGAATTTCATGGATTTTAGTTTAGTTGACTTGCGTTTGTACCTAATTTTTTTAAGACGTAAACTATTTGCCCAGGCTAATTGCAATTTTTGGATCCACCACTGCACTTGTGTCTAATTCGTCATAACTGTTTCTTCGAGATAGACTTGCTACAGAGTAGTATCCCATCTGTAATGCGAGTATTACAATGCACTAGAGGATCAAGCTTTGTAAGTTCGTGGCAATTGTATTGCCTAGCATTGAAGCTTCACAAACACGAACACCTAAACACAAGGAGAGAATATAGGAGTGACCCCCAGTCTCCTAAATGAAAACCACATGCTCCCTACTCACGATAGCCATTGTATACTACTTGGTACATTATTATAGTGTCAGAAAATAAAAGAAAGTGTACGTACACCCGAACCTAGCCAAACCATTATAAAAGGTGGACGAAATAGCAAGAGAAAACGCAATACTACCACCTATAATTTAACCAAAGTAGAAAGGAGAAGAGAGACAAAGCAAATTTCAACAAGTGACTACATACGGAGCAAAATGAGTGAATCTACACTCTAAAATATGTCTACATACATCCGTATGTAGTAGTCATTTGAAATGTCTAGAAAGACAAATATTTAGGAACGGATGGAACTAGATATTTCAACAAGTGACTACATACGGAGCAAAATGAGTGAATCTACACTCTAAAATATGTCTACATACATCCGTATGTAGTAGTCATTTGAAATGTCTAGAAAGACAAATATTTAGGAACCGTGTATCCAAATCATGAATGATTTTCACCATCGGATTTTAGAGATCTCCGAAACTAGATCCCAAGTTGACACATTTCGACGAACTTTTTTTTCACAAAAAACTGAGATGGAAGCATGATTTTTTTCTTATTTTTTCCATTTTCAAAAAGTATAGTTGTGCCTCTTGCGAAAGCAAATCTGTGCCTCTCGTGGAAGAAGAAACAAAGTTCTTTTTTTCCTTTTTCCTGAGGCACACCTCCCGCGAAAGAAAATGTGTGCCTCCACAAGAAGCAAATCTATATCTCTCGCGAAATAAAAAAAAACATGTTAATTCCCTCTTTCCAAGAGGCGCAGCTATGCCTCTCGTGAATCAAACATGCGCCTCCAAGAGAAGCAAATTTGTGCTTCTCGCGCAAAAAAATAAAAGCGGTTATTTTCTTAGGCACAACTGTGCCTCTCTTGAAGCAAACATGTAACTCTCCAAGAAGTAAATCGATGCCTCTTGTGAAAAAAACACAATTTTCCTTTTTAGAGAGGCATAGCGGAAGCAAACATGTGCGTCCACAAGAAGCAAATCTGTACCTCACGAAGGAAAAAACATGTTTTTTCGCGTAATTTCTTTTGTCCAAAATTTAGGGTAAACCGGGAAAAACCCAAAAGCATAAAAAAAACAGAATAAAAACCCATCTAAAACCTAAAAACGTGTACAGAAATATAAAAAATAAAATCCCAAAGAAGCACCCTATGCATGGTGGCGGCTAAGAGCGTGCCACCAGAACATTACAACCGACGGCTGCACGATCCTATGTGGAAGGCCAGCAGTGAGCGTGCACGCAGTATGTTATTTGTTTTCCTTTTTATTAGCTGATGCTAGTGCTGTTAGAGAGGAACATCGTTTGCAAATCGTGCGTAAAGTGTCGTCCCTGAAGCAATTTCGGGATGCGACAGTGCTAGGACCAGCTCTTCTTGTCGGCGCACACCTCCTACCAAAGGAAATAGTCCCCAGGCATTCTGCAGAAGCGGGACGATGACGCCGGGACCAACTCTCCTGGTCGGTGCGCACCTTCTTGCAAAGGGAATAGTACCAAGGCAAGGAGGTCTGTAGGAGCGGGACGACGACGGAGATGCCAAGGCCGGGGTGGAGCCGTGGATGGAACCAAGTTCACGCCATGGGGGAACCGCGCTGAGCTGCCGCCAGGGGCGATCGTGGACGTCGTCCGGGACGTCGATGAGGAGCTGGACTGCTGCACGAGTCTACCTCGGCATCGGACTTAGTTTGAGGAGTTGTGCCGTCGCACCGTTTGCTGTCAAGGACCGTAGCGTGATGGGCTGCCTACGGGAGGACGTAGTCAACTGCTGCTGGGCACCTTTCTGACCGCGTCATTCGGGGCATGTCGGCGGGCCGGAGGAGCTGCAGCCTCGGGTCGTGTACTGCACCGTGTGCTCGCAGTGTGTTCGTCGACAGAGTAGTTGTGGCAAGGAGTGCAAACAGACAAGCGCCCGTGATGTAGATGGTGATTGCAAAACACGGCGTGTCTCAAACTCTCAATGCTAGTGTCGTAACAATTTTTTAGTCATTGTATGCACCGTTATAATTTTTTATGTATCCATTGATGTGGTTTGCAAATACAACTCCATGTCGAGAACTAAACAATGTTTTGGATTAGATCATATGCAATGGGCTTAATCTTTGTTTGGTTAGAAATTATACTGTTGCAAAAATTGAAGTTATATGGCAATCTCACCACCTCTATAAAGGGATTGCTCGTTTAATCCCTGTTGAGAAATAAAATATGTAATCAATTGTGGGAGGGATGCCTCCCAGAAGGTATCTGTTGGGGAAAAAGATGTTTCCCCAACACACCTCTTCAACACACCCCTTCAACATGTATATAAGTGGGTCTCCCATATTGCAATAGAACTAAGATAATCATTTGTGTCTCACCTTTGTCTCCTTCACTTTGATGCTACAATACGTTATCAGCATTTAGTCTCTACCGACAGAGCAATCCAGCCTAAGACGGCGGCGAACATACAACCACAATCAACGATGGCGCATGTCACAGTAAGAGTGATTCGATCCAGCGCAAGATGGCCGTTATGCAACACAAAGCCACGAAGATCTGATCGAAGTTGTGCAACTGCCCTGTTCACGACTTGATCGCGTACAAAAGGGAATTAATTAACCAAGCGGTTTCCAATCCATGGTGCGATTCCATTTTGTCTTCTTGTCATCAATTCATTGATTTCTATTAGACGCGCATGCAATCCCAGGGTCAATCTTTGGCGTAGTGGCACGGGCCCGGCTCCTTGCGGAACGGTGCTGGCACACCGTGGAGGCCCAAGGCGAGGCGACGATTCCTCGCCGGCCCGGCGAATCTCAGCGCGAGCGACGGCTCCCGACCCAGCGCGGCTTCGCCCTCCTGTGTGCACATGTGGCGCTGACTGCAAGATGCAGCACCGAATGTTCAAAGCAGTTCTCCGTCTGCTAAGAAGGGAAATAAATCATGAATTTACTCATCTTATCATTTGATTATTTTCAATGTACATATATATGCACTCATGTGAATTGCTTTGTACCAGAAAAAAAAAGGAACCATCACGTGTCCACTGTTTTGGGCATTGTCGATGGTGGAAAGTTGGGCAGACGACACAATCGTCGTCATTGACATTGGAGTCGTCCTCCACAGTAGTGGTGGCCGTATCTTTTGGGTTACGCAGCGGTGGCGTCCTCTGGTGCTTGACCAGAACGCACAAACCCGAACACGGCCATTGAACTGGACGGCGAGACGATCGGGCGCGGTGGCTCTGCATCCACGGACAAAGCGCTCTGGCACTGAAGCGGGTGATCGTGCGCTCGGCCTCTTGAAGGCAGCTAATCGTTAGCACCCCGCTCATCTGGCAGTGACGCCCGGCGTTTTCCTCCGGCATGGACTTGTATGTCCGCTGGCGGTAGTTTAAAAAAAATCCTCGTAGGGGATGGAGCCGACGAAAGAATAAAGATAAAAAATATCCTATCTCTTTGGTGATTTCACAAATCAACCATGGGTTTCTATGCAAATCAAAGTCTTTCCACTTTCTGGATTAGCCCTTAGGCTTATCCTAACTTGTCGATAAGCCCTTGGGCTTATTGAAAATTATAAATGAGCAATATGGCTCATAGGACTTTGTAGTTTAGCCCTCGGGCTTGCTATTTTCAGCACTTTAACCAAATGGTTATTATTATTTGCGTTTTATGCCTTAGACTTCAGAGCAAATATACATGATAGACCATCAGGTCTTGCTGAATTGCATAATAATTGATTATGCATCATTTTACATCATGTAACATGACCTTTTGAGGCTCCCAAGTCCTCATATATGTTGCACAAGTATGTTTATACTTATGCATTTATTTGTATTACATGAGTTATACAATTGCACGGCAATATGTTGATTTCATTATTCACATAGAGTATGGAACTTGCTTGTAAATTTGGGAAACATAAGGTAGAGAAGTGTATGAAATTGCCTGACTATGTCAAAGTTACATTTGTCACAAGGAATTGACAAATGGCATCTACTGCTTAATTGCAGATTATCCAATGTTATTGTGAGGTCTATATTATGTCAATCTGACATAATGACTACCTTCAATTTTGCACACAACTTATGGGTTGCATATGATGACAACAAAGTAATTTCGTTCACAACTGCAAGGTCTACACCACCATGTGGTGATTACCTTCAATGTGTTTTTAATTAACACAAGGTTGTGGGAACCCCCATAAGAGTGAGGTCTACACTACTTATTAGTGATTACCTCCATGTGTTCAAAGAAAAATAATGAAGGCACAACACTTATGACATAGCCATTATTAGGCCTACACTGTTGGTGCCTACCTTCATAATGTTTTTTCCAAATATTTGTCAATTTCATAGCATTTGTCATTGGTTGTGACTATAGTGTCGCATACTCCATCAGGAGATGAATCCAAGACATTTGTGGCAAGTATATCGCACATTGTGCTATGAAGAGCATTATGCAAAATCCTTGCATATTTTGGTGATTAACTTTCATGAGTACACAACTTATAAGATGTAATCATAGCAACGAAATGAATTTCGTGCACAATTGAGAGGTTTATGCCACTTCGTGGTAATTTCCTTCATGTGTTTTAAATAACATAAGGTTGTGGAGGCTATGATCGATTGAAATTTTCCATAAGAGTGAGGCACCACTAGGTGGTTGATTACCTCTACGTGTTTGATGGGAACAAAGGTTTATCCTTTCTGAGGTGACTACACTTAATTTGAAGATCTACACCACATAGTGGTGATTACCTTATTGTGGAATGCTTGCCCTATGGGTTACTAAGAATCACCATGATCACGATTATGCTTAGCCATAGCATTTTCACTGTACTTAATTTACTGAAGGTAAATTAATGCATATGCATTTCATGCAACATATGGCTGACTTTTTTCTGAAAGGAAATGTGATGTAATGACACAAGGTAGAAGTAATTAGTGAAACCGGATCATAGACATTAATGATTTTGTCGACCCGTTGCCTTGTTGCCACAGAGACTCCACCTACAAAAATGTCATGGCTATTTATAAATAGCTAAGAATATGCATATTTGCATTTATGTGTCGTCGCAATGGCTCGGTTCTCAAACTGAGTATGTAATGGATGATGAATATCCATTTTCCTTTTGAGCCTTCATTGAGGCAAGATATATTGTTATAAGGATCACATGAATGATTATTCATTCGTTGTGAGGACTTCGAGCCCGTTGAGGCTTATAATTCTGTTGTCTATAAATCAACACTAAGTTGAGATTATGTGATATGGCAGTCTTAGATCTTGATCTGATTGTATGTCCTTACTACACTTTACATTCTCCTTGGTAAAAGAAATACCATCTTTATTTCAGGGTAAAAATATGATGAACTTCTTGTGAAGGATCAACTGGCACACTCCAACGGGTGCTATACCATTACCTGAAATTTGTGCTAGTGCTTACAGTACTAAGCAATTTTGTGGTTAGAGAACCACGAGGAGTTGAACGTAAAAGTGAAGAAAAAAAGACAAGCAGAAATGGACACTAGTAGAAAACGGGCCTATTGTCCCGGTTCGTAAGGGCCTTTTGTCCCGGTTCCTGAACCGGGACTAAAGGGTCGGTACTAATGCCCTGTCCCTTTAGTCCCGGTTCAATCCAGAATCGGGACAGATGGGCCTCCACATGGCCTGTGCGCGGAGCCCAGGCAGGAGGGCCTTTGGTCCCGGTTGGTGGCACCAACCGGGACCAATAGGCATCCACGCGTCAGCATTTCTGTGGATGGGGTTTTTGTTTTTTTGTTTTTTTAAAAGGGCGGGGGGGTTGGGGGTTTTGGGGGGTTAATTTAGGTGTTTCATATATTGTGTTAGCTAACTATAATTAATAGAGAGAAGTGTCCTCTCTTATGTCCGTGCTTGGTCGACGCTACGTACTATACATACGTATAGAGAGGACTAGACACGCTAACTAGCTAGTAAGCAAATGAAGGAAATAGAAGATCGTCATGAACATATATGCATTCAGAGAGAAGTGATATCGACCACCTCTCCTTCTCCGAGAGATTGGTCAGACAACAAGTTCTCGTATATCTATCCGACTCTACCGGCTACATAATACAATAATTATCTCTTACAAATATAATCTCCTAACATACGGACGCATGGTCCACATAGTATTCTCCGTCTTCAGCGATCACGTGGTCAAGAAAGAATGCCGCCAATTCCTCTTGAATTGCTCGCATGCAAGCTGGTGCTAGGAGTTCATCCCGCTTCCGAAACATCTAATTTGAAGAAGGGGGTCAATACATATATATATATATATATATATATGAATGAATGAAACTCAACACAAATGATGGTAATAAAATAAAATTATGAATGTTGTTATTTATGCACTTCATATTGTTCGTCAGAGTAGCCCCGTTCACAGGTTGTGTGGCGGATGGACTCGCAAATGTAGTATCCACAGAAATCATTCCCTTGTTCCTTCCACAACCACTTTACAAGAAATAGAGGTCAATCAAACTGATAAGCAAGAATGCCAAATGGTATTGATGAAACTAGCGCTTGAATCACTAGGAGATGCGCGGAACATGCTACTATAGTACTTACTTTCGGGTGTCTAAATTGCAGCTTCTTTGGCAGTCCCGGAGCTTTTTTGGTGAATTTTCTCCAAACCCTGCCAGACAAAGAAAACAATTACTTGATATATCAGGAAATGAACAAAGTTGCTGATATGGTGGATAATGATCGATTTAACTTACTTCTCGAGCGCTTGAGTCATGTCCGCATAGTCCTGGGGATCTTTTCGTCTCGAGTCTAAGACGGTTACTAGTCCCTGCTCAAGCTTAATCTCTAGGAGAATATAGTGGAAACTGCACACGCATGCATAACTCATCAATTCCATTACTATAACCTTGACTAATATATAAGGGAAACCAAATATGCAGAAGACAGTAACACTCACTGAAAGTTGTAAGGAAAGAGTATTATATCTTTGTTTTCATTTATTACCAACGATTGTAGCAAGTTGGCCTCGGTATCTGCGGCATGAAATTTAACCTAAGTTGCATCTATGAGATTTGTGTTAATGGACCCAATATCACCGATTTGTCTTTTCTTGAATTCGACGATTTTCAATCTGCATAATATAGTGAGGATAATTATAAATACATGCAATGAAAGAGCTGAGTTATATAGAGAGACTTAATGATAGAAGTAGTACTACTTACAGACAGTAGCAGGTGACCGTTGCTTTATCGAGGGCCAATTGATTGAAAAACTGAAAGAACTCCTCAAATGGAACAGGCAACAGTTCAATTCCAACGAGGTCATGCTCCTTTTTAACTCTCACATACAAAGTACTCCTCCCCCCAGACTCTCTGCATATTTTCAAGTACCAATCATGCAATCTTCGCATCATCGTTGATAGAGATCTTTCATCTTTGACGAGAGTCTTCCCGTACTCGTATCTTTGTATCTGCACCTCCATGAAATGATAATGTACATCGTCGGGCAGGTAATCTCCAAGATTGCTATAACCGGGCACCATCCTCGGATCACTAGCGATGATGTCGCTAGGCAACTTGAGCGGGGGGCACGATTGCTTCGCTTGTTCACCGAGCAAGGCAACTTGTTTCCCAGCTCGTCGTTCTTTCAGCCTTTGATCACTGATAGTACGTCCCAACCGCTCCGCTTCGACAAATTCCTTTCCAATAATGCGCTCATAGTTGCCTTTCGACGGAGACTTGGGTGGTTTTGTCAGGGCAGCCAGAGTGCGCTTCGCTTTCACCGGATCTACCTTCTCCTCCGGAGGTGGATGTTTCTTTGCTTTCACCCCTTCAAAGAAGTTCCTCACTTCTTCTCGCGCGATCTCGGCGTTCTCCTCCGGGGACCTCTCGTATGGTAACTTCTCTGGCGTCTTCAGAGAAGGACTGAATCTGTATGTCCTCCTGCCTTTGGCTGTACTGCTAGACGCCGGCAGAGTAGACGGAGCGACTGTCTTCTTTACTTGCTTACGAGGCGGAGGAGAAGGACTACGACACGCCAGAGCAGCCGGAGCGGCGACGGGTCTCTTCCGCCCTTGCTGACGAGGCGGAGAAGGAGGAGGCTGGCTGCTCGGGCGCGCCGGCGCAGGCGGAGAAGGAGGCGGAGTGCCTCCACGCGCCGGAGAAGGAGCCGGCCTAGTGCCCTGATCGTCACTCGCCGGAGGAGGAGGCGGTGGAGGAGGCGGAGTGCCCTGACTCGCCGGAGGAGGAGGAGGAGGCGGAGGTGTCCAGTTCGGAAGGTTGATGAGCTCCTTCCGCCATAGGCATGGAGTCTTCAGAGCAGAACCCAGCCGAGTCTCCCCTTCACCGGTAGGGTGGTCAAGCTGGAGGTCCTCAAATCCCTCCGTTATTTCATCGACCATCACTCTAGCATATCCTTCTGGAATCGGCCGGCAGTGAAAAGTTGCACCGAGTTCAGTAGGAAAAACAGAGCCAACAGCCGCCTTGACCTTCATATTAATCCATTGCGTCATAAGGTGGCAATTTCGAGACTCCGTGATAGCATCCACGGGATAGCTGACAGGAGCCGTCAAGACATGCTCCGGCTGAAGCAGCTCGGTGGAAGCCACGCTGCTTCTCCGCTGAGATGGCGGGGTAGCTTCGGGGGAAGCTTCGGCAGTTCGTTTGCTGTGATTTGCTTCTCGTTCCTCTATCTCTTGTACCCTAGCGTGCAGCGCCTGCAGTTGGGTCTCCTCCACTTTCTTCCTCCTCTCATGGCATTTGTAACCGCCTGCGTCCGGAAACCCAGCCTTCCACGGAATGGAGCCTGGCGTGCCTCGTGTTCGTCCAGGGTGCTCAGGATTCCCGAGGGCCATTGTGAGCTCGTCGTTCTCTCTATCTGGAACGAACGTCCCTTGCTGCGCTGCTTCGATATAGTGCTTAAGCCTCTTGACTGGTATTTCCATTTGCTCATCCGTCCAAATGCACTTCCCTGATACAAGGTCTAAGGTTCCGCCAGCCCCGAAGAACCAAGTCCGGCAACGGTCTGGCCAGTTAATTGTCTCTGGTTCGATCCCTTTATCAACTAGATCATTCTCAGTCTTGGCCCACTTAGGCCGGGCTGCGAGGTAGCCACCTGACCCCGTGCGATGGTGATGCTTCTTCTTCGCAGCATTTTGCTTGTTTGTCGCTCACATCTTCTTACTCTTTTGCAATGTCTTGTGGGCCACAAATGCGGGCCAGTGATCTCTGATCTTCTCATATCTGCCCTTGAATTCTGGTGTCTCTTTATTTTCGACAAACTTATTCAGCTCTTTCTTCCACCTCCTGAATAGTTCTACCATCCTCTTAAGAGAAAAAGACTTGATTAATTGCTCTTTAACTGGCTTCTCCGGATCATCCTCTGGTAGGGTGAAATTTGACTTCAGCTCAGTCCAAAGATCATTTTTCTGCATATCATTGACATAAGACACCTCAGGGTCTTCTGTAGCCGGCTTTAACCATTGCTGGATGCTGATCGGGATCTTGTCCCTAACCAGAACCCAGCACTGAGCAACAAATGCGCTCTTTGTCCGAATGGGTTCAATCGGTTGGCCGTCGGGCGTGATTGCTATGATCTCTAACCTTTCATCCGAGCTCAACTTTTTCTTCGGGCCTCGTCTCTTTACCGAAGTTGTGCTCGATCCGGAGGGCTAGAAAAAAGAACAAAGACTTAATTAATATGTGTACATACCAAAACAATGAATGCATCAATTAGCTAGTCAGCACAAGATTAACTAATATATATACCTGGCCAGACTCGGTTCGGTCACCGGAGACGTCATCACGGTCTCCTTCTTGCACCGGCATTGGGTCACTGGAGCCGTCCTCATGGTCTCCTTCTTGCACTGGCATTAGGTCACCGGAGCCATCATAATCATAGCCAGCTGCTTCCAGACCATCGGTGTCGTTGAGAAACAACGAGTAGACGACATCACTTCCTCGTGCGATTATGTCCCCCAACAACTCTTCTTGTACTTCGTCTCGGGCGGTGTCCATAGTTTCTACAAATATTTACAACATGGCAATTATTATTCAAACATGACAGATGGATATATTAGTGGCAAACGTAGAACTAATATTAATTAGTGGCCTCGACGCTGCTTCTCTAGGGTTTGGGGTGGCCTCGACAACGCTTCAAGGATAAAAAAAGAAGAGGAAGAAGAAAAAAAAGAGGAGAAGAAAGAATAGAGGAGTGGCCTCGACAACTCTTCTTGTACTCCTCTATTCTTTCTTCTCCTCTTTTTTTCTTCTTCTTCCTCTTTTTTATCGGGAACGAGGGTCGTCGAGGGTCGCCGAGCGGTAGAGAAAACCCTAAATAGCAAGTATCGTGGGTGTGAGATACATGTGGCCGTCGGTGTCGGGAGGGGTATATCGACGACGACAGACCCGATAAAACATAAGAAAACGGAGAAGAAATGAAAAGAGGAGAAGAATAAAGGAATAGCTAGAGGAGAAGATCGAAGAAAAAAAAGAAGAAAAAAAAGAGGAGAAGAAGAAAGGAATAGAGGAGAAGAAGAAAAAAATAGAACATATTCTATTTTCTCTTCTTCTCCACTATTCCTTTCTTCTTCTCCTCTTCCTTTTCTTCTTTTTTCTTCTTCTTATTTATTTCTTCTCTTCTTCCTCTCTTCTTCTTTCTTTCTTTCCTATCCTTCTTTTCCTTCCTTCTTAATATCAGTTAGCAAATTTTGCAACTATAGGGAGGGGGTGCTCCCGTGGTCTAAAATCCATCTATGCACGATAGAAAATTCTGAAAAAATACATCTATGATCCCTCAACGTCCCCGCCTCTCTCATGAACAAAAGAAAATCTGTGAATTAAAAAACATCATGTTCTATGAACAAAAAACATCATATTTTATCCACATTCGTGCATACATCATATATGTGATCATCTATGAAAAAACATCATATTCTATAAAAAATCATTACATATATATAAAAAAAACAAGCATATATATATATGAAAAAAAATTGCAAAGGGAGGGCGCCGGCGGCCGGACCAAGCTGAGGAGAGGACCGCACGTGCGGGGTCGATGGCGAGGATGGCGTCGGGGCAGGGGCGCGAGCCACGGCAAGGGCGGGCCGGGGCGGCGCGGGCGACGGCGACGGGGGCGGGCTGGGGCGGCGCTCGTCGGGGCAGGGGCGTGGGCGACGGCGAGGGCGCGGGCGACGGCGATGACGGGCACGGGCGAGGCGACGACGACGGCGGGGGCGGCGGGCGACGTCGGGGCAGCCTGGCGGCGTCGGCGTCGGGGCGGCAACTGCGAGAGATGAGAGTGAAAATTTCCCAAGTGTGGACTTATATAGGAAAGCCTTTAGTCCCGGTTCGTGACACAAACCGGGACTAAAGGTGGGCATTAGTCCCGGTTGGTGGCACCAACCGGGACCAAAGGCCTTTTTCAGCAGCCCAAAGGGCGGGAAGTGGCGGCCTTTGGTCCCAGTTGGTGGCTCCAACCGGGACTAAAGGAGGGCATTGGTCCCGTTTGTGGCCGGTTGGTGGCTCCAACCGTGACTAAAAGGGGGCATTGGTCTCGGTTGGTGCCACAAACGGGACCAATGCCCCCCTTTAGTCCGGGTTGGAGCCACCAACCGGGACCAAAGGCCTGGCGCAGTGCGGTGGGAAGTTTAGTCCCACCTTGCTAGTTGAGAGAGCTCAGCACCTGTTTATAAGCTGCGTTGCGGCTCAGGTGCTGAGCTCCTCTCTAATATGCAGGCAGTACTTGCCTACCCTTGTCACTGCCTTGTTGGGCCTATTGGGCCTGCAGGCCTGCATCCTGGCCCAGGTACAGATGTGTTTCTAGTTGTATGCAGGCCGTGTGGCCCAATAGGTGGCATTTTTATTTTTTCTAGTATTTGTTTTGTTTTTTGAATTATTTATTTTCTTTTGATTCTTGCTCTATTTTTTATTATTTTTGCTTTTAGTTTTATAAAAATTATAAACTTTCTGTTAGTGCCATTAGTTTTCAAATTTGAATAGTTAAAATTTGAATTCTTTGAAATTTATGTGAATCACAAGTTTGTGATTAACTTTACTAGAAAAATAGTTTTTTTTTTCAGTTTTTTTTGTTTTCTGCATTATTTATTTTCTTTTTTTTTGCTTTATTTTTTAATTCTATTTTGCTTTTAGTTTTAGAAAAATTATGAACTTTCTGTTAGTGCCATTAGCTTTCAAATTTGAAAACACTTTTTTTGTTTTTTTCTTTGTTGCTTTATTTATTTTATTTTGTTTCTACTTACAACAAAATACTTATTGTTGCTATTTTTTCCAGTTCTTTGTTTTGTTTTCTGCATTATTTATTTTCTTTTGTTTTTTGCTTTATTTTTTAGTTCTTTTTGCTTTTGGTTTTAGAAAAATTATAAACTTTCTGTTAGTGCCATTTAGTTTTCAAATTTGAAAACACTTTTTTAGTTTTTTTTGTTTTCTTTGTTGCTTTATTTATTTTATTTTGTTTCTATTTACAAAAAATACTTATTGTTGCTATTTTTAACTTTTTCCAGATTTTTTGTTTTGTTTTCTGCATTATTTATTTTCTTTTGTTTTTTGCTTTATTTTTATTTCTTTTTTGCTTTTAGGTCAGCAAAATTATAAACTTTCTGTTAGTGCCATTAGTTTTAGAAAAATTATAAACTTTCTGTTAGTGCCATTGGTTTTCAAATTTGAATAGTTAAAATTTGAATTCTTTGAAATTTGTGTGAATCACAAGTTTGTGATTAACTTTACTAAAAAATGAACATAGATGCACCTATAGAGAAAATTCGACCTAAATTCATAGTTTTCAAATGAACTCTGAAAAACTTGGCATAGCATATCCGTGTGTTACAAAGTTGGCATGGTATCATCATAATAGTTGCGGGAGAAAGTCTTCACTTTTTCTTCGCTTGTGTCATTTGCTTATTGCGCCGTAACCATGGATAATCTTCATCGTTTATCAGGATGCTTGGGTCAGCCTTGACATTGGAGGGAGGAATTTCATGAAACTTTTCATAATCTTCAGACATGTCTGTCTTGCCTTCCACTCCTAGGATGTCTTTTTTTCCTGAAAGAACTATGTGGCGCTTTGGCTCATCGTATCTTTTGTGCAAACGTTACAGGTCCTGCCGTGCCTCAGGTGTATCTTTTGTCTTCCCATACATGCCCAAGAAGCCTAGAAGGTTCACGCAAAGGTTCTTCGTCACGTGCATCATGTCGATTGAAGAGCGGAGCTCTAGGTCTTTCCAGTAGGGTAGGTCCCAAAATATAGATTTCTTCTTCCACATGGGTGCGTGTCCCTCAGCGTCATTCGGAACAGCTAGTCCGCCGGGACCCTTTCCAAAGATTACATGTAAATCATTGATCATAGCAAGTACGTGATCACTGGTACGCATGGCGGGCTTCTTCCGGTGATCTGTCTCACCTTTGAAATGCTTGCCTTTCTTTTGACATTGATGGTTGGTCGGAAGAAATTGACGATGGCCCAGGTACACATTCTTCCTGCATTTGTCCAGGTATATACTTTCAGTGTCATCTAAACAGTGCGTGCATGCGTGGTATCCTTTGTTTGTCTGTCCTGAAAGGTTACTGAGAGCTGGCCAATCGTTGATGGTCATGAACAGCAACGCCTTTAGGTTAAATTCCTCCTGTTTGTGCTCATCCCACGTACGTACACCGTTTCCATTCCACAACTGTAAAAGTTCTTCAATTAATGGCCTTAGGTACACATTAATGTCGTTGCCGGGTTGCTTAGGGCCTTGGATGAGAACTGGCATCATAATGAACTTCCGCTTCATGCACATCCAAGGAGGAAGGTTATACATACATAGTCACGGGCCAGGTGCTGTGATTGCTGCTTTGCTCCCCGAAAGGAACAATGCCATCCACGCTTAAAGCAAACCATACGTTCCTTGGGTCCTTTGTAAACTCATCCCAGTACTTTCTCTCGATTTTTCTCCACTGCGACCCGTCAGCGGGTGCTCTCAACTTCCCGTCTCTCTTACGGTCCTCACTGTGCCATCGCATCAACTTGGCATGCTCTTCGTTTCTGAACAGACGTTTCAACCATGGTATTATAGGAGCATACCACATCACCTTCGCAGGAACCCTCTTCCTGGGGGGCTCGTCGTCAACATCACCATGGTCATCTCGTCTGATCTTATACCGCAATGCACCGCATACCGGGCATGCATTCAGATCCTTGTATGCACCGCGGTAGAGGATGCAGTCATTAGGGCATGCATGTACTTCTCCACCTCCAATCCTAGAGGGCATACGACCTTATTTGCTGCGTATGTACTGCCAGGAAATTCGTTATCCTTTGGAAGCTTCTTCTTCAATATTTTCAGTAGCTTCTCAAATCCTTTGTCAGCCAAAGCATTCTCTGCCTTCCACTGCAGCAATTCCAGTACGGTACCGAGATTTGTGTTGCCATCTTCGCAATTGGGTTACAACCCTTTTTTGTGATCCTCTAACATGCGATCGAACTTCAGCTTCTCCTTTTGACTTTCGCATTGCGTCCTTGCATCGACAATGACCCGGCGGAGATCATCATCATCAGGCACATTGTTTGGTTCCTCTTGATCTTCAGCAGCTTCACCCGTTGCAGCATCATTGGGCACATCGTCTGGTTCCTCTTGATCTTCACCAGCTCCCCCCGTTGCAGCATCACCGTATTCAGGGGGCACATAGTTTTCATCGTACTCTTCTTCTTCGCCGTCTTCCATCATAACCCCTATTTCTTCGTGCCTCGTCCAAACATTATAGTGTGGCATGAAACCCTTGTAAAGCAGGTGGGAGTGAAGGATTTTCCGGTTAGAGTAAGACCTCGTATTCCCACATTCAGTGCATGGACAACACATAAAACCATTCTGCTTGTTTGCCTCAGCCGCATCGAGAAACTCATGCACACCCTTAATGTACTCAGAGGTGTGTCTGCCACCGTACATCCATTGCCGGTTCATCTGCGTGCATTATATATAATTAAGTGTCCAAATTAATAGAAGTTCATCATCACATTAAAACCAAAGTACATACATAGTTCTCATCTAACAACATATAGCTCTCCAGAGCATCTAATTAATTAAACCATACATCGAAACTATGTAAAACATTTCAATACGAAAACAAATGCGATCATAATCGCAACAAAGGTAACAATTGATCCAACGACATAATGATACCAAGCCTCGGTATGAATGGCATATTTTCTAGTCTTTCTAATCTTCAAGCGCATTGCATCCATCTTGAACTTGTGATCATCGACGACATCCGCAACATGCAACTCCAATATCATCTTCTCCTCCTCAATTTTTTTATTTTTTCCTTCAACGAATTGTTTTCTTCTTCAACTAAATTTAACCTCTCGACAATAGGGTCGGTTGGAATTTCCGATTCACATACATCCTACATAAATAAAATCTATGCCACGTTGGTCGGCATAATTTTCATAAACAATAAATGAACCAATAGTTATAAAGATAATATATATACCACATCCGAATCATAGACAGGACGAGGGCCGACGGGTGCGGATACCAAAACCATCGCACTATATAAGATGCAATAATAAAAGTAAGAAAATAATACAAGTATCTATGTAAACATACAAGTAAGAATATTTTTTCCTTTCAGAAAGAATATAAGAACAAGAGGCTCACCACGGTGGTGCCGGCGATGAGCTCGGCGCGGGTGATCGACGACGGTGATGACGGGGACGGGGCGTGACGGACCGCTAAACCTAGACAAATATTGAGGAAAATGGAGCTTGGAGGTCGAGCTTGGAGAGGAGAAAGCTTAAGTAGTGTGGCTCGGGCATTCCATCGAACACCTTGTGTGCATAGTAGGTGAGCTAGAGCACCACCAAGCCCTCTCCCCCTCGGTCAGAAAAAAACAGAGCAGTGTGCTCTGCTCTTACGCAAGGGGGTATATATAGGCACCTCATTGGTCCCGGTTGGTGGCATGAACCGAGACTAAAGGGGAGCCTTTGGTCCCGGTTCAAGCCACCAACCGGGACCAATGGTGGTGGGCCAGGAGCGAGGCCCATTGGTCCCGGTTCGTCCCACCAACCGGGACCAAAAGGTCCAGACGAACCGGGACCAATGGCCCACGTGGCCCGGCCGGCTCCCTGGGCTCACGAACCGGGTCCAATGCCCCCATTGGTCCCGGTTCTGGACTGAACCGGGACTAATGGGCTGACCCGGCCTGGACCTTTGCCCCCTTTTCTACTAGTGGGAGTTTATACCTTGCAAAAGAATGAATCATTTAACTAAATGATCACAACGACAAACTCTCAAGTTTGTCTAAGTGCTGGTTGTGCGAAATATCGCACCAATGATTACCAATTGGTCCGGTATTGGGTTAAATCATACCACTGGCTCACTGGAGGAAAATGATTTTAATGGGATAAGTTTGAAGTTCTACTTCAAAAGGGAAAAAAACCAGAAAATATTCTGGCATGGTAGAAGGTGAATGGACTCATCTATATTGATGATATGCTTGTGGAATGATATTCCAAAGATACTTTGGAGATCTCGTGTAGTCTCCTAGTTATCCCTAGATATCATTGGCCTATAATTGTACTACTACATGTAGTATAAATTGCAACATCTTGTCCCTCAGACATGATAGTTGAGGAAATTGAGTGTACGAGTTAGTTCATACTCAATCTTATTGCATACACAATAATTGTTCCTCCTTCATCATCATGGAATTGGACGATTAGAGAAATTATTGACAATTCTACTGGCCACAACTTAACAAGTTGCAATATTCCCAACAATCATCATATTGTTTTGTGTACTGCATGTGACATTGGGGAATTAATTCTAAGGCACTCTCACCTTAAAATTTGAAATGAGCCAGCCAATATTCTTGATTGCATTCAAGAATATGTTTGGATTATTCAACCATTATCTAGGTTATGTTGGTACTACATGGTGTTAATAGACGCATCAAGAAGATGGTCTTAGATGTGTATCATCTATACAAAACCATGTGTTTAATGAATTAATTGTTCAAATGGACGAATTTGGAGAAAATTATCCTAACGTGGGATAATTCCATTGCAATGCAAATATCGTTGAAGTTGATTCACGAGCATTCAATGGTTATATTTAGTATAGAGTACATAACCAAAATGGTTTGGCTTGATCTCTTATAAAAGAGATTCAATATTGCGTAGCCAATGTTGCAGAATTGTGATTTACCAACATTTTGTTGATGTTAATATGCGGTCTCACACTCCGCATATTTGGTCTAAGTAAGACCAAATGATACTGTACCCCCTTGCAGTTTGTACGTGGAAATAAGTAAAGTATTTCCCATCTGCGGCAATTCAGTTGTATACCGATATCACCACCCCAGCGTACATCATGGGCCTTCACATATGGTTGGGATCTATGTGAGGAATAACTGTGGTATATTCGTTAATCTGTGAAATACCTTAACCCTTACAAGAGAGTTATTTGCAGCCCATACGATGATTGCTTTTGCAATAAGAACATTTTCTGGCATTAGGGGAGATGAGTACCACAAAAAAATGCCAGGAAATGGATATGAAATGTCATAGACATTTTGTCCATGTACTTAAGAATCTGAACTACAGGTTCAAGTTATGAGAAATTTGCAGCATATTGCAAATACTCTGCCAAGTATATTCACTCATGACAAATGTGTCACTTTGGTCAAGTACGAGAAGGAGTGGAAGTACCTAATAAACCACTCATCTCCCTAGATGAGAGAAAGAGGGGGAGAATTCTGGTCGCATGAGAAGTTCTCATATGTTTCAGCGGAAATAAAGGAGATTGACTCCTCGACCAGTAAATATGATTCAGCATTGGGTTGAATGACACCTAAGGGATGCGCGGCATCCAAAGTCCAACACATATGTGCACACATTTTTAGGTGTTGGGACATAGAAACACCTTGACTCTGTTGTTGTGGGAAATCACAAGGAGTTAAGAGGCGTAATAAGAATTCCACAATGAGATTGATTCATGAGAATCGTATATGAGAAAGTCTACATATGTCTACATAAAATTCTTCTCGAGAATTGCTAGAATCCTTTTGGGCCCTCAACCAAATCCATGGAGAGTGTTGTTGCACTTATATTGGTTTAAATGAAAGGAATCAATTAAGGAAGAGTGGCACTCGTTCATCAAAAGAGAGGTATTTACCATTGTAAAACCTGCTCCTCATAAGTATCTCCCAGAGGGAAGAGAAGTGAATTTTTGTTTGGAAACAAAAATAAATGAGGTGGGGAGAAAGCGAGGCTTGTAGTACAAGGGTTGTTCATAGAAACCCGACATCGGTTATGATGTAGCATACCTTCTTGGTATGAGAGGAATTATGTTTTGATAATGAATGTTAATGGCTGTATAGATCCATATGGTTGATGTATGTAATGTCTACGTACTCCCATGGGTCAATTAGTTTGCATGTATATATTGAAGTCATTGAATGATTTAATATTCTGAATCCAAAGGTAAATCGCAACATTCATGTATGGAACTTCTGAAGTCATTCTATCTATACCAATATAAAAAGACCCAAATGGGCAGATCCAAACCATCTCGACCGTCAAATCTTGTTATCTAGCGGTTTAAATCGCTCCAATGTTGAGCACCAAACATGTTTAACGCTCTAATTACCCACCACCGCCATTGGTTATAAACACGTTTTGACTCAACGCTATCCCTTAAAATTTGTCATGTAATTAATATCCTACCATTCCCGCAAAAAAATAATTCATATCATACCAAATAGCAACATGCAACAAATATATCTTACCTAATATAACGTGCAACTAATATCCTACCTAATATAATCGTGCATTGCACGTACATTGTTACTAGTGACTTGAAGTAGTCGGAGAATTGTGTGGTGCAATTGACTCAGTGAGTTATTCCTTGACAAGGATTACTCTCATACTAATGATTGTTGACGTGTATTCATGAAGAAATCTTGGATTGGATTTTACATCACCTTAATTTGTGGTGTTGATGATCTTATCATTAAAGTCTATATAAGACATGAAATACACACAATCATGTTAAGACGGATATTTGGGTTAAACCAAATTATGCTAAGTTTATGACTTGAGCATATCCCCCTATGATATCAGTCTTCATATATCCGAAAGTATTGGAGAAGTTCAATATGGATATATTATATCAAAGACACATATGGTCATATTATACCTAATACGGGATACAAATCCTTGATACATAGGGGAGATGGTGAAGTGATAGTGTGGCATGAATTTTCATATCTAAATACCACCGAAGCACTCTTATATCTTGCAAAATATGTCAGGCCTGATACTATAGTTTTTGGCAATTTATTGAGAGTGCAGTTCCCCGAAAGGTATAAGGTTTGTGTAAGGAATATCCTCGGATATTTCCAGGGCACAAAGGGTCTTGATCAATTTCATCCGGAAAATCAAGATGAGGCCATGTTTGATATATTGATAGTGGCTAATTATCTGATCCCACAATGCCATATCAAAGACTGGGTTTGCTGGAAAAGTATTTTGAGGAAGTCTTCATCAGAGACTTTAAACGAGTCCTTCCAGTAATCATTCTATTTTATTTGAAGTATCACATAATGTGGATGACTTCATAGAATGATTGGCCACATGTGAAATCATGTGGAGATTATCATTATCTACCAAGATAATGTCACTTGTATTGCTTATGGGTTATATTTATCCTTGTGAATTACAGAAATGTAATAGGATAATATGCAAACAGATTATTGTGATATTCATAATGTCTCTATCAATGTTTATATTCTGGAACTAGGTTCGTGGAATTGGTATGAGATATTCTTGAGGTTTGCAAAGTTCAGGAGGATTAAAATCCCAAGTTATATAACCCGTTGGTGATCCTCAAATCACTCACACTGTACTCTTTTTCCCTTTATGAGTTTTCCATGATGGTTTCTCATATAAAGTTTTTAATGAGACAATATAAATACAAGTGCGGATATATGCCATATTATTTTCTACTTATATTTTTTCCACTGGGTTTTAAAGGACTTTTTCATGGCATATTATTATAAGGTTTCTCCTCGATTTTTCCCACAGGGTTTTTGGAGGAGTTTTCATTTTGCAATATACAGCTGACAAATTGATCAAGGGTGAGTGTTGAGAAATAAAATATGTGATCAATTGGGGGAGGGATGCCTCCCAGAAGGTGTCTGTTGAGGGAAAAGGTGTCTCCCCAACACACCCCTTCAGCATGTATATAAGTGGGTTTCCCACATTGCAATAGAACTAAGAGAATCATATGTGTCTCTCCTTTGTCTCCTTCACTTTGATATTACAATAATCCCTTCCCCAGGGGGATTGGAGAGGTTTGAAGGGGATTGGGAAGGAATTTGACTTACAGGGGGATGTAATCCCTCACAATCCCTTTAACCCCCTCAAACCCCGTGCAACCGAACAAGGCCTAAGAAAAGTTCACCATAATTTTTAGCCTTCACTCACCCATCAAACGAAACACATATGTGGCTATGTTCAACCACTTATCCTACCCAATCAAATATACATGGTGGTTGGGGAAACACATAGCCACCTTAAGCTAGCACCGAAACCAAACACACCATAGTTGTCTTCGTATGGCCCAACCCAAAGCATGTGCTTCATTGAATTGAATTGATCGATCGGTTCAACCCCTAGCACCAGTATTGGCTAGTGCAGACTTTGTAAAAAATGTATTGGCTAGTGTATGCCGACGCTGCTGGACGAGCTACTCCACGCTACTTTTGGAAAAACTATACATGCACGGCCCCACGCCTCCTCCTCCTTTAGCTGCCTCCGATGTTCGATGCATCTTCCTATGCTGGAATCACTACTCCCTCATGGCTCCACAGACATGGCCAGCTCCACTATCACCTACCAACATGATCCTTGTGCTCTATGCTTCCCGAGTTGTCAAAGGAAGCGACAACATCTTCAGCGGGGTCACATGAGATTGCGCCTGCACCACAACGATCTACAACCGCAAGCATGCACACCAGAATTGGAATGACCACCACCACAACTGCAATTCCCCGTGTTTGAATTTTATGTGTACATACAATACAAAAATATTGAAGGCACTCAAATTTAGTATCCAGTTTGTTTTTGTAGATCATTCTACCTGGCTTGCATTAACATCTTAGCAAAATATACAATTGTTATCACACATCACACTTGTGCGAATGCAATCATAATTCTGTAGGTATTGTTCGGAATTGTAGGTTTATATTGTGGCATCAAGTGAGCAATTGAAGTAACAAGAGTCTACATTATAGTAGTTTCTAAGACGAATATTCGTTTCTGAGCTCGGGCTCAGATGCTCCCGAAATCAAATCCATACATTCACATGTGGATCTGTGCACGCTGATGTATTCTCTTCTTGTATATATCATGTATCCTACTAAAATAAGGCCAGCACAGGCCCCGCATTTACTGGGACGGCACCTGGTACTGTAGGTATGGACCAACAAGTTCTCAGAAAGCTCAGTTATTTTCCTGTGCGGGCCCGAGCCGTGTCCTCGCTCGGTCTCCGTAAGGATCGTCCGCCTAGGCCGAGCCGCGCCATACTAGAGTTGACACTTCACCTCGTCGACGACCTGCGCCTATCTCCGGTTGCTCGTTCCTGCTCCACGTGCTCGCCGCCGATTCCATACACGAAGCCACAACTGTCCGCAAATGAAGTCAGGTTTGAATGCCAGCCCAAGCAACAAAACTTCCATATAGAAACGATTACCACAAGCAGTCGTACCTGAAACTCTAATCGGCCGCTAGAGCAACCACCTTCAGACCTCCTCATACTGCTCGCAGTGGATTCAGCCGCCGATGGTGCAATTTCTTAAAGGTGCCCTCGTGGCTTCTTGATTCGAATATACAATAATGCTGTAGCCAGGAAGGTAGCATCAACTAACAGCTCAAATTTTGAAATAACACGGTGCCACCCCAACTACCTGTCTTACTCAAGTTGCATTTACTCAACCAGCGGTTTAAATTTTGAAATAACACGGTGCGCACAGGACACTGATGAAAATATGCATGCAATGGTAGCCCGCACGACGGAGAAGTATCGCCAGCAATACAAGCACAGTAGAAAGTGGTGTGCCGGCTATAAGATTCGGTCATTTTTAAGATGCAGATAACCATAACATTGTATGGCCGAACATAACCAATTGTTTCTCAATGGTACATGATTTTACATACCTAAAAAATTGAAGAACGAGCATGGAGCAATGGTCACTGAAACACACTAGAAAATCCAAGCCGAACAAGAACACATAACACAAACTTAAATATCACAACTAAATTTCCGATCAGGCCCAGTAGCCTTGTGCATGGGTTGCGCCGTTGGCCTTCCATACCACTATTCATTTCCCCGGCTTTCATGGTTTCTTGGGGTCATCCCTCCTGTCCGGGCAGGTGGTTCACTTGTGGGCTTCTACAGAACCTAGTTCTCTTTCTCAGACCCTCGTAAGGCGTTTTTTCCCTGCTGTTCGTCGGCCTCCCGGGCCCTCTCTGCTTGCCCGGAGGTGCTAGTCCTTGGCCACCACTATCCTTAATTATGGTCAGCATCGTTGCCACCAACAAAGGCAGCCTTTCCATTTCCAGGCAATCTCCCATCGAGCAAGTTTGCCAAGCGGTCGTCAAAACCCAAACCATTCCTCTTCTCTGTTAATGGCGCGCCACTCACTAAAAAAGTACCCACGCCAGCAAACACATGCTCGAATGATTCTGCACTCGCATGGCCCATCTGCACGACATCCATAGCTTTTCAAATAAAGTATTGACTACCTACAGGTGAAAGACATGTTGACTGAATGATCCTTCTGGTAATTAATCAGGCGCTTGGGAAGTATGTCCCTCACGTCCTAGGTCCACCATTTCACGATATGCTTCACATGAATCTCCTCCGGATGAAGTATATCCATGATCTGTGCCAGGAGAACAAGGTGTTCAAAACTGTATCTTCTCTGACCTCAAGTTCAAACTAACAACAAATTCAGTTTTGGACACAACATGACGGAGAATTGAGAATTTACCTTAGCACATGGCAGCATAACATCCCAGTGTGCTCGAATTGTCCACACTCGCACGTAAACTCTAACTGGTCCTCATTTACGGTCACCTCGTACACAACTCTGCTCTATTTCTCTCTTTTTGCTGCATTATTGTGTGTTGTCACATACCTCATCTTCTCTACCTCTGTGACATTGTAGCCATTCCTTCAATTAGTAGACGACCGAACTCCTCAAACATAGCCCTAGTGCAAATTTTGCTTGCATGCCGTTCTATTACCAAGTTAGTTCTCCTCACAGCTCTGCCCTGTGTCACAGAGTTCTGAGAAATACTACAAAAGTAGGGGCTTGTTAGTGGTGGGAAGGAGAGCTAGTGTCTGGTTCTAAAAGTACTCAAAACAACTTCAGTGTACTTACAATCATGGTCCTCTTCTCCTCATAGCTTTCCTCACGCTCGTCGTCTATCTACAACCTCATGTATTTCCTAACGAAAATGTGCATCAAGCTAGCATCTGATGTCTTCAACATGCGATTCGCGCTCTTGATGCATTGTGTGCTTGTCATCTTGGCACAGGGAACACCTTTCAAGTATGGTTTTGCCCACTTCATTCTGATTTCGTAGATCTAAGTCATGTATTGGTGCTTCCTCATGTTGTACTTACCCAGCAGCATATCCCACACCCTCTCAAACTCGTCTTCAGTTAACATGCAGTTGACAACCTTGTAGAATTCAGCTTGGAATACAATCTTCGTGTACAAGGGACCCAAGCTCTCCTTAGCCTTCTTCAGCGCATGCACAAGTCCTCCACATCACTCATCCATGAGGGACATGGTGTCCGGGCTGGTGGTGCATGAGGGAGTCCTGGATTAGGGGGTCCTCCGGCAGCCGGACTATATACTTTGGCCGGACTATTGGACTAAGAAGATGCAAGATTGAAGACTTCGTCCCGTGTCCGGGTGGGACTCCCCTTTGCGTGGAAAGCAAGCTTGGCAATTCGGATATGTAGATCTCCTCCCTTATAACCGACTCCGTGTAAGCCTAGCCCCCTCCGGTGTCTATATAAACCAGAGGGTTTAGTCCGTAGGACAACAACAATCATAATCATAGGCTAGCTTCTAGGGTTTAGCCTCTACGATCACGTGGTAGATCAACTCTTGTAATACTCATATCATCAAGATCAATCAAGCAGGAAGTAGGGTATTACCTCCATCGAGAGGGCCCGAACCTGGGTAAACATTGTGTCCCCCGCCTCCTGTTACCATCAGCCTTAGACGCACGTTCGGGACCCCCTACTAGAGATCTGCCGGTTTTGACACCGACATTGGAGCTTTCATTGAGCTTTCCACAGTGCCGTCACGATAAAGGCTTGATGGCTCCTTCGATCATCGACGACAATGCGATCCAGGGTGAGGTTTTCTCCCTGGACAGATCTTCGTATTCGGTGGCTTCGCACTGCGGGCCAACTCGCTTGGCCATCTGGAGAATTTCGAAAGCTACACCCCTGGCCATCAAGTCAGGTTTGGAAGCTTGAACTATACTGCCGACATCCGCGGAGACTTGATCTTCGACGGATTCGAGCCCATGTCAGGTGCGCCGTGCAGTCACAACGAGCATGACTTAGCTTTGCCGTCGGACGGTGTTCGGGAGATCACACCTGTGGCCACTCCGGCTCTCAATCCAGAGCAGATCGTGCCATCCGAGGAAGTGTGGATAGACCTCGCCACGGAGGCCGCACACCCAGTGGCGATAGAGCCGAATACTGACTTCACCTCCTATGAGACCTGTGTTACCGGACCCTTGGATTCGTCCTCGGCCACAGGCTCCGAACCACTTGAGTCCATGCCTATCGAATCTGACTGGGCACCGATCATGGAGTTTACCTCCACAGATATCTTTCAGCACTCGCCATTGGGCGATGTGCTAAATTCATTGATGTCTCTCTCCTTGTCAGGAGACCCTCAGCCGAACTATGTCTGGCTTGAGTGGGAAACGGACGATGAAGGAATTCGTTCCCCACCCACCACCCACTTAATAGCCATTGTCGACGACTTAACCGACATGCTTGATTTCGACTCCGAAGACATCGACTGTATGGACGACGATGCAGGAGAGAAACAGGAACCACCTCCCACAGGGCGCTGGACAACCACTTCATCACACGATATATACATGGTGGATACACCCATAGAAAACAACAACGAGGAACGGGAGGATGCAGCGAAGGATAGTCCCCTCGAGAGGCAACCAACGCGACGACGTAGGCGCCGCTCCAAATCCCACCTCAGCAAAAACAACGTTAACAGCGCAAGAAAGAATAATACCCCGGTCGACTCCAAAGGAAGCGACGACCACATGGACCCAGCGATGGAGCGGGATGAGCCAGCGGACGGCGAACAGAGTACAGAGCCGCTGTCCGATCACGGCGACACCGAGGGTAAAGCTCATCAACCCGTCTCTGGAGACGAGAACAGTCCGGACGAAGATGCACACATCATCCCGGAAAGGCACCTGGAACAAGAGAACCTCCATAGAAGGCTTATCGCCACCGCGAGGAGCCTGATGAAACAGAAGAAAAGGCTTAAGGCTGCGCAGAATATGCTCAACAGCAGATGGAACAAAGTGCTTGACACTGAAGAAAAGTACGGCGGCAGTCGCCACACAAAGAGCTATCCAAAGCGCAAGCTGCTGCCTGAATTCGACGACGAGGCTTTAGAGCCCATTCAGCCGAAAAATAAAACGGCCGATCAGCAGGATCGACCAGCCCGTGGACGCGACAGAGCGGTTAACGACGCCGCACACAAGTCAGCACACGATTTCCGTGAAGACCCGCGCAAAAAAGTCGGTATGAGCAGGTCCATCTACGGGTCTAGGAAGTGCGCTCCGGCACAGGATCGTGGCCGCCCAAACGACTATGTTGACCAAATAACAGCTCAGAATCAAAACCAAATGCTGCAATCGTCCGAAGAATGCCATGACACATCAAAATACAAGGGTGCCGCGCACCCCCTATGCTTCACCGATGAGGTGCTGGACCACAAATTTCTAGAGGGATTCAAATCCGTGAACATAGAGGCATACGACGGAACGACAGACCCTGGGGTCTGGATTGAGGACTTTATCCTTCACATCCACATGGCTTGCGGAGATGATCTCCATGCCATCAAATACCTGCCCCTCAAGTTGAAAGGACCAGCTCGGCACTGGCTGAAAAGCCTCCCCGAACACTCAATTGGAAGCTAGGAGGAGCTTGAAGATGCTTTTAGGGCCAATTTTCAAGGGACCTATGTCCGACCTCTGGACGCAGACGATTCAAGTCACATAATTCAATAGCCTAGAGAGTCAGCCTGAAAGCTTTGGAATAGATTTCTCACGAAGAAGAATCAAATCGTCGACTGTCCGGATGCCGAAGCCCTAGCGGCTTTCAAGCACAGTGTCCGGGACGAATGGCTCGCCAAACACCTCGGCCAGGAAAAACTGAGGACAATGACAGCCCTAACAAGCCTTATGACCCGCTTTTGCGCGGGCGAAGACACTTGGCTAGCCCGTAGCAGCACCAGCAACCCAGGCACATCCGAAGTCAGGGATGGGAATGGGAAACCGTGACGCAATAAAAGCAAGCATCGAAACAATGAAGACAGCTCAGACAACACGGCGGTAAACGCCGGATTCAGGGGCTCTTGACCCGGTCAACGGAAAAAGCCATTTAAAGGAGTAATACCAGGCCCAGAGGCCCAGAGGCCAAAGTAATACTACCTTTAAAGGAGTAATACCAGGCCCAGAGGCCCGCTGTACGGGCTCTCTAGTACTAGAGGTTGTATTCGGTTCTTCCGACAACTTCCGAAGCGAAGAATTAACCTTCGACATCGCACCATTCCGAAGCGGCCATCAAACTACTCGGGAGAATGGCCTTCGCTCGTTTTAATGCAGTACCGCATTACGCTAATCTTAAGCTTAAGATGACCGGTCCACGTGGCATCATCATAGTTAGCGGAAACACAGAGCGTTCCTCACGTAGGGAGGAATATGTGGCGACTCTAGCAGCAAGCCACTGAACGGCCTCTCCAACCAGAAGAAATGATCAGTCGTCAAGACCGCGGACACGGTTAGACGAGTCCGGTGCACCACTAGCTGTAACAACTCAGATAAACCTGTGATTGGGTCGATGGATATACCCCCATAGGTGGTGCCAGGGGCTTCCCGCATGTAAAAAGGGCTATAGTTCGGCCTGACCCTATTTAGATTGCATTTTAATGGTTCATTAAGAGTAACCAATTTTTCGCACGAAGACTTTCACCTACATTTTTCTCTTTTACAGATGATCATCGTGCTACACCCTTCCAGAATACGGCACAACAGAGACACATGCGCAGACGTGTAGCAGGGCCCCGCTCAAAAGCTTCTTTTTAGGTTAAGACCCTGTGTAAACCTTTTTTTACTATCTCTTGTTGCTTCACTCCCTCCGAATACTCAACACAACCGAAAGGGACGCTGGCGTTATTGACATTTCGTCACGTCAAACTAATGCAAGTACCAGGAAATTAAGGGCTCATAATCGAGGGTGTTCCTCAGCCTAGTATATGATGCAAAGTCTGAACACCTTAGGGAGTGTTCGGCGTCGCGAGTTTGGCCTTATATGCATCAGCGCCGAATCATGTCTTTGGTCAATAGTTAGGTTTGCCCGGCTCCCGTGTTTTGCTACCTTACGTTCCGCTCGATCGGCTAAGGTGGCACCAGGAGAACTACTGCGATTGTGCCCTGGTTCATCTGGATGAGCACCTCAGTAGAGAAAGTCGAAAACTGACTGTCATGATAAAGCGCGAGACTGGTCAACCACTCGATGACTCAGTGGAATCTTCGCGATTCCTCCGCATTAACGAAGGACCGATTTTCCGGTCATGTATGTATGCGCACCATGTTCGGATGAGCGCAGAAGTACCAGGGCTATATAGTAGCCCCACCGTCAAACTCCTATGGCTAAGTGAAAGTGTTAAAGCCATATAGTCTGATTGCCTTGTTCACTGTGCTATCACCTCCTTAATGGACCAAGACGTTGGGTCAAGTGTGAACACGCGCTTTTCCAAATAGCCCCGCATTATATTCGTGGGGGCTGAAGCCGACGACTGCAAACTTTCAGGTTATATACATACATGAGCGGCTGCACAGGAGGCATCATAATACTTTCAGGAAAAAGTATAAATACGGCCTTTATAATCCAAATAGAATTGTTTTTACAATTGGCATACACGTCACTCGAACATGATACTCTTCGAGCAATGAGCCTCTATTACACGAGCGCCTTCCAGGACTTCTTCAAAATAGTGCTCAGCCGAGACCTGGCCTACAGCCGGATCCCGGGTCACAATAGCGGCGGTCTCCATCTCTGCCCAGTATGTCTTAACACGGGCAAGAGCCATCCGCGCACCCTCTATGCACGCTGACCTCTTTACAGTGTCGATATGCGGCACAACACCAAGGAATCGTTGCACTAAACCAAAATAACTATTCGGCCTTGGACCCTTCTGCCAAAGATGATCCACGACAGACCTCATGGCAAGTCCGGACAACCTATGGAGCTCGGCCCACTCGGCCATTTGTTCATTCAACAGTAGCGGACGCGTTGGAGTGCTGAACTGCGACCAGAACAACCTCTCCACTTCATGATCTTTCTGATCTTTGAAAAACTCAGTCGCATCAGCAACACTCATTGCCAAGTCCGAATACGCATCTACAACACTCCATAATTGATCCAGAGGGGCATATTTCAGATCTCCGAACTTCGACCGCAACAAAAAGGGCTTCCCAGCCGTGATATCTCCGGCTTGACGGAGCTCCTCCTTCGCCGCTCTAATTTCAGACCGGGTTTCCTTGGCTGCTTCCATGGCTTTCTTCAGGTCGCTTTCGCTTGGCTTTCCTTTTCAAGGAGCTCATATCGGCCGGCGGCATCTTTCAGCTCAAGAACCATCTTGGCTATTTTATCTTCACTCTGGCGACGAGCAGCCTGTTCGGATCTTAAGTCTTCGGCCGCCTTTAGGGCGACCGCATCACTTCTCCTTGCTTGTTCCATGGCTCGGGCAAGTTCCGCCCGAAGGGTCTCCATGGCTGTAGCTCCATCTACAGTAACAACATATTATAGATACTAGCATCTGTAGGGGAACGTTGCAGAAAACAAAAATTTTCCTACTCGTTTCACCAAGATCCATCTAGGAGTTCATCTAGCAACAAGTCATCGGATGCATCTACATACCTTTGTAGATCACGTGTGGAAGCGTTCAAAGAACGGTGATGATGTAGTCGAACACGACGTGATCCAAATCACCGATGACCAAGCGCCGAACGGACGGCACCTCCGCGTTCAACACACATACGGAACAGGAGACGTCTCCTCCTTCTTGATCCAGCAAGGGGGAAGGAGAGGTTGATGAAGATCCAGCAGCACGACGGCGTGGTGGTGGATGCAGGGCGTCACAGTAGCAGGGCTTCGCCTATACTACGAGAGAGAGAGACGTAACGGGGAGAGAGGGAGGCGCCAAGGGCTCGTGTATGAAATCCCTCCTCTCCCCCACTATATATAGGAGGGCCAAGGGGGGGGGTGGTGCGCAGCCTAGGACATCTGATCTCCTAGGTGCGGCGGCCAGGGGGAGGATTCCCTCCCCCCCAAGGCACCTAGAGGTGCCTTCCACCACTTGGACTCCTCCCCCATGGAAACCCTAGGCGCATGGGCCTAGTAGGGCTGGTGCCCTTGGCCCATGTAGGCCAAGGCGCACCCCCTACAGCCCATGTGGCCCCCCGGGACAGGTGGTCCCACCCGGTGGGCCCCCGGGACCCCTCCGGTGGTCCCGGTACAATACCGATAACCCCGAAACTTGTCCCGATAGCCGGCCGAAACAGCACTCCTATATATAATTCTTTACCTCCGGACCATTCCGGAACTCCTCGTGACGTCCGGATCTCATCCGGGACTCCGAACAACATTCGGGTACTGCATATACATATCTTCACAACCCTAGGCGAACCTTAAGTGTGTAGACCCTACGGGTTCGGGAGACAAGCAGACATGACCGAGACGGACTCTTCGTCAATAACCCAACAGCGGGGATCTGGATACCCATGTTGGCTCCCACATTGCTCCACGATGATCTCATCGGATTGAACCCGATGTCGAGGATTCAATCAACCCCGTATGCAATTCCCTTTGTCAATCGATATGTTACTTGCCCGAGATTCGATCGTCGGTATCCCAATACCTCGTTCAATCTCGTTACCGGCAAGTCACTTTACTCGTACCGTAATGCATGATCCCGTGACCAGACACTTGGTCACTTTGAGCTCATTATGATGATGCATTACCGAGTGGGCCCAGTGATACCTTACCTCTCCGTCATACGGAGTGACAAATCCCAGTCTTGATCCATGTCAACCCAACAGACACTTTCGGAGATACCCGTAGTCTACCTTTATAGTCACCCAGTTACGTTGTGACGTTTGGTATAACCAAAGCACTCTTACGGTATCCGGGAGTTACATGATCTCATGGTCTAAGGAAAAGATACTTGACATTGGAAAACTCTAGCAAACGAACTATACGATCTTGTGCTATGTTTAGGATTGGGTCTTGTCCATCACATCATTCTCCTAATGATGTGATCTCGTTATCAATGACATCCAGTGTCCATAGTCAGGAAACCATGACTATCTGTTGATCAACGAGCTAGTCAACTAGAGGCTTACTAGGGACATGTTGGTGTCTATTATTCACACATGTATTACGATTTCCGGATAACACAATTATAGCATGAATAAAGACAATTATCATGAACAAGGAAATATAATAATAATGCTTTTATTATTGCCTCTAGGGCATATTTCCAACAGTCTCCCACTTGCACTAGAGTCAATAATCTAGTTACATTGTGATGAATCGAACACCCATGGAATTCTGGTGTTGATCATGTTTTGCTCTAGGGAGAGGTTTAGTCAATGGATCTGCTTCATTCAGGTCCGTATGTACTTTACAAATATCTATGTCTCCATTTTGAACATTTTCACGAATGGAGTTGAAGCGACGCTTGATGTGCCTTGTCTTCTTGTGAAACCTGGGCTCCTTGGCAAGTGCAATAGCTCCAGTGTTGTCACAGAAAAGTTTGATTGGCCCCGACGCATTGGGTATGACTCCTAGGTCGGTGATGAACTCCTTCACCCATATTGCTTCATGTGCTGCCTCCGAGGCTGCCATGTACTCTGCTTCACATGTAGATCCCGCCACGACGCTTTGCTTGCAACTGCACCAGCTTACTGCCCCACCATTCAAAATATACACGTATCCGGTTTGCGACTTAGAGTCATCCAGATCTGTGTCGAAGCTAGCGTCGACGTAACCCTTTACGACGAGCTCTTCGTCACCTCCATAAACGAGAAACATTTCCTTAGTCCTTTTCAGGTACTTCAGGATATTCTTGACCGCTGTCCAGTGTTCCTTGCCGGGATTACTTTGGTACCTTCCTACCAAACTTACGGCAAGGTTTACATCAGGTCTGGTACACAGCATGGCATACATAATAGAACCTATGGCTGATGCATAGGGGATGACGCTCATCTCTTCTATATCTTCTGCCGTGGTCGGACATTGAGCTGAGCTCAATTTCATACCTTGTAACACAGGCAAGAACCCCTTCTTAGATTGATCCATATTGAACTTCTTCAATATCATATCAAGGTATGTGCTTTGTGAAAGACCTATGAGGCGTCTCGATCTATCTCTATAGATTTTGATGCCTAATATATAAGCAGCTTCTCCAAGGTCCTTCATTGAAAAACTCTTATTCAAATAGGCCTTGATGCTGTCCAAGAGTTCTGTATCATTTCCCATCAATAGTATGTCATCTACATATAATATGAGAAATGCTACAGAGCTCCCACTCACTTTCTTGTAAATGCAGGCTTCTCCATAAGTCTGCGTAAACCCAAACGCTTTGATCATCTCATCAAAGCGAATGTTCCAACTCCGAGATGCTTGCACCAGCCCATAAATCGAGCGTTGGAGCTTGCACACCTTGTCAGCATTCTTAGGATCGACAAAACCTTCCGGTTGCATCATATACAATTCTTCCTTAAGGAAACCATTAAGGAATGCCGTTTTGACGTCCATTTGCCATATCTCATAATCGTAAAACGCGGCAATTGCTAACATGATTCGGACGGACTTTAGCTTCGCTACCGGTGAGAAAGTCTCATCTTAGTCAACCCCTTGAACTTGTCAATAACCCTTAGCGACAAGTCAAGCTTTATAGATGGTCACATTACCATCCGCGTCTGTCTTCTTCTTAAAGATCCATTTATTTTCTATGGCTCGTCGTTCAACAGGCAAGTCAGTCAAAGTCCATACTTCATTTTCATACATGGATCCTATCTCAGATTTCATGGCTTCTAGCCATTTGTCGGAATCCGGGCCCGCCATCGCTTCTTCATAGTTCGAAGGTTCACCGTTGTTTAACAACATGATTTCCAAGACAGGGTTGCCGTACCACTCTGGTGCGGAACGTGTCCTTGTGGACCTTCGAATTTCAGTAGGAGCTTGATCAGAAGTATCTTGATCATTATCATTAACTTCCTCTCTAGTCGGTGCAGGCACCTCAGGAACATTTTCTTGAGTCGCGCCATTTCCCGGTTCAAGAGGTAATACTTCATCAAGTTCTACTTTCCTCCCACTTACTTCTTTCGAGAGAAACTCTTTCTCTAGAAAGGACCCATTCTTGGCAACAAAGATCTTGCCTTCGGATCTGAGGTAGAAGGTATACCCAATAGTTTCTTTTGGGTATCCTATGAAGACGCATTTTTCCGACTTGGGTTCGAGCTTTTCAGGTTGAAGTTTCTTGACATAAGCATCGCATCCCCAAACTTTTAGAAACGACAGCTTAGGTTTCTTCCCAAACCATAATTCATACGGTGTCGTCTCAACGGATTTCGATGGAGCCCTATTTAAAGTGAATGCGGCAGTCTCTAAAGCATAGCCCCAAAAAGATAGCGGTAAATCGGTAAGAGACATCATAGATCGCACCATATCTAATAGAGTGCAATTACGACGTTCGGACACACCGTTACGCTGAGGTGTTCCAGGCGGCGTGAGTTGTGAAACTATTCCACATTTTCTTAAGTGTGTGCCAAATTCGTGACTCAAGTATTCTCCTCCACGATCTGATCGTAGAAACTTGATTTTCCTGTCACGTTGATTTTCAACCTCACTCTGAAATTCCTTGAACTTTTCAAAGGTTTCAGACTTGTGTTTCATTAAGTAGATATACCCATATCTACTTAAATCATCAGTGAGCGTGAGAACATAACGATAGCCCCCGCGAGCCTCAACACTCATTGGACCGCACACATCAGTATGTATGATTTCCAATAAGTTGGTTGCTCGCTCCATTGTTCCTGAGAACGGAGTCTTGGTCATCTTACCCATGAGGCATGGTTCGCACGTGTAAAATGATTCATAATCAAGAGACTCTAAATTCCATCTGCATGGAGCTTCTTCATGCGTTTGACACCTATGTGACCAAGGCGGCAGTGCCACAAGTATGTGGGACTATCATTATCAACCTTATATCTTTTGGTACTCACATTATGAACATGTGTAGTATTACGTTCGAGATTCATAAAGAATAAACCATTCACCATAGGAGCATGACCATAAAACATATCTCTCATATAAATAGAACAACCATTATTCTCGGATTTAAATGAGTAGCCATCTCGAATTAAACGAGATCCCGATACAATGTTCATGCTCAAAGCTGGCACTAAATAACAATTATTAAGGTTTAAAACTAATCCTGAAGGTAGATATAGAGGTAGCGTGCCGACGGCGATCACATTGACCTTGGAACCATTCCCGACGCGCATCGTCACCTCGTCCTTTGCCAGTTTCCGCTTATTCCGCAGCCCCTGCTTTGAGTTACAAATGTGAGCAACTGCACCGGTATCAAATACCCAGGAGCTACTACGGACACTAGTAAGGTACACATCAATTACATGTATATCACATATACCTTTTGTTTTGCCGGCCTTCTTGTCTGCTAAGTATTTAGGGCAGTTCCGCTTCCAGTGACCGCTTCCCTTGCAATAAAAGCACTCAGTCTTGGGCTTGGGTCCATTCTTTGGCTTCTTCCCGGCAGCTTGCTTGCCGGGCGCGGCAACCTCCTTGCCGTCCTTCTTGAAGTTCTTTTTACCCTTGCCTTTCTTGAACTTAGTGGTTTTATTGACCATCAACACTTGATGTTCCTTCTTGACTTCTACCTCCGCTGATTTCAGCATAGCAAATACTTCAGGAATGGTCTTTTCCATCCCCTGCATATTGAAGTTCATCACAAAGCTCTTGTAGCTTGGTGGAAGCGACTGGAGGATTCTGTCAATGACCGCGTCATCCGGGAGATTAACTCCCAGCTGAGTCAAGCGGTTATGCAACCCAGACATAGTGAGTATGTGCTCAATGACAGAACTGTTTTCCTCCATCTTACAGCTGAAGAACTTGTCGGAGACTTGATATCTCTCGACCCGGGCATGAGCTTGGAAAACCATTTTCAGCTCTTCGAACATCTCATATGCTCCGTGTCTCTCAAAACGCTTTTGGAGCCCCGGCTCTAAACTGTAAAGCATGCCGCACTGAACGAGGGAGTAGTCATCGGTACGTGCTTGCCAAGCGTTCATAACATCTTGTTCTGCAGGGAGAACGGGTGCGTCACCAAGCGGTGCTTGTAGGACATAATCTTTCTTGGCAGCTATGAGGATGATCCTCAGGTTCCGGACCCAGTCCGTATAGTTGCTGCCATCATCTTTCAGCTTGGTTTTCTCTAGGAACGCGTTGAAGTTGAGGACTACGTTGGCCATTTGATCTACAAGACATATTGTAAAATATTTTAGACTAAGTTCATGATAATTAAGTTCATCTAATCAAATTATTGAATGAACTCCCACTTAGATAGACATCCCTCTTTTAGTCATCTAAGCATAACATGATCCGAGTCAACTAGGCCGTGTCCGATCATCACGTGAGACGGACTAGTCAACATCGGTGAACATCTTCATGTTGATCGTATCTTCTATACGACTCATGCTCGACCTTTCGGTCTTCTGTGTTCCGAGGCCATGTCTGTACATGCTAGGATCGTCAAGTCAACCTAAGTGTTTGCATGTGTAAATCTGTCTTACACCCGTTGTATGTGAACGTCTGAATAAAACACCCGATCATCACGTGGTGTTTTGAAACAGCGAACTGTCGCAACGGTGCATAGTTAGGGGGAACACTTCTTGAAATTATTATGAGGGATCATCTTATTTACTACCGTCGTTCTAAGTAAACAAGATGCAAAACATGATAAACATCACATGCAATCAATTAATAAACGTGACATGATATGGCCAATATCACATAGCTCCTTTGATCTCCATCTTGGGGCTCCATGATCATCTTGTCACCGGCTTGACACCATGATCTCCATCATCATGATCTCCATCATCGTGTCTCCATGAAGTTGCTCGCCAACTATTACTTCTATCACTATGGCTAACGCGTTTAGCAATAAAGTAAAGTAATTTACATGGCGTTTCTCAATGACACGCAGGTCATATAAAAGAATAAAGACAACTCCTATGGCTCCTACCGGTTGTCATACTCATCGACATGCAAGTCGTGATTCCTATTACAATAGCATGAAGATCTCATACATCACATATAGATCATTCATCATTCATCACAACTTTGGCCATATCATATCACAAAGCACTTGCTGCAAAAACAAGTTAGACGTCCTCTAATTGTTGTTGCAACTTTTACGTGGCTGAATTTAGGGTTCTAGCAAGAACGACTTCTTACCTACGTTAAAGCCACAACGTGATTTGTCAACTTCTATTTACCCTTCATAAGGACCCTTTTCATCGAATCCGCTCCAACTAAAGTGGGAGAGACAGACACCCGCCAGCCACCTTATGCAACTAGTGCATGTTAGTCGGTGGAACCGGTCTCACGTAAGCGTACGTGTAAGGTTGGTCCGGGCCGCTTCATCCCACAATACCGCTGAAGCAAGATAAGACTAGTAGCGGCAAGAAAGTTGACAAATCTACGCCCACAACTAATTGTGTTTTACTCGCGCAAGAAGAACTACGCATAGACCTAGCTCATGATGCCACTTTAGGGGAACGTTGCAGAAAACAAAAAAATTCCTACTCGTTTCACCAAGATCCATCTAGGAGTTCATCTAGCAACGAGTCATCGGATGCATCTACATACCTTTGTAGATCGCGTGCGGAAGCGTTCAAAGAACGGTGATGATGTAGTCGAACACGACGTGATCCAAATCACCGATGACCAAGCGCCGAATGGACGGCACCTCCGCGTTCAACACACGTACGAAACGGGAGACGTCTCCTCCTTCTTGATCCAGCAAGGGGGAAGGAGAGGTTGATGAAGATCCAGTAGCACGACGGCGTGGTGGTGGATGCAGGGCGTCACAGTAGCAGGGCTTCGCCTATACTACGAGAGAGAGAGACGTAACGGGGAGAGAGGGAGGCGCCAAGGGCTGGTGTATGAAATCCCTCCTCTCCCCCACTATATATAGGAGGGCCAAGGGGGGGTGGTGCGCAGCCTAGGAGATCTGATCTCCTAGGTGCGGCGGCCAGGGGGAGGATTCCCTCCCCCCGAAGGCACCTAGAGGTGCCTTCCACCACTTGGACTCCTCCCCCATGGAAACCCTAGGCGCATGGGCCTAGTAGGGCTGGTGCCCTTGGCCCATGTAGGCCAAGGCGCACCCCCTACAGCCCATGTGGCCCCCCGGGACAGGTGGTCCCACCCGGTGGGCCCCCGGGACCCCTCCGGTGGTCCCGGTACAATACCGATAACCCCGAAACTTGTCCCGATAGCCGAAACAGCACTTCCTATATATAATTCTTTACCTCCAGACCATTCCGGAACTCCTCGTGACGTCCGGGATCTCATCCGGGACCCCAAACAACATTCGGTTTACTGCATATACATATCTTCACAACCCTAGCGTTACCGAACCTTAAGTGTGTAGACCCTACGGGTTCGGGAGACAAGCAGACATGACCGAGACGACTCTTCGGTCAATAACCAACAGCGGGATCTGGATACCCATGTTGGCTCCCACATGCTCCACGATGATCTCATCGGATGAACCACGATGTCGAGGATTCAATCAACCCCGTATGCAATCCCCTTTGTCAATCGATATGTTACTTGCCCGAGATTCGATCGTCGGTATCCCAATACCTCGTTCAATCTCGTTACCGGCAAGTCACTTTACTCATACCGTAATGCATGATCCCGTGACCAGACACTTGGTCACGTTGAGCTCATTATGATGATGCATTACCGAGTGGGCCCAGTGATACCTCTCCGTCATACGGAGTGACAAATCCCAGTCTTGATCCATGTCAACCCAACAGACACTTTCGGAGATACCCGTAGTCTACCTTTATAGTCACCCAGTTACGTTGTGACGTTTGGTATAACCAAAGCACTCCTACGGTATCCGGGAGTTACATGATCTCATGGTCTAAGGAAAAGATACTTGACATTGGAAAACTCTAGCAAACGAACTATACGATCTTGTGCTATGTTTAGGATTGGGTCTTGTCCATCACATCATTCTCCTAATGATGTGATCTCGTTATCAATGACATCCAGTGTCCATAGTCAGGAAACCATGACTATCTGTTGATCAACGAGCTAGTCAACTAGAGGCTTACTAGGGACATGTTGGTGTCTATTATTCACACATGTATTACGATTTCCGGATAACACAATTATAGCATGAATAAAGACAATTATCATGAACAAGGAAATATAATAATAATGCTTTTATTATTGCCTCTAGGGCATATTTCCAACAGCATCATGCTCCTCTTAATATTTGTTGACCACCCGAAAATACATACCCTGTGCCTCGTCAAGCCGCTTGTTCACAAGTGCAATGTCGGCATATTCCGCGTCAAGTTGTCGCCTCAGTCCGGCAAACTCAGCAGTTCGGCCAGCCACCGGACCCTCAGCCACCTGCACATGAAGGCAGCGCAATCATTACCTGGGACTATGATCCTCTGTTTGCGCCTCTGGATAGAAACCAGAGTCTCAGGGGCTAATGATACGTCTCCAACGTATCTACTTTTCCAAACACTTTTGCCTTTGTTTTGGACTCTAACTTGCATGATTTGAATGGAACTAACCCAGACTGACGCTGTTTTCAGCAGAATTACCATGGTGTTATTTATGTGTAGAAACAAACGTTCTCGGAATGACCTGAAACTTCACGGAGCCACTTTTCAGAAAATAAGAAAAATACCTGCAAAATATGAAGGCCAGGGAGCCCACCACCTCTCCACGAGGGTGGGGACGCGCCTGCCCCCCTAGGGCGCGCCCCCCTACCTCGTGGGCCCCCTGTTGCCTCTCCGACTCCAACTCCAACTCCATATATTGTGTTTCGGGGAGAAAAAATCAGGGAGAAGAAATCATCGCGTTTTACGATACGGAGCCGCCGCCAAGCCCTAAAACCTCTCGGGAGGGCTGATCTGTAGTCCGTTCAGGGCTCCGAAGAGGGGAATCCGTCGACATCATCGTCATCAACCATCCTTCATCACCAATTTCATGATGCTCACCGATGTGCGTGAGTAATTCCATCGTAGGCTTGCTGGACGGTGATGGGTTGGATGGGATCTATCATGTAATCAAGTGAGTTTTGTTAGGGTTTGATCCCTAGTATCCACTATGTTCTAAGATTGATGTTGCTATGACTTTGCTATGCTTAATGCTTGTCACTAGGGCCCGAGTGCCATGATTTCAGATCTGAAGCTATAATGTTTTCGTCAATATATGAGTGTTCTTGATCCTATCTTGCAAGCCTATAGTCACCTATTATGTGTTATGATCCGTTAACCCCGAAGTGATAATAATCGGGATACTTACCAGTGATGACCGTAGTTTGAGGAGTTCATGTATTCACTATGTCTTAATGCTTTGTTCCGGTTTTCTATTAAAAGGAGGCCTTAATATCCCTTAGTTTCCGTAAGGACCCCGCTGCCACGGGAGGGTAGGACAAAAGATGTCATGCAAGTTCTTTTCCATAAGCACGTATGAGTATATTCGGAATACATGCCTACATTATATCAATGAACTGGAGCTAGTTCTGTGTCATCCTAGGTTATGACCATTACATGATGAACCGCGTCCGGCATAATTCTCCATCACCGATCCATTGCCTACAAGCTTTCCACATATTGTTCTTTGCTTATTTACTTTCCCGTTGCTATTGCTATCATCACTACAAAATACCAAAAACATTACTTTTACTACTGTTACCTTTTGCTACCGTTACCACTACTATCATATTACTTTGCTACTAAATACTTTGCTGCAGATATTAAGTTTCTAGGTGTGGTTGAATTGACAACTCAGTTGCTAATACTTGAGAGTATTCTTTGGCTCCCCTTGTGTCGAATCAATAAATTTGGGTCGAGTACTCTACCCTCAAAAACTGTTGCGATCCCCTATGATTGTGGGTTATCAAGACTATTTTCTGGCGCCGTTGCCTATGAGCATAGCTCTATTCTTTGAGTCACTTGGGATATATATCTGCTTATCATTATGAAGAACTAGAGATCTAAAACCAAGATCTATCCCTCAACTACGAGGGGAGGTAAGGAACTGCCATCTAGCTCTGCACTTGATTCACCTTCTGTTATGAGTAAGTTTGCGACACCTACACCTGCTTCTGCTATTCGTTCTGATATGTCGCATGTTATTGATGATGCCACTGCTGCTATGCATGATACTTATGATTAAACTACCTCTATGCCTGATACTACTATGCCACTTAGTGATTTTCTTGATGAACAACTTGCTAGAGCTAGAGAAATTGAAAATATTGAATCTGATGATACTGATGAAAGTGATGATGAAGAATCACTTGTTATTCCTAAGGGTTATGTTTTTGATCAAGAAGCTTCTTTAGCTATTTTAGCTTGCAAAAATAGAAATGAACTCAAAAGGTTATTAGCTAAATGGAGTAAGCAATCTCTAAATGCTAGAATGAAACCTGACCCTGATTTTGCTACTTCACCTATCTTTGTTACTGATAAGGATTATGAATTCTCTGTTGATCCTGATATAATTACTTTGGTCGAATCTGATCCTTTTCATAGTTATGAATCTGAAACTGTTGTGGCACATCTTACTAAATTGAATGATATAGCCACCCTGTTCACTAAAGATGAGAGAACTCGTTACTTTTATATCCTTAAAATATTTCTGTTCTCATTAAAGGGTGATGCTAAGATATGGTTTAATTCTCTTGATCCTGGTTGTGTGCGTAGTCCCTAGGATATGATTTGTTACTTGTCTACTAAATATTTCCCTGCTCATAAGAAACAAGCTGCTTTAAGGGATATATATAATTTTGTGCAATTTGAAGAAGAGAGTCTCCCACAAGCTTGGGGGAGGCTTCTCCAATTACTTAATGCTTTGCCTGATCATCCTCTTAAGAAAAATGAAATACTTGATATCTTTTATAATGGACTAACCGATGCCTCCAAAGATTACCTGGATAGTTGGGCTGGTTCTGTTTTCAGGGAAAGAACAGCGAATGAAGATGAAATTATATTGAATAATATGTTGACAAATGAAAATAATTGGACACCTCCGGAGCCAATTCCTGAGCCTATTCCTAAACCAACTCCGAAGAAGAGGGGTATTCTATTTCTCAGTCCTGAAGATATGCAAGAGGCAAAGAAATCTATGAAAGAAAAAGGTATTAAAGCTGAAGATGTTAAGAATTTACCTCCTATTGAAGAAATACATGGTCTTAATTTACCGCCTGTTGAATAAACATATAATCTTAATCCATTACCTACTGAAGAAACTCATGGTCTTGATAACCCGACACAGGTAGTGAAGGCAAATTCTCTCTATAGATATGATAAAGCTGAAATCCCATTTACTAAATTTGCTAGCCCATGCTTAGATGAGTTTGATAAATTTGTGGCTAAGCAAGAAGACTTTAATGCTTATTTTGGTAGATGATTGAAATACAATTCAAATATGCTTGAACACTTGGGTGATTATATGGCTAATGTTAAAGGTGAACTTAAACTTATTAGTAAACATGCTGCTATGGTTACCACTCAAGTAGAACAAGTACTTAAAGCTCAAAATGATTTGCTCAATGAATTGAATAGTAAAGATAATGATAATGCTGTTAGAGTGGCTACTAGAACTGGCAGAATGACTCAGGAACCTTTGTATCCTGAAGGCCACCCTAAGAGAATTAAGCAAGATTCTCAGAGAAATAAAATAGATGTACCTAGTTCTTCCAAAAAGAAGAAAAAGAAAAATGATAGGACTTTGCATGCTTCTAGTGAACCTATTGTTGAAACACCTGAGAATCCACATGATATTTCTATTTCTGATGCTTAAACTCAATCTGGTAATGAACCTGAAACTAGTGACAATGCTAATAATAATGTTCATGATGATGCTCAACCTAGTAATGATAATGATATAGAAATTGAACGTGTTGTTGATCTTGATAACCCACAGTCAAAGAATCAACGTTATGATAAGAAAGACTTTGTTGCTAGGAAACATGATAAAGAAAGAGAGCCTTGGGTTCAGAAACCCATGCCTGTTCCTCCCAAACTATCCAAGAAAAAGGATGATGTCGGAGTAAATAGCCATGGGTAGCCTAGCCGGCTTCCCCTGGCACTTCTGAAAAAGTTACGAGCCCGCCCGGCTCTCAAGAGTCCAAGACATGGGGCCGCCTTCCCCTAACCGGCTGTCATCAAGGCCGGTTTTCGGAAGGCGGTCCGACTTTAACCCTCATGAGAGGGCCGACTCCAAGAAGCCGGCTGTGAGAAGGCCGACTCCTTCGAGCCGGCTCCCCGTAAAGCAGTCAAGACCGTACCCACAAAGTTTGCACCCACCTAACGGCGATGCGACGGGGCGTGGCTACAGAAGAGCCTGCCACCCTCGAATCCCGGGGCATGCCTGGCACAGTGCGCCATACGGGGTAGGCATGACCCGTCCGGCACAGCACTGTTGCCACGTTGACCCTGGCCTCACCCACGACAGGCCGCCAGCACGGCCCACAGGCGGTGGGCCCCTTTGCGCAGAGAGACGGCCGAAGGCGGCCACGCTTCCAACAAGCTGGCCCGAGACGGAGCCGGCTCCCCGCTGCTGGCTTGCCGCTTCCCTCGGAGAAGACGCCCCATTAAGGAGACAAGACGCGGTAAGGCTATAGCGATCGTCCGACAGGCGGCGGTACTGTAGCCGCGCTTACCACGACGAAGCTCACGTCACCAAGATGAAGCCACAGTGACCAGCCGTTGACCTGGCCCCGGACGGTGGGGCCTGCCAGTCGGCCAAGGAGTTGACAGCCGGCGGGCCCCAGCAGCCGGCGCTGAAGCCGGCGGGCGCAGTCACAGACGGCTGGGCCCCGCGCCTAGCCGGATTACCATTGTACCCCCGGGGGGTAGGCCTATATAAACCCCCCGGAGCACCCATGCAAAGGGTTCGACCCCCCACTAGTTCTAGACACCATACAAGGAGAAGAAGCAAACTAGCCGTGCCCTTTCTCCCTCCTTCCCCCTAAAAAAACAGCTCAAGGAGCGTGGTGTAGCTACTCGATTCATCTAGTGAGCATGCGGAGACCCCGCAGAATAGCAGTAGGGGTGTTATCTCCACGGAGAGCCCCGAAGCTGGTAAGATCCGCCGGCGCGCATGTCTTCGCCTTATCCCGCTTCCAGGCACCGGCGATGTCTTACTGGATCCCACAATGATAAGCCACCCGTTGGCATATGTCGCACCCACCACCCGACATTTGGCGCCCACCGTGGGGCCAGGCGCACCGTCGTCCGGAGACCTGTTCTGGACGGGAACCCTTTTCCTCCCCAGCGAGCGTAGCCAGCCCGGCACGCCCGATGGCGCTTGCCACGATGCGCTGCAGGGCGTCACCAGCATCTGCGCGGCAAGCGGCCTCGCCGATCTCCCCGACGAGACCTTCACCTCCGACGAGCTCGCCTCCGGTGCGGGCACTGACCGCCTAGCCAACCTTCTCTGCCAGCTCCATGTCTCCAGCGAGCCCGCTGCGGACCTGGAGTCGGTTGGCACCACAGACCCGATGCCTGTCGACTCCGACACGGCCTCCTACGACGCCTTCCCCACCAACGTCGCGATCTGCAACGACCCGCTTCCTCGAACCGACGGCCACGATGCTGTCACCCCCGAAGTGATGGTTGTCGGCCACAGCGGCCCGGCCGACGAGAGCGCCCGCGACGCCTCGCGCGCGGTGGCCCACGACTTGTCCGCTCCTCTCCCGACCGACGCCGACGACGAAGCACTGGAAGCACGCCGCCTCGCTCTCCTCGCAGAGGGCCGGAGGCTGGCCTCCGTAAAATGCCTCACCGAGGCCTACCGGCGCGAGGCTGACCGCGCCGCCTTCGGCACGCCGGCCCCGGGCGGGCCAAGCCGGGCCGGCCTTGTCAAGCAACGCGGCGCCGTCATCGCCGACACGCTGGGAGTCGACCGCCCGGTCTACGCCACTCCGCTCGAGAACTTGCGTGCCGCCCAGGCGGCCGTAGACGAGCTGGACGGCCTGGAGGCCGAAGACCTTCCCCACATGACCCGGCGCATCCAGCAGTTGATTGACACCGCCACGCAGCGGCACGAAGCCGACGCTCGCGCGGAAAGCCTTCCCCCGCGCCGAGAGCATGGCGCGACGTCCCGGACGCCGACTACGAGGAATACCCGCGCGCGACGCGAGAAGGAGCCGGCTACCAGCCGCAGCCGGACCCGGATCTCCATCAAGCGGGACGCGGACGGTCATCCCCGAGCCATGGAGTGGCGGGGCGACCCGCCTCCGCCTCCGCCCCGTGGAGAGAGATATCCCGCCTCACCGCCAGTGGCGCACCCGACTCTCAGCGGCCGGCTGGGCCGCCGCGAAGGAATCGGCGAGAACGACACCCGTCATCAGCTCGACCGCCTGGCGCGATCCCTGGCATTGGAAGAAGAAGACGATGTTGGCCCGCCTTGTTTTGGCCCCCGCATCCGCGACGAGCCCTTTCCCAAAGGGTTCTCGCTCCCAAGAGACACTCCCAAGTACAACGGCTCCGTGAAGCCGGAGGATTGGTTGATCGACTACTCCACCGCGGTTAGCATAGCCAACGGCAACCAACGCGTCGCCGTGAAGTACGTGCCCCTCATGCTGCAGGGCACGGCGCGGACCTGGCTCAACAGCCTCAAGCCGCGTAGCATCAACAGCTGGCTAGACTTCACAGAAGCCTTCATCCGCAACTTCACCAGCACCTACAAGCGGGCTCCCAAGCCCAGACAGCTCTCCTTGTGCGTACAAGGCCCCGCCGAGTCCACTCGCGATTACCTCACGCGTTGGGCCGAGCTCCGCAACTCCTGTGAAGGGGTGCACGAGGTGCAAGCCATAGAGTACTTCACAGCCGGGTGCCGAGAAGGCACCCTCCTCAAGCACGAGCTCCTCTGCGACGAGCCGGCTACCCTCGACGAGCTTCTAGACATAGCGGACAAGTACGCCACCGCCGACTCCTCGATGAAGACCGAGCTTCGGGTAGACGCGTCCGGAAAGGTGCTCAACCCGGCGCCCAAGACGCCGGCTGGAGAACCCGGCCGACACCCCAACTCGAACGACAACAAGCGCAAGGGCCCCGCGCCGCCTCCTGCTAGCCGGCAGGTGGCCACGGTCAAAGATGCGCCGCCTGAAGAACGACCGGCGCCCAAGAAGCCCAAAGGCGGCAGGCCGGCTTGGCAGCCCGCCTTCTCCTACGAGCAAACCCTCGACGCCCCTTGCAAGTTCCACAGCGGCGCGAAGCCGTCCAACCACACGACCCGGAAGTGCAACTGGCTCACCCGAATCTCTAAGGGCGAGGGGCTCTTGCCACCTCCGCCTGCCGGCCCGTCGCCTCCACCTCCGCCGCCTCCGGCTGCTCGGCCCGCAGTCGGAGCAGTGCATGACGAGTTTCCTGATGAGCAAGCAACCTACATCGTCTTTACAAGCCAGCCCGAAGACCGGCGAAGCAAACGCCGAGAGCACCAGGAAGTCAGCATGGTCGCTGCCAACCCCGCCGGACACATGCATTGGACAGAAAAGCCCATTAGCTGGAGCCGGGCCGACCACCCGGAGGTGATGCCGTCTCCCGGTTCTTATGCTTTGGTCCTGGAAGCCACCCTTGCAATGGACAGACGCGCCGCCCGCTTCTCCCGTGTGCTGATAGACGGCGGGAGCAGCATCAACATCCTGTATCGTGACACCCTGGAGAAGTTGAACGTCAAGACAAAACAGCTCACGCCCACTCGGACAGTGTTCCACAGCATCGTACCCGGCCTGTCCTGCGCCCCCATTGGCAAAATCAAGATTGATGTACTTTTTGGGGACAAGGAGCATTTCCGCCGGGAAGCGATCTGGTTTGAAGTGGTGGACCTGGAGAGCCCTTACCATGCATTGCTGGGCCGACCTGCCTTGGCCAAATTCATGGCGGTCCCCCACTATGCTTACCTCAAGATGAAGATACCAAGCACCAAAGGCGTCATCACCGTAGCCGGTGACTACAAGAAGTCCTCCGAGTGCGCAGCGGCCAGCAGCCGGCTGGCCGAGTCCCTTGTGATCGCCGAAGAGAAGAAGATGCTGGACCGAGTCGTGGCCATAGCCGGCAAGCAGTCGGCTGTGTCCCCCGACCCCAAGGAGCATGATACTCAAGGGTCTTTTCAGCCGGCCAAGGAGACGAAGAAGATACCTCTTGACCCCGAGCATCCAGAGAGGTTTGCCGTCATCGGGGCAAACCTGAACAGCAAATAGGAAGGCGAGCTCGCCGATTTCCTCCGTGAGAATCGGGACATCTTTGCATGGTCCCCCAAGGACATGCCGGGTGTTCCGAGGAAATTCGCCGAGCACAAACTACATGTTTGAGAAGACGCAAAGCCAGTCAGACAACCCCTTCACCGACTGTCGGAGGAGAAACGCAGGATTGTAGGGGAAGAGATAGCCCGGCTCTTGGCGGCCGGCTTTATCATGGAAGTTTTCTTTCCAGAGTGGCTCGCCAACCCGGTCCTTGTGCTAAAGAAGAATAACAAGTGGCGCATGTGTATAGACTACACAAGTCTCAACAAGGCCTGCCCCAAAGATCCTTTTGCCCTGCCGAGGATAGACCAAGTGATAGACTCCACAGCCGGATGCGAGCTGTTGAGTTTTTTGGATGCTTACTCCGGATATCACCAGATAAAGTTAGACCCGGATAACCGCCTAAAGACCGCCTTCATCACGCCGTTCAGAGCCTTCTGCTACCTGACTATGACATTCGGCTTGAGAAATGCCGGTGCCACCTTTCAGCGTTGCATGCAGAAGTGCCTCCTCAAGCAGCTTGGCAGGAATGCCCACGTTTACGTGGACGACATCGTGGTGAAGACAGAGAAGCGTGGCACCTTGCTGGAAGACCTCAAGGAAACATTTGAGAACCTGCGCCGGTTCCAAATCAAGCTCAACCCTGAGAAATGCGTGTTCGGGGTGCCAGCCGGCCAGCTCCTGGGCTTCCTGGTCTCCGAACGCGGCATCGAATGCAACCCGGCGAAGATCAAGGCCATCGAGAGAATGGCGATCCCTACCAAGCTTCGAGACATTCAGAAGTTCACTGGGTGCTTGGCCTCCTTGAACCGCTTCATGAGCCGGCTCGGAGAGAAAGCCCTCCCCCTCTACCGCCTCATGAAGAAGAGCACTCACTTCGAGTGGAATGACCAGGCCGACCAAGCTTTCCACGAGTTGAAGAAGATGCTGGCCACGCCGCCTGTCCTCGCGGCGCCGACCGAGAAAGAGCCCATGCTCCTTTACATCGCTGCAACCAGCCGGGTGGTCAGCACCGTCATCGTAGTCTAGCGCCCGGAAGAAGGCCGAGCCCAGCCGGTCCAAAGGCCGGTGTACTATTTGAGCGAGGTGCTGTCCGCCTCGAAGCAAAACTACCCGCACTACCAAAAAATGTGTTACGGCGTGTACTTCACCGCTAAGAAGCTGAAGCCCTACTTTCAAGAGCATCCCGTCACGGTCGTATGCACTGCCCCGCTAGCCGAGATCATAGGCAGCCGAGATGCATCCGGCCGGGTGGCGAAATGGGCCATCGAGCTAGCCCCGTACACGATCTTCTACCAACCCCGCACTTCTATCAAGTCCCAAGCACTGGCCGACTTCCTCGTCGACTGGGCCGAGACCCAGTACCTGCCGCCGGCTCCCGACTCCACCCATTGGCGCATGCACTTCGACGGGTCCAAGAAGCGCATCGGCTTGGGAGCCGGCATCGTCCTTACCTTTCCCAAAGGCGACAAGCTCAGATACACGCTACAAATCCACTTTGCCGCCTCCAACAATGTGGCCGAGTACGAGGCGCTCATACATGGGCTCCGGCTTGCCAAAGAACTTGGCATTCGCCGGATCCTATGTTATGGCGACTCGGACCTGGTAGTCCAGCAGTCATCCGGCGACTGGGACGCCAAGGACGCGAATATGGCGAGCTACCATTTCCTGGTCCAACAACTCAGCGGATACTTTGAAGGATGCGAGTTCCTCCACGTACCTCGAGCCGACAACGAGCCAGCCGATGCCCTGGCTCGAATAGGCTCCACTCGGCAAGCAATCCCAACCGGCGTCGCTCTACAACGCCTCCTCAAGCCGTCCATCAAGCCGTCTCCGGAATCCGATTCCATCTTCGTGCCGCCTGGCCCTGATGCAGCCAGGTCCGGCTCGAAGAATCAAGTGGCCGACTGCTTTGGACGACGCCAAAGAATTAGTCAAGCATTGCAAGGGATGCCAGCTCTTCAGCTCCAAGCAACACATGCCGGCTTCGGCACTCAAGACAATTCCCCTCACTTGGCCCTTTGCTGTTTGGGGACTGGACATGGTGGGCCCATTCAAGACGGCGCGCGGCGGCATGACGCATTTGCTCGTCACCGTGGACAAATTCACCAAGTGGGTTGAGGCGAAGCCGATCAAGAAGCTGAATGGGCCGACTGCCGTGACGTTCATCGCGGACATAACAACTCGGTACGGCGTGCCGCACGTCATCATCACCGACAATGGCACGAATTTCGCCAAAGGAGCCTTGGCACGTTTCTGCGCAGCCCAAGGTATCCGGCTGGACCTAGCATGCGTCGCCCACCCATAGTCAAACGGCCAGGTCGAGCGAGCCAACGGCCTCATCCTCTCCGGCATCAAGCCCCGACTGGTTGCACCTCTGGAGCGCTCAGCCGGCTGTTGGCTCGATGAGCTGCCGGCTGTCCTCTGGAGTCTGCGCACTACACCAAACAAGTCAACCGGCTTCACCCCTTTCTTCCTTGTGTATGGTGCCGAGGCGGTCATCCCAACTGACACCGAATTCGACTCGCCTCGAGTAACCATGTACACGGAAGCGGAGGCCAAGGAAGCACGAGAAGACGGCGTCGACCTGCTGGAAGAAAGCCGGCTGTTGGCTCTCAGCCGGTCTGCAATTTACCAGCAGGGTTTGCGCCGCTACCACAACCAGAAGGTCAGGCCAAGATCTTTCCAAGAGGGCGACCTTGTGCTCTGGCTGATTCAGCGAACAGCCGGCCAGCACAAGCTCTCAGCCCCTTGGGAAGGCCCTTTCGTCATCAGCAGAGCTCTAGGCAACGTCTCCTACTACCTGATCGACGCACAAAAGCCAAAGGAACGCAAGAGAGACAACTCCGGCAAGGAGTCGGAACGGCCATGGAACGCCAACCTCCTTCGAAGATTTTACAGTTGAAAGGCAGTATGTATCACGCTAACTTTTGTATTAAGTACAAGACAATAGGCTCCCCGAGGAGGGCTCGGGGACTGCCATCCCTTATTTATAAATGAAAAGTATCATGCTTATGACCTTGTCGTATCATTTACTTTTTCCGTCCGGCACCGAGTTCGACTAGTCGGCTCGGGGACTGGCCGACTGAAGTTATATTAGAAGTCCTACCCGCAGTCAGACAAGTAGTGTGCCGGCTCTCAAGCCTTCCCTTGCCAAAGTCGCAGTTCGAAGAACCGGCTGTCCGGCTAGCAAGGGTTAAAGGTAGGAACGACCGCCCACACGAAAAACGGCTAGGGACTAGCGGACTAATATAACAAAAGCCGGTTTTTCCCACACCACCGACTAGCTACCAGAGTAGCCGGCCAGCCGGTTTCCATTCACTCTACTTTAAATCCAAGAAAGCTCAAGTACTTGCCTCCCCAAAGAGGGAAGGCGGCAAAGGAAAAAGCCTAAGGATGAATAAGCATACGCGAATGGAAACCAAGCATGCACATGATAATATTTACATAAAAAGACCTCCAAGAGGCCAGCATTCAACATAGTTTGGATACACCCCCAGTGGGTGGAACTGCGAAACTTAACAAAAGATTGTTCAAAGACAACAAAGCAGGAAAGATAAAGACGGCAGGTCAAGCTGGCGGAGCGGCCGACTGGTTGGCGGAGACGGTCGCGCCGGCTGAAGGAGCGGCCGGCTGACGAACTTCGGCTTGGTCGCCGCCTCCCGCAGAGGGCGCACTTCCACGCGCCTCGTTGCTGGTGGCACGGTCGGCCTGAGGTCGGCTGGTTGTTCCACCAGCCGGCTCGACGTCTCTGCCGTCGTCGTCTTCGTCTTCTTCGCCCTCGTCGCTGGAGGCGATCTCCTCCGCCGAGTCCTCGCCCACCGCCGGGTTCAGCCCGAACCACTCCTCCGGCTGCGCGACACCGTCATCATCGATTTCGGGTGCGAAAACGCTGATGTCGGTGCACTCGGCGATCCTCGAAGCCCGCTGGGCGATAGCCGGCCTCACCGCCTCCAGCTCCGCGTCGGCCTCCATCCGCCAAGTGCGCAGCTGGTCCAAGCTCAGCCCTGGGTACCAAGCCCGGACGAATTCCAACGCCCGCCCGGCTCCGAGGCGGGCCGCTGACGCTTTCCAAGCCTCGAAGCGACCAACTGCGACTTCCAGCCAGTCGGCAGTTCGGCTCGGAGTGCGGGGGATCATCTCGCCGGGCCAGAGGGCGGCCAGCACTTGCGCCCCAGCACGTTGGAGCCGGCGAAGCATCCAATGAGCCGGCTGCAACCGTGCCTGGACAGCCAGAAGCTGCTCCTCAAGGGTCCGGTTTGCATCCGGCGCGATGTCAGCCCCCGCTTGCCGGCGCGCCTCGCGATGGGCCTCAATGCTTTGGGCGGCGAAGGCGCAGTAGCCTGGGAAGTAATCTGCAAGAAACAACAAGCAAGAGCTCAAGATAAGTCAAAAAACCCAAGCGGCAAGGGGCAGGGGAGGGCCGAGAAAGGCAGCTTGCCGTCGATCAAGTCCTCGATCCGGCCGAAGCCTTCGTCCAGGCCTCACCGGGTCTCAGACCAGGTCGCCGCCGCCATCTCATATTTCGCCATCAAGGCGTCTTCGCTCTCCCGCGCCGCCTGCAGGGCCGTTTTGTGGCTTTCCTCTTGGTCGGCTAGCTTCTTGGCCAGGCGATCCCGTTCCTAGACCAAGGCAGTGCACTCGGCCTCTTTGGCATAAAGGGCGGCCTTCGCTTCGCCAAGCTCCTTCCGCAAGTCGGCGTTGGCCCCTGAAGGCAAAGAAAAAGAAAAATCAATAAGAAAAGAGTCGTCAAGAAAGATTCGACCCGACTGCGCAGCAGTCGGCCCGAATCTCGGGGACTACACCCAGTGGGTGCGCTGACGCGCCCCCACAGGAGACAAACAAAAGCAAGTACTTACTTCGGCTGTCGGCCAGGTCGTCGGTCCGCCGGCTCAACTCTCGAGCCTGGGAGTCGAAGGCGGCAGCACGAAGGTTGTGGTATTCCTGGAAGTTTAGAAAGAAAGCAAAGTAAGGTGGCCGTCGAGAAAGATCCGACCCGACTGCAAAGCAGTCGGCCCGAATCTCGGGGACTACACCCAGTGGGTGTGCTGACGCGCCCCCACGGAAGAAATCAAGAAAGCAAAGCAGCCAAGAACGAAGGGCTCACCCGGACAGTGGTTTGCGTCGACAAGAACTCTTGGTTGAGCTGTTGCAGCAGGGCGGCTTGAGCTCGTAGCCGGCTCCGGACCCCTTGAGCCGCCGCTTCCAGCTCGCCGGTCCCCCCGCTGGGAGTCCACTCGGACACGGCGGAGCTGGCCGCTTCCAGATCTCCAGCCGGCTGGCCTGCGCCCGCGGCTCGGCGCAACTCCGGCGGAGCGGCGCCTCCTCCAGCACGCCGGCCCGGCACCAGCTGCACCTGGAGGCCGGCCCTGCTCTCGGGCTCACCTCCAGCCGGCTTCTCTAGCGCCGCTGATGATTAACCGCCTTGGCCCGCCCCGGTTGGCGCCGTAGGTGGCACTCTCCCCGCCAAGGCCACGGGGTCCTCCTCCCTCTCAAACAGCGGCGGGTCTTGGATGGTCTTCTCCGCCAAGGGCAACGGGGTGTCGGGGGCCACGGCTCGGAGAGGAACGGCGAGCAGCGGAGGCTGGCTGCGCGAGCTTTCCGCCTCCGTATCTGTGGGAGCCGCCTCCCTCTGGGCCTTGGCTACCGCTTCGGCCTGCCCCTCTGCCGCCTGGGCGGCCGCCTTCTCCGCCGCCTCGCGCTCCTCCCGCGCTTCGCGGGCATTCCGCTCTGTGGCCTCCCTAAGATCGGCGTGGGGGTCCACGCGGCGGGAGCTCGAGGACCCTCCAGTCGGCCCCATGATGGAGCCGCCTGGGCCCCGCTCAAGGGAAAGCGGCGCCCTGTCCAGCAAGTGAGGAAAAGTTAAGAAGAAAATCGAAGAAAAGAGAACAACAACGACGAGTGCGGCAAAGCAGTTGAAGACTTACGCCGAGACCGCCTGGGCTGTTTCACAGCCTTGCGGAAGCGGGCCGCCTTCGCGGCCGCCTCATCCCGCTTTGTCGCCGCGGCGGAAGGCTTGGACTTCTTCGGCCTACTGCCGAAGAGGCCTAGAGCGGCCCGGCGCTTCTGCGCGCCGATGGCAGCCGGCGCGACAGACAAGCCCGCGCCCTGTTGGTCGGCCGCCGGCTGGCGACGCGGAGCGACTTCGGCTTCGAAATCGTCCGGCCAGTCCTCGAAGCTCGCGGTGAACTTTGAGCCTCCGGGCTCGGCGCTGTCCCCCACGACGGCGTCTTCCATGGCAGCCGCCCCCAAGTCCGGGTCGTCAACATCATCCACCGTGCGGTCGGGGGCGTATTGGCGTTCGATCCCCGCCACCCCGGCCGGCGGCGCAAGAAGAGGGTTCTGCTCAGAAAACCGACTGGTCAGAAGCCGGCCGACACGAAGCCGGCTGACGACAGAAAAGAAGATAAAGAGAGAAACTTACCACGGGTGGAGGATTCGCGCGAGAATACGGCGCCTTGCCGTATTGCCAGTCCCCGCTGAGCTTGCAGTTGGCAATGTAGTTGACCATGAGCGCCACCTCCGCGTGGGGCATTTCCCATGTGCTCAGCCGGCTTGGATCGAAGCGGCCGCTCATCTGGCACATCATGTGGGGCTGACTCTGGAGAGGGAGAATCCGGCGCTCCACGAAGGCGGCCACCAAGTCGGCCCCGCGCAGGCCTTCCGACTGGATCATCACCCGAAGCTGGGAGATGGCGGCGTTCCCGGCCGGAGACAACAACCGGGACCGGAAGCTCCACGAGGGCTGCCTCCCAGCCGGCGGGCCGGCTACGTAAGCCGGCAGGTTGATGTAGTCTTCTCGCTCGGCGACGTTCTTCACATAGAAATAAGATCTCTGCCAGACCTTCAGCGACTGGATCAGGGGGATGGGCGGGAACGGATTGTTCTCGCTCGCCCTCCCCATGGCGATGAAGGCTCCGCAGGGGGCAGGCACGCCGGCGACGACTGTGCCGAGTTTGCTCTGGAAGAACTCTCCCCAGAGCTCCAGCGTGGGGAGAAACCCCAAGAAGCCTTCGCAGAGGGAGACGAAGGCCGACAGCAGCATCACCGCATTGGGCGTGAGGTGATGCGGCTGGAGGTTGTAGAAGTCGAGGAAAGAACGCAGAAACCCGCTCGCCGGGAGGCCGAAGCCGCGCAGGCAGTGCGAGCGGAAGACAACCTGCTCGCCCTCCTCCGGCGCCGCGAGATCTCCCTCTCGGGCGCCAGGCGGACCTGTACGCGGTCGGCGCCGGGCAGGCGCCGGGTCTGGCGAAGGAACTCCACGTGATCCTCATGGACGTTGGAGCCGTCCCAGGAGCTTGACAATGCCATGGGAGCGAGGTGGCGTGGAGACGCGGCGGCGCTGTGACAGGAGGCTGCGGCGGCAGCGAGAGGAAGAAGACGAGAGTTAGGAGGGACGGAGTGGGAGGGGGCGCGCGAACCTCTGTCGCTCCCCCTCCTCCCCCTACTTATAGGCTCACGTGGCGGAGCCAGGGAGGCGTGGCGTGGGGAAGCGTGGGGGTCGATCGTGCCCACTCCCCACGCCCCGCGATTATCGATCCTTAATGGCGAGACGAAAACTGCCTTGAGAAGGCGAGCGGCCCTGTGGGCCACGGGAGATCCGCGCCCGGACCGAGGCTCGCGAGTGGCGGGCCCGGGCCTGCGGCGGCGTCCCATCGCGCGCGTGCGCTCGCAGGATCCTGCCGCCACGTGGCCGCGAGAGGGCCCGGGGTCAGCACGCAGGTCCCTTCTCCTCCCGCCTACGCGGGGTTATCTGAAGTCGGCGTACGCCCGCGAGGCCGGCTCCTCAGGATAGGAAGCTGACCAAGCTTCTCGTCCCCACTACTCACCTCGGAGCTCGATAAGCTTCGGGGACTACTGTCGGAGTAAATAGCCATGGGTAGCCTAGCCGGCTTCCCCTGGCACTTCTGAAAAAGTTACGAGCCCGCCCGGCTCTCAAGAGTCCAAGACATGGGGCAGCCTTCCCCTAACCGGCTATCATCAAGGCCGGTTTTCGGAAGGCGGTCCGACTTTAACCCTCATGAGAGGGCCGACTCCAAGAAGCCGGCTGTGAGAAGGCCGACTCCTTCGAGCCGGCTCCCCGTAAAGCAGTCAAGACCATACCCACAAAGTTTGCACCCACCTAACGGCGATGCGACGGGGCGTGGCTACAGAAGAGCCTGCCACCCTCGAATCCCGGGGCACGCCTGGCACAGTGCGCCGTACGGGGTAGGCATGACCCGTCCGGCGTAGCACTGTTGCCACGTTGACCCTGGCCTCACCCACGACAGGCCACCAGCACGGCCCACAGGCGGTGGGCCCCTTTGCGCAGAGAGACGGCCGAAGGCGGCCACGCTTCCAACAAGCCGGCCCGAGACGGAGCCGGCTCCCCGCTGCCGGCTTGCCGCTTCCCTCGGAGAAGACGCCCCATTAAGGAGACAAGACGCGCTAAGGCTATAGCGATCGTCCGACAGGCGGCGGTACTGTAGCCGCGCTTACCACGACGAAGCTCACGTCACCAAGATGAAGCCACAGTGACCAGCCGTTGACCTGGCCCCGGACGGTGGGGCCTGCCAGTCGACCAAGGAGTTGACAGCTGGCGGGACCCACCAGTCGGCGGGCCCCAGCAGCCGGCGCTGAAGCCGGTGGGCGCAGTCACAGACGGCTGGGCCCCGCGCCCAGCCGGATTACCATTGTACCCCCGGGGGGTAGGCCTATATAAACCCCCCGGAGCACCCATGCAAAGGGTTCGACCCCCCACTAGTTCTAGACACCATACAAGGAGAAGAAGCAAACTAGGCGTGCCCTTTCTCCCTCCTTCCCCCTAAAAAAACAGCTCAAGGAGCGTGGTGTAGCTACTCGATTCATCTAGTGAGCATGCGGAGACCGCGCAGAGCAGCAGTAGGGGTGTTATCTCCACGGAGAGCCCCGGAGCTGGGTAAGATCCGCCGGCGTGCATGTCTTCGCCTTATCCCGCTTCCAGGCACCGGCGATGTCTTACTGGATCCCACAATGATAAGCCACCCGTTGGCATATGTCGCACCCACCACCCGACAGATGATGAGGATTTTGAGCGCTTTGTTGAAATGATTAGACCTATCTTTTTGCGTATGCGATTAACTGATATGCTCAAAACCAATCCTTATGCTAAGTACATGAAAGATATTATTACAAATAAAAGAAAGATACCGGAAGCTGAAATTTCCACCATGCTTGCTAATTATACTTTTAAGGGTGGAATACCAAATAAACTTGAAGATCCAGGAGTACCCACTATACCATGCTCCATTCAAAGAAACTATGTTAAAACTGCTTTATGTGATCTTGGAGCCGGTGTTAGTGTTATGCCTCTCTCTTTATATCGTAGACTTGATTTGAATAAGTTGACACCTACTGAAATATCTTTGCAAATGGCTGATAAATCAACTGCTATACCTGTCGGTATTTGTGAGGATGTGCCTGTTGTAGTTGCAAACGTTACTATTTTAACGGACTTTGTTATTCTTGATATCCCCGAGGACGATAGTATGTCTATTATTCTTGGAAGGCCCTTTTTGAATACTGCAGGGGCTGTTATTGATTGCACTAAAGGCAATGTCACTTTTCATGTTAATGGTAATGAGCATATGGTACACTTTCCGAGGAAACAACCTCAAGTTCATAGTATCAACTCTATTGAAAAAATGCCATCGATTATATTTGGTGGTTTTGAATTTCCTCTTCCTACTGTCAAGAAGAAATATGATATTCTTATTATTGGGGATGTGCATATCCCCGTTGAGGTAACATAGTGTTATTCGAAATTTCTCCGGTTCCATGTTATTCGGAATGAGTTCGTTAACAAGACTTGATCAACCTTGTTAGTGGATTCCTTTTGATGATCATGATATGGATCAAACTAGAAGGCACAACCTTCTGTACCCCACTTTTACTTTATATTATTTATATTAAATAAAATAAAAATAAATATTTTTCTATCTGTTATCTCATTATCCGTGCAATATAAAAATACCTCGAAAATAAAAGTTCTCCAAATGCCCTGAAATTTAAATATGATTTTTTCCAGAATATGTGAGAATATTTGGCACTAAGAACACAGCAGGGGGGTCAACCACCTGCCGACGAGGGTGGAGGGCGCGCCCTACCCCCTGGGCGCGCCCCCCTGCCTCGTGGGCCCACGGTGGCCCTCCTCCACTTATTCCTGCACCCACACACTTCATCTTCCTCCCACAAACACGAATATCCAGCTGAAGCACGAGTTCTAGCTCACTTTGCTGCCATTTTCGATCTCCTTGCTCAAAGCACCTCTCACAAAACTTCTTGGGGAGATTGTTCCTTGGTATGTGACTCCTCCATTAGTCCAATTAGTTTTTGTTCTAGTGCTTTATTCATTGCAAATTTTTGCTGCTTAGGTGACCCTGTTCTTGAGCTTGCATGTCAAATTTATATGGTTAAGAGTAGTTTTGATGCATGATATAGGCCCTAGGCACTTGTAGGAGTAGTTGCTACAAATATTATTGAGTTTGGTTTACCTTTATTTTGAAGTTACTAAAAAATTTCAAAAAATTTCAGAGGAAGAAATATGCTTAGGAAAATATTCCAAGGTGGTTCTTTAAGGAAGCAAGGACCCAGGCTTGCAATGCATGCTGCTGATGACGAGCCACCAAGAGACGCTCCAGTGCGTCCTTGTGAATGGCCTTCTGAGAACTTTATGGATCGAGCGAGAATTAAGGAAGAATTCAACGCATATTTGTGTAACGCTGATCTTGTGAGCTTTGAGGAAGAGAAGTGCAGCCAGTATCACAACCTCACCAGTACCTTTGTGAGGAGGTTTGAATTTTCAACTTCACGTAATTCTCCAACTGTCCTGTTTGATCTTTATGATAAATCTTACACTATGGACTTAGAGGATTTTACCACTGCTTGCAAACTTCCACAATGGGGTAGTATAAGGGATCCTCGCTAATCTGAATTTAGGGATTTTCTTGCTAGCATAACTGTGGGAGAATCTAGAGATATTACACAAGCTACCATAGGGAGCATTCACTTTCCTGCTATACATTATTTTGCTCTCTTCATAGGTAGATGCATTAATGGTAAAGATGAGGCATGTCACATGTGTGTCCCCAATCTTAGTATTCTTAGGAGTGCTGTGTTAGGAGACAAATCATATAATTTGGGAGCCATTGTTGCACGTAGGTTGCATCTTAATAGACTTAATGGAGATTTATTTGGTGGAATTTATGCAACCCGCATAGCTAATTTTCTTGGTGTAGCCATACGCGAAGATGATATTGAATTACCTCCTGCTTATCTAGATTTTAATGCTATGGTTCACCACCAGTTTGTTGAGAGGAACGAATCACCTCTCCAGTATCGACTAATCTTTGACAGACGTCGTGCTGTCTGTATTACTCTCCCTGCTCTTGCCTTCTTTGATTATCAGGCAAGAGGAGGATATACTATTACCAGAGAGGAGGCAGATGAGTACGAGAGGAGAGAGGAGGCCGCTCGTCGCCACACTGCAGCTCAGCAGGCGATAGCTGCTTCATCGCAGTACGACCCCAGCTACTATTATGGATATCCGCCAGGCCAGCCGTGGCCATAGACCAACTTAGGCCAAAAGCCTAAGCTTGGGGAGTACGTATTTCCCACCGACATTACATTTATGTTCACACGCTCATTGCTAGATGTCGGTGCTCATACTTTTTCATTGTATCATCCATGCTAGTTTATTTCCCTTTTTATGCTTTCTTCTTGTGTGTTCAATAAACCTTAAGAAAAACCAAAAAAATTAGTTGTAGCTTTTAATTAATTTACTTTCCATGCTTGTAGTAGTAATTAAAAAGAAAACCCAAAAATATTTCATGTTCTTATTTTGCTTGTTGGGAGCTTTCCCGTGTAAATAGTTTTATTTCTTTTCTTTTCTTTGGGGGTCGATAGGAGAAGACCATGATTAAATTGTTGAAGTGGCTCTTATATGCATTATTGTTTATCTGACAAAAGAGCCCATACTGGCTTGTCTTCTCCTGTTTATTGAATGCTTGCAGATTCCAGCTTAGTCCAATGCACGTGCACTATTATTGTTATTCACATCATTCGATCGTGCAAGTGAAAGGCAATTATGACGATATATGATGGACTGGCTGAGATGAGAAAAGCTGGTATGAACTCGACCTCTTTTGTTTTTGTAAATATGATTAGTTCATCGTTCCTGATTCATCCTATTATGAATAAACATGTTTGCAATGACAACTAGAGATCATAGTTTCTTATGCCATGCTTGATTAGCTATGGGTTATAATGGTTTACCTTGCGTGCCAACATGCTATTAAAATGGTTATGATGTGGTATGATAGGGTGGTATCCGCCTCTGAATGATTTAAGTGACTTAACTTGGCACATGTTCACACATGTAGTTGAAACAAAATCAACATAGCCTTCACGATATTTATGTTCATGGTGGATTATATCCTACTCATGCTTGCATTCGATGTTGATTAATTTTAATGCATGTTCATGACTGTTGTCGCTCTCTAGCTGGTCGCTTCCCAGTCTTTTGCTAGCCTTCACCTGTACTAAGCGGGAATACTGCATGTGCATCCAATCCCTTAAACCCCAAAGTTATTCCACATGAGTCTACTATACTTACCTATATACGGTATCTACCCGCCGTTCCAATTAAATTTGTATGTGCCAAACTCTAAACCTTCAAATAAATATCCTGTTTTGTATATGCTCGAATAGCTCATGTATCAACTAGGGCTGTCTGTATCTTCCATGTTAGGCGGGTTATTCTCAAGAGGAGTGGACTCCGCTCCTCACTCACGAGATAAATGGCTGGTCACCGGGATGCCCAGTCCCATGCTTTATGCAAACTAAATCAAAATAATTGCAAACAAAACTCCCCCTAGGACTCTTGTTAGTTGGAGGCACTCGTTGTTTCGAGCAAGCCATGGATTGATGCTTGTTGGTGGAAGGGGAGTATAAAATTTACCATTCTGTTTGGGAACCGCCTATAATGTGTGTAGCATGGAAGATATCACCATATCTTGGTTGTTATGTTGACAATGAAAGTATACCGCTCAAAATATTATTCACCTCTGTTTCAAAACCGAGCTCTGGCACCTCTACAAATCCCTGCTTCCCTCTGCAAAGGGCCTATCTATTTACTTTTATGCTGAGTCATCATCCTCTTATTAAAAAGCACCAGTTGGAGAGAACCGCTGTCATTTGCATTCATTACTGTTAGTTTACATTGAGTATGACTTGACTAGATCTCTTTTACCATGAATTACAATGTCTAGTCAGTCCTTGGTCTTTAAAGGTGCTCTGCATTTATGTTTTGCGGTCTTAGAAAGGGCTAGCGAGATACCATCTTGTTATATCATATTATGATTGTTTTGAGAAAGTGTTGTCATCCGAGATTTATTATTATGGCTCGCTAGTTGATTATGCTATTGATATAAGTAAACTTGAGACCTATGCGTTATTGTGAATGTGTTTGTTATAATCTTTGCTGAAAACTTGAATGCTGCCTTTACATATTTACAACAACAAGAGCAAACAGAGTTTGTAAAAGTTTTTCTTTATCACTTCCAGTTTATCAACTGAATTGCTTGAGGACAAGCAAAGGTTTAAGCTTGGGGAGTTGATACGTCTCCAACGTATCTACTTTTCCAAACACTTTTGCCCTTGTTTTGGACTCTAACTTGCATGATTTGAATGGAACTAACCCGGACTGACGCTGTTTTCAGCAGAATTACCATGGTGTTATATATGTGCAGAAACAAACGTTCTCGGAATGACCTGAAACTTCACGGAGCCACTTTTCAGAAAATAAGAAAAATACCTGCAAAAGAGGAAGGCCAGGGGGGCCACCACCTCTCCACGAGGGTGGGGGCGCGCCTGCCCCCCTAGGGCGCGCCACCCTACCTCGTGGGCCCCCTGTTGCCTCTCCGACTCCAACTCCAACTCCATATATTGTGTTTCGGGGAGAAAAAAATCAGGGAGAAGAAATCATCGCGTTTTACGATACGGAGCCGCCGCCAAGCCCTAAAACCTCTCGGGAGGGCTGATCAGGAGTCCGTTCGGGGCTTCGGAGAGGGGAATCCGTCGCCATCGTCATTGGTACGTCTCCAACGTATCTATAATTTTTGATTGCTCCATGCTATATTATCTACTCTTTTGGACATTATTGTGCTTTATTATCCACTTTTATATTATTTTTGGGACTAACCTATTAACCGGAGGCTCAGCCCAGAATTGTTGTTTTTTGCCTGTTTTAGGGTTTCGAAGAAAAGGAATATCAAACGGAGTCCAAACGGAATGAAACCTTCGGGAACGTGATTTTCTGATCGAATACAACTCAGGAGACTTGGACCCTACATCAAGACACGTAACAGGAGGCGGGGGGGGGGGGGGCCCCCCCCCCCCCCCCCCCCCCAGGAGCGCCCTCCACCCTCGTGGGCCCCCTGTTGCTCCACTGACGTTCTTCTTCCTCCTATATATACCCACGTACCCCCAAACGATCAGAGACGGAGCCAAAACCCTAATTTTACCGCCGTAACTTTCTATATCCACGAGATCCCATCTTGGGGCTTGTTTCGGAGCTCCGTCGAAGGGGGCATCGATCACGGAGGGCTTCTACATCAACACCATAGCCCCTCTGATGAAGTGTGAGTAGTTTACCTCAGACCTACGGGTCCATAGTTAGTAGCTAGATGGCTTCTTCTCTCTTTTTGGATCTCAATACAATGTTCTCCCCCTCTCTTGTGGAGATCTATTCGATGTAATCTTCTTTTTGCGGTGTGTTTGTTGAGACCGATGAATTGTGGGTTTATGATCAAGTCTATCTATGAATAATATTTGAATCTTCTCTGAATTCTTTTATGTATGATTGGTTATCTTTGCAAGTCTCTTCGAATTATCAGTTTGGTTTGGCCATCTAGATTGATCTTTCTTGCAATGGGAGAAGTGCTTAGCTTTGGGTTCAATCTTGCGGTGTCCTTTCCTGGTGACAGTAAGGGCAGCAAGGCACCTATTGTATTGTTGCCATCGAGGATAACAAGATGGGGTTTTCTTCATATTGCATGAGTCTATCCCTCTACATCATGTCATCTCGCTTAAGGCGTTACTCTGTTTTTAACTTAATACTCCAGATGCATGATGGATAGCGGTCGATGAGTGGAGTAATAGTAGTAGATGTAGGCAGGAGTCGGTCTACTTGTCTCGGACGTGATGCCTATATACATGATCATACCTAGATATTCTCATAACTATGCTCAATACTGTCAATTGCTCAACAGTAATTTGTTCACCCACCGTAGAATACTTATGCTCTCGAGAGAAGCCACTAGTGAAACCTATGGCCCCCCGGGTCTATCTTTATCATATCAATCTCCTACTACTTAGTTATTTACTTTGCTATTTACTTTGCCTTTATTTTACTTTGCATCTTTATCATAAAAATACCAAAAATATTATCTTATCATATCTATCAGATCTCACTCTCGTAAGTGGCCCTATAGGGATTGACAACCCCTATTTGCATTGGTTGCGAGGATTTAATTGTTTTGTGCAGGTGCGAGGGACTCGCGCGTAGCCTCCTACTGGATTGATACCTTGGTTTTCAAAAACTGAGGGAAATACTTACGCTACTTTGCTGCATCATCCCTTCCTCTTTGGAGGAAAACCAACGCAGTGCTAAAAGAGGTTGCAAGAAGGATTTCTGGCGCCGTTGCCGGGGAGGTCTATGCAAAAGTCAACTTACCAAGTGTAAGTGCATCTAGTGCCACCCCTAGTTGGTTTTGGAGTATTGATGACAAACCTAGTTGAGGGACTAATGTGTTTGTGAGAATTGCAGGATAACACAGGTAGAAGTCCCTCATTGATTCGGTTTTACTACCAGAGATGACCCCTAAAAATGTATGAAGACATTGAAGTCAAAGGTGGTATATGAAGATATTCACATTGAAGACTATGACAAAAGAAGACACGTTATGAAGCCTATGGAGCTCGAAGACTTAGATCTTTTGTAGTTCTTTTTCTTTTGTGTTGAGTCATAGGAACCACCGTACTGTTAAGTGGGGTCCAGGAGAACCAGTTAGAATGACTGAAGTGATGCCTAAACCAAAAACCTATGTCTTCGAGTGAAGACAATGAGAGCGAATCTTGTCCAGAGCCGGACAAGTCAGCTTTTCTTGTAGCCCAAGTAAAGTTGTCATGAGAGTTTGAAATCTGACCGTTGAGACACGTGTCAGTTCCTTAGTGACCTAGGGTCATTTCAGACAAATCAGGTCGGGTTGCCAAGTGGCTATAAATAGCCCACCCCCTACAACCATAAGTGGTTGGCTGCTCAGATTTCAGTGCACGGCTTTTGTCGTTTGAGAGCAACCCACCTCGAAGCCTTTGAGAGAAAATTCCTAGCGAGGAGAAAGCCCTAACCACCCAGAGCCGGAGTAAATTGGGAATCACTTAAGTCTTCTTGTCTGTGTGATCTGAAGACTTATTACACTTGAGGACTGTGCATCCTCCAGACGGTTAGGCGTCGCGTTCAGAGCATCCAAGAGACATTGTGGATTGCCAGTGAACGAAGTCTGTGAAGGTTTGGGAGTCTACCTTGAAGACTTACCAGAGTGATTGGGCGAGGACTATGTGACCTTAGCTCAAGGAGAATACGGTGAGGACTTGGTGTCCTGAGCTACCGTGTTCAGGACTGGGTGTCCGGGACTGTGTGTCCTAAGGTTTAAATACCTAGCCGCTCCAACCAGACGTACAGTTGTCACAGCAACTGGAACTGGTCCAACACATCATTGTCTTCAACGAGTCACTGGTTTCATCTTCACTTCCTTTTACTTACTGTTACTCATTGTGAAGCCATTGCATGCTTGCTATATCTTTTGTCTTCACAACATAACTGTATGATTTGATTGGCTTCATAACTTCTTCCTACCTAATCCTTATTACACTGCAGCTACTTGTCATTGTGCTTTCACTCTATTGAATACTTGACCATGGCTTGCCTAGTGTAATCTAACTTCCGCTGCATAGTGATAGGCATATCTCTACTGTTTGTCTTCATAACTTCCACGTTTTGAAGACTTTCATAAAAATCGCCTATTCACCCCCCTCTAGTCGATATAACGCACTTTCAAATTGGTATCAGAGCAAGGTGCTCCCTTGTTCTGTGTGATTCGGTTTAACCACCTGGAGTTTTAGCTATGTCGACTGCAGGGATAATTAAAGTATCTGCTGCGTGCCCCGTGTTCGATGGAACTGAATATCCCTACTGGAAGAATAAGATGCGTATGCATCTTGAAGCCATTGACGTCGACCTATGGTATGTCGTCGAGAACGGCGTTCCCAAGGCTAGAGAAGGTGTCACTGCTGCTGATGTCAAGAAATTCGTTCAACTGGACTCTACAGCCAAGAACATCATCTGTGGTCATCTGACCAAAGGACAGTATGGCCGTGTAAGTGCTCTGAAGACATCCAAGCTGGTCTGGGACTGGCTCTCCAAGGTCAATGAAGGCATGTCAACCCAGAGAGATCAAAGAATCAGTGTCCTTCGCAATCTCTTCAACCGCTTCAAGCGAAATGACAATGAGAATGTCCAGCACACATTTGACAGACTCACTGACATCACAAATGAGCTTCAAGCCCTCGGCGCTACTGAGATCACCAAACATGAAGTCATCAAGACGCTGCTGAGATCACTTGATAGTTCGTTTGACATCCTAGCCCTGATGATTCAAGAACGTCCTGATTTCAAGACACTCGATCCATCTGACATACTTGAGAGGCTCAACACACATGAGTTTCAGCTTTCTGAGAAAAGAGATATCTATGGTCCAAACTATGGGCGAACTCGTGCCTTGAAGGCAAAAGCTGTTTCCTCATCTGAAGAAGAATCTGACAGCAGTTCTGATGATCCTGAAGACATTGGAAGGGAACTTGCAATGCTAGTGAAGAAGTTCCAAAAAATCACCAAGAAGAAAGGCTTCAGAAAGTCTTCACGATCAAGCTCAAGGAATGATGAAGCTTCTGCTCATGACTACAAGAAGAAAACATGCCACAAGTGCAAGAAAACTGGACACTTCATCTCTGAGTGTCCACAGTGGGACAATGAGAACAGAAAGAAGAAGAAGAGCAAGGAACATGACTCTGACGACAAGAAAAATAAGAAATACACAAAGTCTTCTTCCAAGTCTTCCTCAAAGTCTTCATCACACAAGAAGAGCTCATCTGGCAAGGCACGTGCGTTTGTTGGCAAGGAAATGGATTCAGAGGAGGAGTCCGCTTCTGAGGAGGCAGAGGTGGAGTCTGAGGAGGAGTCTGATTCTGGCATTGCAAGTCTGGCTACAGCATACGTCGCCAAGTCCATCTTCAACATTGAAGACAATAACTTCATCACCGACACCGATGCAAATGACAAGGACGACTCCACTCCTACCTACTGCTTCATGGCACGCGGTGCCAAGGTAAACACACGCACTACTCACTATCAAACATCCAGTGACGATGACTTTGATTGTGATTCAAAACCCAGTAACAAAACACTTGCTAAAATTGCAACTGAACAACAAAAGGCCATGGAACATATTCAAAAACTGTTAGACAGAAGCGATGATCTGTTGGTTGCTGAAATGACTCGATCTGAATCCTTAATTGAAGACATAAAAAATCTTCATGTTAAGTATCAGGAACTTGAAGATCGTCTTGATACTCTCTCAACAACTCATGAAAAGCTTTCCTATGATTATCTTCAAAGGAAGCAAGAACTTGAGAAATTCAGAGCGGCTCATGAAGATCTTCAAAAGGAAAACGAATCACTTCGCGCCGAACAGATCAGTTCCGCTCAGGAACGATTTGAACCACCATGTCTTAAATGCATTGAGCGTGATAATGCTACTTCTGTTGCTGAATGTTCCACTGCTACTGCTGTTGCAATATCTTCAACTGTTGATGTGGTAACTAACCCCTCTGCTGAGGATACCATTGCTATTGCTGATGAGAATGCTAGGTTGAAGACATTGCTTGAAACAGGGATGTACAAAAGTCTTAAAGGACATCAGACATTATGTGATGTCCTCAAGAAGCAGATTCTGAATCGAAACCCTAGAAAAGAGGGTGTTGGGTTCGTAAGGAAAATAAATGCAGATGGCTCTTACTGGAAACCTGAGCAGTACCCCAAAACCAAGTGGGTTGCTACAAAGGAACCTTCAGCAGATCCATCCAATTTATCTGGCTTCACTTGTGCTAACCCCATTATCATTGATGAATCCTTTGATGCAAACTATATACTGTTTAAGAATCAGAATGGTGAAGTGTTTGCCAGGTACATTGGTACCAACTGCAGGAATGGCCGCCTATGAAGAAGATCTGGGTTCCGAAAAAGTGTCTGGAAAATCTTCCTGTGAATGTCTTCATGACACCTCACTTGAAGAAGACAAACCTCAGACCAAAGGCTTCATACGGTCCAAAGGCTTCATACAAACAGAGGACTCACCTGAGTCACACTAACGCAAATGTTTTGCAGGGAAACCATACTCAGGCATATGAATATGAGAGCGGTTCATCAAACCGTCATGTTCATATGACCAAAAATTATTCTGCTTATTCTTATGAGTACTATTGTCCACCTGCAAGACTGTTTGCTAAGGCTTCAAAGCCAAAATTCTCAGATGCTGCACTTAGACTTATTGCTTCTAAGCCACCCTTGAAGATGTGGGTGGTTAAGAAGGCTTAACTCTCTTTTGCAGGGAAAGGTCTCCAGCAGAAAACCAAAATCTTCTGACGCTATTGCTGGGGACCTTAAAACTCTTGTAGGGCGCAAGATAAAATGCCCGAATGGCATCATTATGTACTTCGTTCCTGAATCGCATGCTACTCTCCCTATTAGTCCTAATCTGGATCTAAGTTTTCATAACCCACTGGTGCGTCAAATGTTTTTGCTTCACAATTCTCTTCATGAAGCCTATCCCCCTAACTGCACTGTAGGGTACGACACCAGCGTCTTCAAAGTCTTCAGAATGGATTATTGACAGTGGGTGTACAAATCACATGACTGGCAAAAGAAGCCTTCTTATGGACTCAACCTTACGTCCATGCGACAAGAGCCACATCACATTTGCTGACACTGGTAAAAGTAAGGTATTGGGTCTAGGTAGAGTTGCAATCTCAAAGGATCAACACATGGATAAAGTCATGCTTGTTGAATCCCTTGGCTTCAACTTAATGTCTGTCTCAATGCTTTGCGATTTGAACATGATTGTAATGTTTGGAAAATATCGTTGCCTTGTACTAATGGAATCTGACAAGTCTCTAGTGTTTGAAGGGTATTGAAAAGATGATTTGTACGTGGTAGATTTCTCAGCAGGGCCACAGCTTGCAGTATGTCTTCTAGCAAAGGCTTCAGAATGCTGGCTATGGCATCGGAGACTTGGACATGCTGGCATGAGGAACCTCCACACCCTTGCGAAGAAGAAGCATGCTATAGGCATCGAGGGCGTCAAGTTCAAGAAAGACCATTTATGCGGTGCCTGTGAAGCAGGGAAGATGACAAGGGCAAAACATCCCTCGAAGACAATCATGACCACTACTCGACCCTTCGAACTACTTCACATGGATCTTTTTGGTCCCACTCACTACTCAACTTTTACTACTACTGCTTGCCTCTATGGCTTCGTTATTGTTGATGATTATTCTAGATATACTTGGGTGCACATAATTCTTTACAATACTGAAGTGCAGGATGTCTTCAGACGCTTCGCCAATCGTGCTATGAACAATTTTGGCGCCAAGATAAAGCACATCAGAAGTGACAATGGGACTGAATTCAAGAACACTGGCCTTGATACATATCTTGATACCTTGGGCATCACACATGAATTCTCATCTCCGTACACGCTACAGCAGAATGGCGTTGTCGAACGCAAGAACAGAACACTCATTGAGATGGCCAGAACGATGCTAGATGAATACAAGACTCCAAGAAAATTCTGGACTGAAGCCATTGACACTGCATGCCATACAATCAATCATGTTTATCTTCACAAGCTTCTGAACAAGACATCTTATGAACTCCTAACTGGCAAGAAGCCAAATGTCAGTTACTTCAGAGTATTTGGCACAAAGTGCTGGATCAAGGACCCACACCACATCTCAAAGTTTGCACCAAAAGCACATGAGGGTTTTATGCTTGGATATGGAAAGGATTCGCACTCCTACAGAGTCTTCAATCTCTTTCATTACAAAGTGGTTGAAACAGTGGATGTGCGGTTCGATGAGACAAATGGTTCACAAAGAGAGCAACTGCCAAATGTGCTAGATGAAATTCCAGCTAGTGAATCAATCAAGCTAATGGGAACTGGAGAGATCATACCTTCTGAAGCTCATCCTGAAGAAGAACTTATCATCTCAGCACCTGATCAACATGAAGACAATGCTCAGCCTGAAGACATTCCACCCAACAACAACACAGATCAGCAAGAGCAAAATCTTCGCCCTGTACATCCTCGTGTTGCCAATGAAGTGCAGATTGACAGAATAATTGACAGCATCAATGCACCTGGTCCACTCACTCGTTCAAGGGCAACTCAGCTAGCAAATTTCTGTGGGCACTTCGCATTCGTCTCAATATCAGAACCCAAGAAAGTTGAAGAAGCCTTCATGGAACCTGAATGGATTCAAGCTATGCAAGAAGAGCTTCAACAGTTTGAACTGAATAATGTATGGGAACTGGTTAAGCGTCCTGATCCACGGAAGCACAACATTATAGGCACCAAATGGATATACCGCAACAAGCAAGATGAGCATGGTCAAGTTGTCAGAAACAAAGCTCGTCTCGTTGCTCAAGGATATACTCAAGTGGAAGGCATTGACTTCGATGAAACGTTTGCTCCTGTGGCTAGGCTTGAAGCCATACGCATACTGCTGGCCTATGCAAATCATCATAACATACTTCTATATCAAATGGATGTGAAGAGTGCCTTTCTCAATGGCAAGATTGAAGAAGAAGTGTATGTTGCACAACCGCCTGGCTTTGAAAATCCAAAACATCCTGACATGGTATACAAGCTCAACAAGGCGCTGTATGGCCTCAAACAAGCCCCTAGGGCCTGGTATGACACACTCAAATACTTCCTGAAGAGCAAAGGCTTCATACTTGGTTCCCTAGATCCCACTCTTTTCACGAAGACATATGATGGTGAACTGTTTGTGTGCCAAATATATGTGGATGACATTATCTTCGGCTGCACAAATCAGAAGTACAGTGAAGAGTTTGGATATATGATGCAAGAGCAATATCAGATGTCCATGATGGGGGAGCTGAAGTTCTTCCTTGGTCTTCAAATACGACAACAACGCAATGGCATTTTCATATCTCAAGAGAAGTATCTCAAAGATTGCCTGAAGAAGTTCGGTATGTAAGACTGCAAGGGCTTCACAACACCAATGCCAGCCAAACATCATCTGGGTCCTGACGACAATGGTAAAGAGTTCGATCAAAAGGTATACCGCTCCATGATTGGTTCTTTACTTTATCTATGTGCATCTAGGCCAGATATTATGCTTAGTGTTTGCATGTGTGCTCGATTTCAAGCGGCACCAAAGGAGTCGCATCACTTAGCTGTGAAGTGAATTCTTCGATATTTGGCTCACACCCCAACTCTAGGATTGTGGTATCCAAAGGGCTCAGAGTTTGATTTGGTTGGATTCTCGGATGCTGATTATGCTGGTGACAAAGTTGATCGCAAGTCTACATCAGGCACATGTCACTTTCTGGGACGATCACTTGTATGTTGGTCTTCAAAGAAGCAGAACTGTGTATCTCTCTCCACTGCTGAATCTGAATACATTGCTGCTGGATCTTGCTGCGCTCAGCTTCTGTGGATGAAGCAAACACTCACGGACTATGGCATTCATCTGAAGCAAGTGCCACTTTACTGCGACAACGAAAGCGCCATCAAGATTGCCAACAACCCAGTTCAGCACTCGAAGACAAAGCACATTGAAATCCGTCATCACTTTCTCAGAGATCATGTTGTGAAGGAAGACATTGATATCATACACATTAACACTGAAGAGCAATTGGCAGATATCTTCACCAAGCCCTTGGATGAGAAGAGGTTTTGCAAGTTACGGTGTGAGCTAAATATCCTGGAATCCTCAAATGTCCTGTGATCAGGCACACATCCTAACCCTTATGCATATTGATGACTTAGATGTGCAACACACGAAGTGAAGTATATCTTTAATCAATGAAGACATACATTCTAAGTGTGAATACATTAATGTGGAAATTGACTTCAGAGCGCCACGATAATTGTGCGCCGTGTCTGGGTCTAATACTTCCTATACGGTGGGTAACGCCACCACCAAACGTTCTATTATGAAGTGTTTCACTCTTGGCGTTACCTTGCAATGTCTTCACATTTGGTTGGCTTCGAACTCAACATATATTCATGATTATCTTCACTACGTTGATTATATAGATATATGTATATACTAGTGTTCTGTCCTCTACAGCATTCACTTATAGCTATGTCTTCTTGTTTGAATCTTTTGAACTAAGTGAATGTGATAGGACCCTAACCTCTCTATGCTCTCTATCTCTAAATTCTATCTCTCCAAGTCATATGCATTCTATTGAAACTGTCGAATGTCTTCTCTGCGTCCTTGTCAGCAGAAGACACAGAGACAACATTTAAGTCCGTTTTCAATGCTCATTTATCCACATGACATCCGGAGAAGTAGGAACGACCGCCCAACAATCCAGGCGTGCGTGGGATGTGGAACTGCCCCCAAAATACCGCATGATGTCCATGTTCCTCAGATGCGAATCGCCAGGGGCACCTGAGTAATAGCACAGTGCCGCCCCTGCGCCTATAAATTCACACTTACCGCGGTCATTATCTCCTTCTTCCACCCTTGCACGAACCCTAGCGCCACCGCTAGCTCTCGACGACGCCGGCGACGAAGCGCTTCGCTGCCGCAACCTCTCCAACGCTGTCTTCACGCCGATCGCGGACATCGTCCTCTCTGCCGTTGCCGTAGGTGTCTTCCGTCGCCAAGTTAGGGCACGGAGGATTGAACTGCTCGGCCTCATCTCTCGCTTCGTCTAGCAGTTCTCAGTGTGGTAAATAAAATTGCCTTTTTACAGCACCATAGATCCTCTTGTTCTGTCACTTTCTACCACAAGAAGTTTCTGTTCACACAAGCTAGATCTCTCTCAAACTGCATTTCATAACATGCCTAGTATATTCACTTGTGCTTCACAAAGTAGTTAGATTCCTCACTTGTACTGATCTGTGGATTCGTACAAATCTGGAACCAACTTCTTATCTATGAGTGAATGTCTTCGCACGATGAGGTCAATGTCTTCTAAACTGATTAGTCTTCAAAACCTTCTGAGAATGCATATGACCTCTTCCCCTTCCCTCGCACCTTAATGCTGTCACAGGTACATGTCCGTGGGAGAATCCTTCGGTTCTCATAGTCTGCATTCATTTGTAGAATTCCTACAGCATCACATAAATTCTCCTGAAGCCAGTTCCTGTTGGTCCAGCAAAAGAAAGCCTTTGAAGCCTTTGAAAGTTTTGAAGCCTTTCAAGTTAAAGTTTATGGCTTCAGAAGCAGCAGCAAGGAAGGGGGGCAGACAGCGACGTGGAGGAACTTCCAAAGATCTGCCTGAAGACCTAGCGATATGTATAAAACAGATCCTGAAGAGAATTATGGGCAGCGCAAGACCCGAATCCAATGGATTCGACGCTACTGGGCAGAACAATGGTTCAAATACCGCTTCACAACCCAAGAATATGCTCAGAAAAGTGCCATCAAAAGACCGTGGGGAGACATCTTATACAAGAACCTTGTACCCAGGTCCAGAGATGAAGCTATTGCCCAAAGCTTCTATCCATGCATGGTTCGTGGGCCACAGCCTGATGATGCACATCCGTCGTCACTACTCTGGTGTCGTGACGACAATCTGTTCAAGCGCAACTTCCAGTTTGCCCAACAATCAGCAAAGCAGAACAAGAAGAAATTTGGGTTAGACTTCAACCCTGGTCCCTCCGCACCAAGGGAAGATGGCACACGCGACGCAGAACCCAATATCATCGGTCTGTATGCCAACCTTGAGGGCCTCATCACCCGCATATTAGTCCAAGGGACTGCCGTGAATGACCCTCCAGCTGACTCTGAGTCTGATGAAGCTCCTGCTGTACCGAAGCCAAAACAGCAGAAGAAACCAAAAGCTTCAAAGCCGGCCCCTTCACCAAAAATCTCAAGGGCGAAGCCATTGGCAACTGCACCTCCTGAAGACAGTGTGCAGTCTGAAGACATATCCCGCGTCTCCAAGCCCCAGAAGGCCAAGATGCCTCAGCCACACACCGGCAAAGAGCTCACAGCTGCTGCCATTCTGCGCAGCAAAGCCATTGATTTGTCAAGTGATGAAGATCTTGGAGATGACGCTCTCGAGCAGCTCATCAAGAGCAAAGAAGAAGCTGAAATCTTCAACAATTTGCCTCTCTTTGATGTCGCCATCATCCACAACTTCATCGACGAATGGTTTGCCACACCAAACATCAGCTTCGAAGATCTGCAGCTGCCCGTTGGCCTCAGCATCGCCTTCCAAGGCGCTATTGCTTCAGAACTTGCAATTGCCCAGCGCATTGTTGAACTGAAGTAGAAAATTGATCATGAAAAGGCTCAATTCAAGAAGCATATGGCCAAGCTCAGCGTGCAAGAAGTGAAGAGCTTCAAGGTCATGATGCACGAACTAAAGGAAAACTTTCTGAAGAAGCGTGCAGAAGCTCAAGGTTCACGAGAGCGAATGAAGTCTCTGGCAGACAGATGTGTGCAGGCCTACAATGAGGCCGAGAAGCGCAAGGCACTTGGGCGGCCCGGCATCGACCCCGGGATGGCCGCGAAGAAGAAGAAGAAGCCTGCTATGGCTGAACCAGAGGCACCAAGGCAAGAAGCAGTTCCAATTGTCTTCCCAACTGCAACGACTGGCTCAAAGCCAAAGAGCCGGTCAACCGCTTCAGAGCTCAAGAAGACGCGGACTGCAGAGGCTGAAGCTAGGAAGCAGAAACATACTGAAGCCTCTCCTTCTGCTCCCACTCAGAAGAAGCGAAAGATCAAGAAAGCTCGGGCTGCTCCCACAGAGCCCTTGATGGTTGAACCCCTTTCTGTCGTCCATCCTAACGCAGAACGACAACTGACAGTTCATGAGCCTGCTTCCACAGAGGCTCCTGAAGCTGAAGACATACCAGCAGCCGACCCCATCGCTGCTGAAGACATTGGTCATCAGGATAATGTACAAGATGATGCAGCCCTTCCTCAGTATGAACATAGCAAACTCATCAGCATTGGTAGTCCTCTGACGCCAATTGCACAAGATGCGTCATGGGCGGATTGCCCTCAAGAGGAAGAAGACTTTGAGGCCCAACCCACTCCAACCCCACAGGCGTCGTCTGCGTTCCGTAGGCTTCGCAGAGGTCCAAGGCCTCAAGTCTATGCTGAAGACATTCCGGCTGCATCAGCCGAAGAAAATGAAGAAGTACCACAAGATCCTACTACCCCGCTACACCATGAAGCAGTTCTCCAGGAGAACGTGCCTAAGTCTGACCCTCCAGCTAGTCAAGTGGAGGCTGAAAATATTGAGGCTTCCACAACCAACACTGAAGCCAATGTGCAGCCCTCCCCACCAAAAGCTTCAGAAGACAGCAAAGCTACTGATCCAGACACTTCTGTTCCTGAGTCTGCTGCAGGTCCTCAATTTGATTACCATGTTGAGCACATGCCTCATGTCCAGAAGCCAGTCCCACGGCTGTCGAGGTTCCCAGGTCCTGCATCAGCACCTGGATCCTTTAACATCAACAGCTTCAAGGCAGATAATACGTTCTTCAATAGCTCCAAGAACCCCTATTCAAGGGAAAGGATTTCATCAGATCGGTTCTGGAGCTATCCACAGCGCAGCTACTATTCATGCATCCTATACAACCAAGGTCGCATCTTCCCGCACAAGTGCCTTGATGTTGAAGCCATTGCTGGTCTGCCCTGTTTAGAGGAAGCATTGGATTCCTTCAAGCAAGTGGGTCTGCTGCAGTTTGTAACTGATGAAGAGCACTGGAATGAAGAGCTTCTGCTACAATTCTATGCCACCCTCCACATCAAAGGATACAACAGAGATCCGAAGACTTGGGCCCTGGAGTGGATGACCGGCAATGTCCATCACGAAGCCAATGCATTTGATATCATTGAGCTCACCGGCCTGCCCACTCCTGGCGAATTCTTCGAGGAAGGCTGTCCACTACACATTGAAGCTCTTGAGAGCATATTCTAGAGGCCTGAACCGAATATGAGTCAGGTGCTCTCAATGATGAAGCCATTGCCCCACGATGCTCCTTATCCAACAGAGTTCTTCGTTGAAGACTTTGAGTACCTGCCCAGAACCATCTATCACATTATCCGGCGGACTCTCTGGCCTATCAAAGGGCACTCTCCAAATGCCAAGATCGAGGGTGCAATGAAGACTCTGCTGTTTTGTATCCTTCATGGCAAATGCTTCAACGCACAGGACTTCTTCATACGCCAACTAGCTGCATCAGGCTCAGATTTACTTGGTTTGAAGTTCTATGCTCCTTGGGTAATGAGACTGATCAAGCTTCACTCTGCGATCTCATATCAGCCCTCAGCCCGCAACCATAGGATCTTCTTGCCAGATGTGGATACCTCTGTTGAAGCTATATATCCTGAGCCTGCCAAGCAACCTTTGAGTCTTCAGAATGCAGAACACCAGAGCCGGACAATGAGAGCGAATCTTGTCCAGAGCCGGACAATGAGAGCTATGTCTTCAAGTGAAGACAATGAGAGCGAATCTTGTCCAGAGCCAGACAAGTCAGCTTTGCTTGTAGCACAAGTAAAGTTGCCATGAGAGTTTGAAATCTGACCGTTGAGACACGTGTCAGTTCCTTAGTGACCTAGGGTCATTTCGGACAAATCAGGTCGGGTTGCCAAGTGGCTATAAATAGCCCACCCCCTACAACCATAAGTGGTTGGCTGCTCAGATTTCAGTGCACGGCTTTTGTCGTTTGAGAGCAACCCACCTCGAAGCCTTTGAGAGAAAATTCCTAGCGAGGAGAAAGCCCTAACCACCCAGAGCCGGAGTAAATTGGGCATCACTTAAGTCTTCTTGTCTGTGTGATCTGAAGACTTATTACACTTGAGGACTGTGCATCCTCCAGACGGTTAGGCGTCGCGTTCAGAGCATCCAAGAGACATTGTGGATTGCCAGTGAACGAAGTCTGTGAAGGTTTGGGAGTCTACCTTGAAGACTTACTAGAGTGATTGGGCGTGGACTTTGTGACCTTAGCTCAAGGAGAATACGGTGAGGACTTGGTGTCCTGAGCTGCGTGTTCAGGACTGGGTGTCCGGGACTGTGTGTCCTAAGGTTTAAATACCTAGCCGCTCCAACCAGACGTACAGTTGTCACAGCAACTGGAACTGGTCCAACACATCATTGGTCTTCAACGAGTCACTGGTTTCATCTTCACTTCCTTTTACTTACTGTTACTCATTGTGAAGCCATTGCATGCTTGCTATATCTTTTGTCTTCACAACATAACTGTATGATTTGATTGGCTTCATAACTTCTTCCTACCTAATCCTTATTACACTGCAGCTACTTGTCATTGTGCTTTCACTCTATTGAATACTTGACCATGGCTTGCCTAGTGTAATCTAACTTCCGCTGCATAGTGATAGGCATATCTCTACTGTTTGTCTTCATAACTTCCACGTTTTGAAGACTTTCATAAAAATCGCCTATTCACCCCCCCCCCTCTAGTCAATATAACGCACTTTCACCAAGTACCCATCACATACCCTTATCTCCCGCATTACATTATTTGCCATTTGCCTCTCGTTTTCCTCTCCCCCACTTCACCCTTGCCGTTTTATTTGCCCTCTCTCTCTCTCTATCCTCCCTCTATTTGCCTCTTTTTGCCCGCTTGCTTTTTGTTTGCCTGTGGGTTAGTTTGCGTGATTGTCGTTATGGCCAGTCCCTTATCTTCTCCGTTGTCTCCCGAGAATGAAATTCTAAATTTTAAGCAAAGGGAGGGTGAAAATCTAAAAGATGCTTGGTATAGAATTTGCAATGCTCAAAATAAATCTACTAGGAAGCAATCTACTACCATTCTCCTTCGCAATTTTTGTAGGCATTACTCCTTGGCACCGCTATGTTCTTGATACTATTATCGGAGGGAACTTTTTGGGTAGCCATACTTTTGATTCTTATAATGCTATGTTAGATTTATTTGGCTCCCCCCTCTCTTGGTTAATGGAACTATATTAGCTTTGGAGCATGTAATGCAAAGGCTTGAGATTATTGAAAATAAGGTTGCTACCATAGAGTTAACTGAAAATTTGGATAAAAAGATCCACAGCCGAATCTCTCAATATGGATCTAAAGTAGGAGTTACTTTGAAAGATATTAAAGAAAAGGAACCCATAGTTAATGAGAAAATAAATCACGATTCCGTTAGGATCGATAAACTTGAGAATATTATTACCAACTTGGGAACCGCTTTTTCTTCCGTAAAGAATACTCTGCGTCCCTCCACTAAAGTTGCCAAACTTATGTACGTTCCTAAAAATAAGGGTGAATCATCTAGTAAGGAAAATGTGGATCTCAAATCTATAAGTGTTCATCCCAATCTTTTTGCTATCATTAAGGAACCATTTGTTACAAATGAGTTTTTTGATCTTGTGCCTAAAATCTTGATAATTAATAAAAATGAAGAAATTCCTAAATATGGTAGATGCCTCATTGAAGAATTGCCTACCAGAGATGGCAATACCTAGATCTATTCTTGCTTGTTATGCCTAGCTAGGGGCGTTAAACGATAGCGCTTGTTGGGAGGCAACCCAATTTTATTTTTATTACTTACTTTGTGCTCCTGTTTAGTAATAAATAAATTATCTAGCCTCTGTTTTGGTTATGTTTTTTGTGTTTAATTAGTGTTTGTGCCTAGTAGAACCGTTGGGAAGACTTGGAGAAAGTCTTGTTGAACTTGCTGTAAAAAACAGAAACTTTAGCGCTCACGAGAACTGCTGTAATTTTTATTTGGAAAGTGCTATTTAGTAAATTCTTTTTGAATATTATTAATAGATAAATTCCTCACGTCCAGCAATTTATTTTAGAATTTTTGGGGTTCCAGATATTGCGCTAGCAACAGATTACTACAGACTGTTCTGTTTTTGACAGATTCTGTTTTTCGTGTGTTGTTTGCTTATTTTGATAAATCTATGGCTAATAAAATAGTTTATAAACCATAGAGAAGTTGGAATACAGTAGGTATAACACCCATATAAATAAATAATGAGTTCATTATAGTACCTTGAAATGGTCTTTTGTTTTCTTTCGCTAACGGAGCTCACGAGATTTTCTACTTTAAGTTTTGTGTTGTGAAGTTTCAAGTTTTGGGTAAAGATTTGATGGATTATGGAACAAGGAGTGGCAAGAGCCTAAGCTTGGGGATGCCCATGGCACCCCCCCAGATAATCTAAGGACACCTAAAAGCCAAAGCTTGGGGATGCCCCGGAAGGCATCCCCTCTTTCGTCTACTTCTATCGGTAACTTTACTTGGAGCTATATTTTTATTCGCCACATGATATGTGTTTTGCTTGGAGCGTCTTGTATTTTTTTGAGTCTTTGCTTGTTAGTTTACCACAATAATCCTTGCTATACACACCTTTTGAGAGAGCCATACATGATTTGGAATTTGTTAGAATACTCTATGTGTTTCGCTTATATCTTTTGAGTTATATAATTTTGCTCTAGTGCTTCACTTATATCTTTTGGAGCACGGTGGTGGATTTGTTTTATAGAAACTATTGATCTCTCATGCTTCACTTAGATTATTTTGAGAGTCTTAATAGCATGGTAATTTGCTTAAAATCCTAATATTCTTGGTATGCAAGAATAATAATAAAACTTTTTTATGAGTGTGTTGAATACTAAGAGAAGTTTGATGCTTGATGATTGTTTTGAGACATGGAGGTAATAATATCAAAGTCGTGCTAGTTGAGTAGTTGCGAAATTGAGAAATACTTGTGTTGAGGTTTGCAAGTCCCGTAGCATGCACGTATGGTAAATGTTATGCACCAAATTTGAAACATGAGGTGTTATTTGATTGTTTTCCTTATGAGTGGCGGTCGGGGACGAGCGATGGTCTTTTCCTACCAATCTATCCCCCTAGGAGCATGCGCGTAGTACTGAAGTTTTTGATGACTTGTAGATTTTTGCAATAAGTATGTGAGTTCTTTATGACTAATGTTGAGTCCATGGATTATACGCACTCTCACCCTTCCATCCTTGCTAGCCTCTTCGGTACCGTGCATTGCCCTTTCTCACATTGAGAGTTGGCGCAAACTTCTCCGGTGCATCCAAACCCCGTGATATGATACGCTCTTTCACACATAAATCTCCTTATATCTTCCTCAAAACAGCCACCATACCTACCTATTATGGCATTTCCATAGCCATTCCGAGATATATTGCCATGCAACTTTCCATCATTCCGTTCATCATGACACATTCATCATTGTCATATTGCTTAGCATGGTCATGTAGTTGACATAGTATTTTTGGCAAATCCAACGTTCATAATTCTTTCATACATGTCACTCTTGGTCCATTGCATATCCCGGTACACCGCCAGAGGCATTCATATAGAGTCATCTTTGTTCTAGTATCGAGTTGTAATCATTGAGTTGTAAATAAAAAGAAGTGTGATTATCATCATTTTCTAGAGCATTGTCCCAAGTGAGGAATATAAAAAAAGGCCATAAAAAGAGAAAAGGCCCAAAAAAGAGAAAAGAAAAAATTAGAGAAAAAGAGAGAAGGGACAATGTTACTATCCTTTGCCACACTTGTGCTTCAAAATAGCACCATGATCTTCATAGTAGAGAGTCTCTCATGTTATCACTTTCATATACTAGTGGGAATTCTTCATTATAGAACTTGGCTTGTATATTCCAACAATGGGCCTCCTCAAGTGCCCTAGGTCTTCGTGAGCAAGCAAGTTGGATGCACACCCACTAGTTTCTTTTGTTGAGCTTTCATACATTTATAGCTCTAGTGCATCCGTTGCATGGCAATCCCTACTCCTTGCATTAACATCAATAGGTGGGCATCTCCATAGCCCATTGATTAGCCTCGTTGATGTGAGACTTCCTCCTTTTTGTATTCTCCACATAACCCCCCTCATTATATTCTATTCCACCTATAGTGCTATGTCCATGGCTCGCGCTCATATATTGCGTGAAAGTTTATAGGTTGGAGATTACTAAAGTATGAAACAATTTATTGGCTTGTCATCGGGGTTGTGCATGATGATAGCATTCTTGTGTGACGAAAATGAAACATGACTAAACCATATGATTTTGTAGGGATGAACTTTCTTTGGCCATGTTATTTTGAGAAGACATAATTGCTTAGTTAGTATGCTTGAAGTATTGTCATTTTTATGTCAATATGAACTTTTGTCTTGAATCTTTCGGAGCTGAATGTTCATACCACAATTAAGAAGAATTACATTAAAATTATGCCAAGTAGCACTCCACATCAAAAATTCTGTTTTTATCATTTACCTACTCAAGGACGAGTAGGAATTAAGCTTGGGGATGCTTGATACGTCTCCAACATATCTATAATTTTTGATTGCTCCATGCTATATTATCTACTGTTTTGGACATTATTGGGCTTTATTATCCACTTTTATATTATTTTTGGGACTAACCTACTAACCGGAGGCCCAACCCAGAATTGATGTTTTTTGCCTGTTTTAGGGTTTTGAAGAAGAGGAATATCAAACGGAGTCCAAACGGAATGAAACCTTCGGGAACATGATTTTCTCATCGAATACAACTCAGGAGACTTGGACCCTACATCAAGACACGTAACAGGAGGCCACGAGGTAGGGGGGCGCGCCTACCCCCCCTCCCCACGCGCGCCCTCCACCCTCGTGGGTCCCCTGTTGCTCCACCGACGTACTTCTTCCTCCTATATATACCCATGTACCCCAAAACGATCAGAGACGAAGCCAAAACCCTAATTCCACCACCGTAACTTTCTGTATCCATGAGATCCCATCTTGGGGCCTGTTCCGGAGCTCCGCCGGAGGGGGCATCGATCACGGAGGGCTTCTACATCAACACCATAGACCCTCTGATGAAGTGTGAGTAGTTTACCTCAGACCTACGGGTCCATAGTTAGTAGCTAGATGGCTTCTTCTCTCTTTTTGGATCTCAATACAATGTTCTCCCCCTCTCTTGTGGAGATCTATTCGATGTAATCTTCTTTTTGCGGTGTGTTTGTTGAGACCGATGAATTGTGGGTTTATGATCAAGTCTATCTATGAATAATATTTGAATCTTCTCTGAATTCTTTTATGTATGATTGATTATCTTTGCAAGTCTCTTCGAATTATCAGTTTGGTTTGGCCTACTAGATTGATCTTTCTTGCAATGGGAGAAGTGCTTAGCTTTGGGTTCAATCTTGCGGTGTCCTTTCCCAGTGACAGTAAGGGCAGCAAGGCACGTATTGTATTGTTGCCATCGAGGATAACAAGATGGGGTTTTATTCATATTGCATGAGTCTATCCTTCTACATCATGTCATCTTGCTTAAGGCGTTACTCTATTTTTAACTTAATACTCTAGATGCATGCTGGATAGCGGTCGATGAGTGGAGTAATAGTAGTACATGTAGGCAGGAGTCGGTCTACTTGTCTCGGACGTGATGCCTACATACATGATCATACCTAGATATTCTCATAACTATGCTCAATTCTGTCAATTGCTCAACAAGAATTTGTTCACCCACCGTAGAATACTTATGCTCTCGAGAGAAGCCACTAGTGAAACCTATGGCCCCCCGGGTCTATCTTTATCATATCAATCTCCTAGTACTTAGTTATTTACTTTGCTATTTACTTTGCCTTTATTTTACTTTGCATCTTTATCATAAAAATACCAAAAATATTATCTTATCATATCTATCAGATCTCACTCTCGTAAGTGGCCCTATAGGGATTGACAACCCCTATTTGAGTTGGTTGCAAGGATTTATTTGTTTTGTGCAGGTGTGAGGGACTCGCGCATAGCCTCCTACTGGATTGATACCTTGGTTCTCAAAAACTGAGGGAAATACTTACGCTACTTTGCTGCATCATCCATTCCTCTTCGGGGAAAACCAACGCAGTGCTAAAAGAGGTAGCAGTCATCATCAACCATCCTCCATCACCAATTTCATGATGCTCACCGTTGTGCGTGAGTAATTCCATCGTAGGCTTGCTAGACGGTGATGGGTTGGATGGGATCTATCATGTAATCGAGTTAGTTTTGTTAGGGTTTGATCCCTAGTATCCACTATGTTCTGAGATTGATGTTGCTATGACTTTGCTATGCTTAATGCTTGTCACTAGGGCCCGAGTGACATGATTTCAGATCTGAACCTATTATGTTTTCGTCAATATATGAGTGTTCTTGATCCTATCTTGCAAGTCTATAGTCACCTATTATGTGTTATGATCCGTTGACCCCGAAATGACAATAATCGGGATACTTACCGGTGATGACCGTAGTTTGAGGAGTTCATGTATTCACTATGTCTTAATGCTTTGTTCCGGTTCTCTATTAAAAGGAGGCCTTAATATCCCTTAGTTTCCATAAGGACCCCGCTGCCACGGGAGGGTAGGACAAAAGATGTCATGCAAGTTCTTTTCCATAAGCACGTATGAGTATACTCGGAATACATGCCTACATTATATCAATGAACTGGAGCTAGTTCTGTGTCACCCTAGGTTATGACTGTACATGATGAACCGCATCCGGCATAATTCTCCATCATCGAGCCATTGCCTACGAGCTTTCCACATATTGTTCTTCGCTTATTTACTTTCCCGTTGATATTGCTATCATCACTACAAAATACCAAAAATATTACTTTTACTACTGTTACCTTTTGCTACCGTTACCACTACTATCGTATTACTTTGCTACTAAATACTTTGCTGCAGATATTAAGTTTCTAGGTGTGGTTGAATTGACAACTCAGCTGCTAATACTTGAGAGTATTCTTTGGCTCCCCTTGTGTCGAATCAATAAATTTGGGTTGAATACTCTATCCTCGAAAACTGTTGCGATCCCCTATACTTGTGGGTTACCAGCTACTATCTGTATATAGCACACCTAGCGTGCGCGGTATTGTCAAAAAATTATATATTATTTTGCGTACCTCAAAGCCTCTTAGCAGGCTCATAAAGGCCTCATGCAATCCGCTTTTGGCGGATGAAATCCTCTCAGTCACCGTACCCATTAAAATACGATGTGCCTCTGAGATAGTCGCTTGCTCCAAAGGACCCATCAGTGCGTCCGGTTGTGCACCGGACAAACCCAGACTCTTTCTGTTGCTCTCCTTAGGAGCCGAATACTCCGGAATTCGGGTGGCCGAAGGGTCACCTTCTGGCCTTGGCGGATCAAGAGAAATCCTCCGTGATGACACCTCAGGGCCGTCCGCCCCAGGTGGCGGGGAGGCAGGAGGGCGTTTCGCTCTCCATCATCTCCAGAAGAAGATCCCCCAAAGAGGAACTCTGTTGAGAAGGGCTACGAGCCGGACTGCAAGATATAGGTCATGGTTATTATCCTCGGAGATAAAGCAGGATATATTTACCAAAAGTACTCTTGTTCACTTACAGCTCGGTGGAGGGTTGGCCCCCTTGCTGGCACTGTGCGGTAAAGACGCCCTTCGGGGCAGGGCCCCCTGGCGAAGGTTTCTTCCCTCGTTTGGAAATCTTCGTTTCCAAGTCTTTAGAGGCGGTCCTTTTCCTTCCTTGGGGAAAGGGGATTCTGGATTCTTCTCCCTGATTATCCTCCTTCGCGGAGACACTAATTCCCCCGGTTTGGATGAGTAATGCATGAAGCCTGCTTTCAGCTTCTTTATTCCTCCCTCTATCTTCCCCTGATGGCACTTGATAAGGTGCGCGCTCAAGCATCCTGGCTAGCACAGGATCCGGTGAGCCTTCGGGAAGGGGGGCCAAACACCAGATCATCTTCGCCTTTCTTATCCAGTCCTGGACGAGAGCGATTTTTTTAGAATGATGTTGTGACAAATAAAAAGACAACACGTTCGGTCACAGAATTACTTACGTGGGTATCTGGACGGTTGCAGTTGAGACCCGCATCCTAGGTGGTGTCCGGACACTTTATTCGTGATCCGAAGAACAATCTGTACATCTTTTCGAGCGTCACGCCGAAGAATTGCTGAATAGTTTGCGGTCCTTCCGGGTTGAACTCCCACAGACGGAGAGATCGGCGTTGGCATGGCAGGACCCGACGAACTAGCATAACTTGCATTACCTTGACAAGACTGACATCCCTCTTGAGGAGAACTCGGATGCGACTTTGCAGTGTCAGAACGTCATTAACTGGCCCCCAGTCCAGCCCCTTGTTGACCCATGACGCCAGTTGCGGCGGGGGGCCCGAGCGGAAGGTAGGGGTAGCTGCCCACTTTTTACTTCGGACAACTGTGATGTAAAACCACTCCTGCTGCTAGAAGTTGGACACCTCCGGGAAGGAGCCCTTAGGCCATGGAGCATCGGCGCCTTTGCTTATTATGGCACCTCCGCATTCTGTGTGTCGCCCGTCGATCGTCTTCGGCTTCACATTGAAGGTCTTGAGCCATAAGCCGAAGTGTGGGGTGATGCGGAGGAAGGCCTCACACACGACGATAAACGACGAGATGTGAAGGATGGAATCTGGAGTTAGATCATGGAAATCGAGCCCGTAATAGAACATAAGCCCTCTTACAAAGGGATCAAGACTAAAGCCTAGCCCTCGGAGGAAGTGGGAAACAAATACGACACTCTCGTTGGGTTCGGGAGTGGGGATGACCTGCCCTTGAGCGGGCAGCCTGTGCGAGATTTCGGCGGTCAGATACCTGGCTTTCCTTAGCTTCTTGATGTCCTCCTCTGTGACAGACGAGGCCACCCACCGACCTTGAAGGTTGGATCCAGACATTGTTGAAGGTCTGAAGCACTTAGCCTAAGCCTTGGGTGTTGGAACTCGAGGTGGGGGAGGGGAAGGATTGGGCGCGAGAAGAAAAGGACAGGCATCAACCCCTTTATAAAGAGGGTGAATATCAAGCGTCCTCCGCGTGGCCATTTTGAACTTGCCTAAAATCGAGGAGTCATACTAACAAACATGGTTGGATTACCCATACCCGTATTGATGAGAATCCCAAGATAGGGGGACACGATCTCTGCTTCGACAAGATGTGCCAATAAAACCGCCTCGCAACATGTGCAGTGGCAGGCAGGGAAAAATGGTTCGTAATGACCGGGCCACGGCAGGGCGTCACATTATAAAAAAAGGTTGTCAACAGATTAGATTTGTGGAATAATATACTCTCTACGGTGGTATGCGGAATTTATTTTGCAGAGCCGGACACGATTCTTGTGTTCAAAATTTTCTATGGAGTATTCGGAGAAGGAACCTGCCTTGCAATGTCGAAGACAATCTGCACGCCGGACTCATCGTCATTGAAGCCTGGTTCAGGGGCTACTGAGGGAGTCCTGGATTAGGGGGTCCCCGGACAGCCGGACTATATACTTTGGCCGGACTATTGGACTAATAATATGCAAGATTGAAGACTTCGTCCCGTGTCCGGGTGGGACTCTCCTTTG
>NC_053028.1:71982660-72119497 GCF_003073215.2 Triticum urartu | reverse complement strand
AAAATGGTTCGTAATGACCGGGCCACGGCAGGGCGTCACATTATAAAAAAAGGTTGTCAACAGATTAGATTTGTGGAATAATATACTCTCTACGGTGGTATGCGGAATTTATTTTGCAGAGCCGGACACGATTCTTGTGTTCAAAATTTTCTATGGAGTATTCGGAGAAGGAACCTGCCTTGCAATGTCGAAGACAATCTGCACGCCGGACTCATCGTCATTGAAGCCTGGTTCAGGGGCTACTGAGGGAGTCCTGGATTAGGGGGTCCCCGGACAGCCGGACTATATACTTTGGCCGGACTATTGGACTAATAATATGCAAGATTGAAGACTTCGTCCCGTGTCCGGGTGGGACTCTCCTTTGCGTGGAAGGCAAGCTTGGCAATTCGGATATGTGGATCTCCTCCCTTGTAACCGACTCCGTGTAACCCTAACCCCCTCTAGTGTCTATATAAACCGGAGGGTTTAGTCCGTAGGACAACAACAATCATAATCATAGGCTAGCTTCTAGGGTTTAGCCTCTACGATCTCGTGGTAGAGCAACTCTTGTAATACTCATATCATCAAGATCAATCAAGAAGGAAGTAGGGTATTACCTCCATCGAGAGGGCCCGAATCTGGGTAAACATTGTGTTCCCCACCTCCTGTTACCATCAACTTTAGACGCACAGTTCGGGACCCCCTACCCAAGATCCGCCGGTTTTGACACCAACAGTGCACTGCTGAGGTGTAAACTGAATTTCCCAAAAATACATATTGAGTCCAGTAGTTTTAGTTCAACACTACGAAACATCTAATGACCATTCTTTCTGCCTGTTTCAATCAGTTTACTTACAAAATCATAGGCCATGGTTCTGCTAACTAATTCATACAGTCACAGAATTGCACTAAGTTGAGCCACACATTTGCAGCAGACATGAACGAGCCGACAGTTGGAACAAATTATATTCAACAGCGAGATGATTTGGGTTCAGAACTTCTTGTCCAACTAGGGGCCTCCTGGTTGACTCTGTCAATTGACTGCGTGGACCTTGTTTGGTTATCCTTCTAGCCTCCGATGCACCCCGCCATGTGCTTTATCTGGGCCAACGTTGCCAACATGTTGCTCGCAACCAGACCCGGCATTTGACTCCACCGGGGTGGCACAGTTTGATTCGCTTTCCAACAAAGCACCAATTTCCAGCACACTCTTCATTGGTTCCTCTGTGTACTTGCGAATTGATTGCTCCAACGCACGCATCCTAGATGGACATGGCGTTTTGTCTGGTGGTGCACTCCCAATGCACAATCTGAATTTACAGTAAAGAACCATATATGATAAGCCTCCAGATGATAATGCAGACATCACATGGCAAACTAACTATCCCTGTATGACCCAGTCCTTTCGCACATAACCACGTGATCCATCTATGAATGTCCCAAAAATTGTCCATACAACTAGTTACCACAACACAGAGTACATAGCAGCGCACGAAACCATAGCAGCATTGTGCTAGATAGTAGTATCATTTGCAATAAAATTCAGCACGACACAACCTTAATGCCATACCTCTATGACCAACCGTCGCTGGCAAGCGTCGCCATGCTGCCTCCTCGGGATATCAGCCCCTTCATGTCGCCCGCACCCATAGCCACCATTAAATCCACCGGCGTAACAGGGAGACATCACACCGCAGCAGCATCGCTAGAGGAATCGTATCTGGATGTCCCAAGCTGTCCGTGAACTCCTCTCGAGAGCGGGAACCTGCAAGTCACAGCCACGGAGTGGAGCGGGGCTCATCGATAGTCATCTGTTGTGCCAATAAGAAACACAAATCTGCAAAAGTTATAGATCTGTCGACGAGCAGGGTTCACTTACTGGTCGACGGCATCAAGTAGGAACTCCATCCCAGCATCTTCCACCGCCAGCCGACCGGAACTACCCGAGCCGTCCGCAGACCTGGGTGATATGTCTCCAACGTATCTATAATTTTTTATTGTTCCATGCTATTATATTATCTGTTTTGGATGTTTAATGGGCTTTACTATGCACTTTTATATTATTTTTGGGACTAATCTATTAACCGAAGGCCCAATGCGAATAGCTAATTTTTTGCGTATTTCAGTGTTTCGCAGAAAAGAAATATCAAACGGAATCCAAATGAAATGAAACATCCGCAAGGATCTTTTTGGGACAAACGCAATCCAGAGGACTTGGAGTGGACGTCAAAAAAGCAGCAAGGTGGCCACGAGGTAGGGCGGCACGCCCCCCATCCTCGTGGGCCCCTCGCAGCTCCACCGACCTACTTCTTTCGCCTATATATACTCTTATACCCTGAAAACATCCAAGAGAGCCACGAAACACCTTTTCCACCGCCACAACCTTCTGTGCCCGTGAGGTCCCATCTGAGGACCTTTTTCGGCGATCTGCCGGAGGGGGATTCGATCACGAAGGGCTTCTACATCAACACCATAGCCTCTTCGATGATGTGTGAATAGTTTACCACAGACATTCGGGTCCATAGTTATTAGCTAGATGACTTCTTCTCTCTCTTTGGATCTCAATACAAAGTTCTCCTCGATGTTCTTGGAGATCTATTCGATGTAATTCTTTTTGTGGTGTGTTTGACGAGATCCGATGAATTGTGGGTTTATAATTGAGATTATCTATGAACAATATTTGATTCTTTTCTGAATTCTTATATGCATGATTTGATATCTTTGCAAGTCTCTTCGAATTATCTGTTTGGTTTGGCCTACTAGATTGATCTTTCTTGCAATGGGAGAAGTGCTTAGCTTTGGGTTCAATCTTGCGGTGTCCTTTTTCAGTGACAGCAGGGGAAGCAAGGCACGTATTGTATTGTTGCCATCGAGAATAAAAAGATGGGATTTATATTATATTGCTTGAGTTTATCCTTCTACGTCATGTCATCTTGCCTAATATGTTACTCTGTTCTTATGAACTTAATACTCTAGATGCATGCTGGATAACGGTCGATGTGTGGAGTAATAGTAGTAGATGCAGAATCATTTTGGTCTACTAGACATGGACGTGATGCCTATGTTCATGATCATACCTAGATATCATCATAACTATGCGCTTCTCTATCAATTGCTCGACAGTAAATTGTTCAGCCACCGTAATATATGCTATCTTGAGAGAAGCCACTAGTGAAACCTATGACCCCCAGGTCTACTTTACATCATATTATTTTCCCGTTAACTAGCTATTTCAGACGTCGTTTATTTTGCAATCTTTACTTTTCAATCTATACAACAAAATACCAAAAATATTTATCTTATTATCTCTATCAGATCTCACTTTCGTAAGTGACCGTGAAAGGATTGACAACTCCTTTATCGCGTTGGTTGCGAGGTTCTTATTTGTTTATGCAGATACTAGGTGACTTGCGTGTAGTCTCCTACTGGATTGATACCTTAGTTCTCAAAAACTGAGGAAAATACTTATGCTACTTTGCTGCATCATCATTTCCTCTTCAAGAGAAAACCAACACATGCTCAAGAGGTAGCACTGGGTAATGGGGGAACCCGTCCATGGCTACCGAAGCTTTCGAGAACGTCCTAGGTGAGGGTTTGGACATCAGACGGCACAACTTCGACCCCCCGGTCTGCACTAACATACTGTTCCACGGCCCAGACCAAATAGTTGCCGACCTGATCCACGAACCAGACAGACTGGCGCATGGGCGTCCGTCAACCATTAATTTTTAGGCCCACACTGTTTTGTACCAAATACGCGTTGTAGCCCATTTTTCTGCAGCCCCGTGCATCTGTGTCAGGATGAATTCTGTGAATCCCGGGTAAGGATCGAACGACAGTGGGTGCGGGAGCAGCTGAGCTCGAGCACCGAATCGCTGTGTCTTTTCTAAGAACTGTTTACGCTTATTTACGTTTTGTCTAGTTTAATTTCATTGATTTTAGTTTAGTTGACTTGCGTTTGTACCTATATTTTTTCAGACATAAACTGTTTCCCAGGCTAACTGCAATTTTTGGATTCACCACTACACTTGTATCCAATTCGTCACAACTGTTTCTTCGAGATGAGCTTGCTACAGAGTATTATCCCATTTGTAATACGCGTATTAAAATGCACTAGAGGCTAAAGCTTTGTAAGTTCATGGCTATTGTATTGCCTAGCATTGAAGCTTCACAAACACGAACACGTAAACACAAGGAGAGAATATAGGAGCGATCCCTGCTCCCTGCTCACGATAGCCATTATATACTACTTAAGACATTATTGTAGTGTCAGAAAATAAAAGAGAGTGTGTGCACATCCGTACCTTGTCAAATCATGTTATAAAAGGTGGATGAAGTAGCAAGAGGAAAGGCGATACTACCACTTATAATTTTACCAATGTAGAAAAGAGAAGAAAGAGAGACAAAGCAAGATAATTACCATGGTTCTAACCTCCCCTTAGGATGGGAATAAAACCAAAGAAAAAATCTCCTAGGATTGAGAGACATTAGGAATGACTTGCGTGCTAGAAGGTTGTAGCGTACTACTCACTCTGGGAATCAGGAATTACCATCCATGGATTGGGGAACTTGGCATCTAGGGAAACTGGAATACAACATCCATGGCATCTCGCAAGGGCCGACAAGACAGGATGATGATTGGAGGCAAAATTACTCATTGAGGGGTACACCTGGCAAAGGTCTCTCCCACCTTCCCAGATTGCGACCAATGGTGCACTGAATGTTCACCACTTGTTGCAACCTGAGTGTTTTTTTATTCCTTTATTCAAAAGGTTTTACCTCTTAAACCACGCGTCCAAATCGTGAACGATTTTCACCATAGGATTTTTCGCGTCTAGATCTTCAAAAAATAGATCCCATGTTAATATGTTTCGACGAACTTAAAAAAAATTAGCCGTCAAGATCTCCTCCTCACCGGCCACCTCACGCCACCGTTGCCTGTTTGCACTAGTCGTCATACTATTGTCGGACTTGTGCGGCCCCACCATCCCTACTTCACCGGCCGCCTCTCCGCGCCCATGCCCCTCCCGCCTCCCAGGATCCACTCCCTCCACGATACCCTTCAGGCGGTCCGGCGTCACGTCCTTCCACACCGGCCATTAGATCTAAGAGGTGCGCAGATCCGGCCAGCCGCTTCCTGCTCCTGCCGACCTGGCACTGCCTCCGTCCGCGTTGTGCTCAGTCCCTGTGTCAATCATATATTGCGTGACATTGAAGCTTCATAAACACGAGCAACAAACACAAAAGGTGGGAAATAATAGTGATCTTCGTCTGCTAGGCAAAAACCACATGCTTCCTGACTCACGGTAGCCATTATTTAGTAGTTGTTACATTGTTGTATTGTATAAAAAATAAAAGAAAGCGTGGAAGGGCCAAAATATGCACCTAGCCAAGCCATGTTATAAACGGTGGACGTAGTAGCACAGAGCAAATATAATACTACCACTTTGCGATGTGGAAAAGAGAAGGAAGAGAGCCAGAACAAGTTAATTGCAATGGTTCCAACCTGGCCTTTGGATGGGGGCAAAACAATATATGGGATTGAGAGACCTTGGGAACGGGCTGCGTGCTTTGAAATCTTCTCCCTGAGCACTGTTGTTTGTCATTATGTGTTGCCTCCTGCAATGGTGAGCTCGACCATGTATGACCTACCATAGTCCCATATGTTAGATGGTCGCTCTGCCCAGCACGGTTACAAATATGGTGAGGGGGACATCATTAGCAAGTGACCTCCTTGATCTGATCCCAGACGCCGATACTGTTGGATGCATTGCTCCACACCACCGGTGGAAAAACTACTCCTCCATGACCCCGCACCTCCTCCTCCTTTTGTGCCGAAGCCCCTGTTGGATGCATCTTCCTCTGTTGGACGCTCTATTCCTCCCTCACAGCTCCATTGTCACACGCCGACCTGATCCATGATATCTGCTTGACCTCTCTCTTCTCTGGGTGTAGGCAGAGGAAGTGGCAACATCTTTGGCGGTAGCGGCAGAAGATGGCGCATGCACCGCAACGACCCATAAGCACCACAAACATGTACGCCACAGGTGCAATGAACCACCACCAGCCGCAATTCCCCTTGTTTGAATTTTATGTGTACATACAATACAAAAATATAGAGGACACTCAAATTTAGTATCGACTTTGTTTTTCTAGACCATTCCACGAGGCTTGCGCTACCACCTTAGCAAAAGATACAATTGTTATCGCACATCACACTTGTGCAAATGCATTCATAGTTTTGTAGGACTTGCTTGGAATTGTAGGATCGAAACTACTTCACACACACGATGGGACGATCCTTACACGATGGCTAATCCAACAGATTTCCATAATTTGGTCATACACATAGATGGTGGATGGTGAGATATGCAGGGTGGTGCGTGTATCGTGTGTGAAGTGTTGTGTGCATGTAGCAACGTTCTTGTAGGATTATATTGTGGCATCAAGTGCACAACTGAAGCAAAAAGAGTCCACATTAGTAGTTTATAAGAACTTTTTACGCTTATTTACATTATGCATAGTTGAGTTTCATGGATTTTAGTTTAGTAGACTTGCATTGTACCTTTTTTTAGACCTAAAATGTTTGCCCGGTCTAACCTCAATTTTTGAATCCACCAATGCACTTATGTCCAATCCTTCATCATTGGGCTTGTTACGGAGTAGTATCCCGTCCGTAATGCGAGTATTACAATGCACCAGGGGCTTAAGCTTTGTATAAGTTTGTGGCAACTCTATTACCTAGCATTGAAGCTTCATAAACACAAACACCTAAACACAAGGAGAGAAAATACACCTAAACACAAGGAGAAGTAGTGATCGCAAGTTTCCTAAATGAAAACCACATGCTCCCTGCTCACGATAGCCATTATGTACTACAGTAGTACATTATTATAGTGTCAGGAAATAAAAGAAAGTGTGTGTACAGCCGCACCTAACCAAACCATGTTATAAAAGGTAGACGGAGTAGCAAGAGAAAACGCGATACTACCACCTATACTTTTGCCAAAGTGGAAAACAGAAGGAAGAGAGACAAAGCAGGTTAATTACCATGGTTCTAACCTCGCCTTTGGATGGGAGCAAAACCAAAGAAAAAACCTCCTGGGATTGGGAGACGTTGGGAACGACATGCGTGCTAGAAGGCAGTTGCACAGTACTCACTTTGAGAGTCGGGGATTAACATCCATGGATTGGGGATCTTGCTCCCTACCGAATCAGGAATGCGACATCCATGGCGTCTCGCGAGGCCCGACAAGACAGGAGGACGATTGGGGGAGGCCGACGAACGGACGATGTCGAGGGCGGGCAGCACGAGGGATCGGAGGGGCGAACGGAATCAGGCCCTGGGCGGAACAGCCGGTCGGGCGAGGCTGCTACGAGTACGACGACCTAGGCGACGGGCGTGTACGAGCAAGATGAAGTGCTCGTTTCGCTGGGCTTCTAGGCCTTTCTTTTTGATAGAAGGCAGAATAAACCTAGTAATTTGCGGCCCAAAGTTTTGAAAGCCATGTGCAGTCAGCCTAGTAAGATGGCGAGGCCATTGGTTCGAGGGCAACTTTTAACGGCGCTCCTTCGGGAGTTTCACAACGATCAGCGTCATTTGGTGTGCTCTCAGCCGCCCGCCACGTGTCGCGCTCGTGCTTTTTTTGGATTTTGTTTTTCTTTTTATTTTTCCGCGTGCGTTTTCGGCTTTTTAAACGGGGTTTTTTTTGTTTTTTTTACCTTTCGGTTTTTCACCGGTCTTCCTTAACTTTTGAACAAAAAAATTGAATTTTTTTTTGCGCAAAAAGCGCATTTTTTCTTTTTGCGAGAGTCATGGTTTTTGCTTGCGCAAGAGGCACGGTCATGCCTCTCGTAAACGGAAAAAACACGTTTTCTGTTTTTTTTTCCTTTCGCGAGAGGCACGATTTTGCTTCCGAGAGAGGCATGGTTGTGCTTTCGCCAGAAGCACGGCCGTGCCTCTTGGAAACGGGAAAAAACATGTTTTTTGTTTTTTTCCTTCCAAGGGACGCACGGTTTTGCTTTCGCAAGAGGCACGGTTGTGCTTTCACGAGCGACGCCTCCCGGAAACGCAAAAAAGTTTCTGTTTTTTTTCTTTCGCGAGAGGCCCGGTTTTGCTTTCGCGAGAGGTCGTGCCTCCTTGAAAATGAAAAAAACGTGTTTTCTCTTCTTCTTTTCCTTTGGCGAGAGACACGTTTTTGCTTTCGCGAGAAGCACGGATGTGTCTCTTTTCAAAAGGGAAAAAACCCATGCTCCCGGTTTGGTTTTTTTGTCTAGTTTTTATCATTAAAAAATTCAGTAAAACCTATCAACATGAGATCTAGTTTTGAAGATCTTGACACGAGGAATCTAACGGTGAAAACGGTTCGAGATTTGGACGCACGGTTTAACGAATAAAACGTTTTGAATATACGAATCTACGAAAAAAGAGAAAACTCCCGGGTTGCGACAAGTGGCGCACATGCAGCGCGCCACTTGTCGCAACTTGAGAAGGTGGGAGTGATCTTTGCAATGAGTACTTTTTAATTAGTGATTTCGCTTTGGTTTCCATCGTTCTTAAAACCGAGGCTTTGGCCCAATCAGGTGCCACATCATGCTATTGTCACACTTGATCCAAGTCCAAGTGTTTGGTTTTCCATCATACATTTGTCACTTGTTCAGTCGCAGTGCTAATGCGGTTAAATTGATAACAAGTATTACAATCCAATTCCGGGAGGAGTCACTCACTCACCCGGGCACCGCACAACCGTACAAATCCATTATCAAAATTATTGTGTGTTATTCCTGCTCATTATCTACTCCGGATTACCAACCGACATAGATGAATCATGCTTTCAATTACCTCTGAGTTAGAAAATCTATTGATTTATTTTGGCCAAATCTTCTAGCAGTATTGTATTGCATTGCTTAACTTTCCTGGATCAAGAAGGCAGGCGATGGCATTAGCAAAAAGAAAAGAAAAGAAGGCAGGCGATGGAGCCTAAAGTACCTCAGGCTGAGATTTGAGTCATAGTTCAGCTGCAACCTTGGCTCCTCCTCCAAGTCCATAGTCAACTTGTAGACCCCCTTGCGTAGGGGCACTGAAGGATATCAAGCTGGTAGGTAGGTGCAATGTCGCTTGATGCTTCCTGGTCGTTGAGCCATCTTGAGGTCCACAAATGTGCCATGTTACCATTTACAATCCAAATTATGTTTGAAGCATAGAACAAATCCTCATTCATAACACTTCTAGCACAACCACGGTCAAGAGTCGATAACCCCCGACATGCTCCATCAACCTGATTCCAGCTAACTGAACATTCACCCCCTCCTCCCAACTATAATTGTCTTGAGGGAACTTATACAAAGCTTATAGATCTCCTTGATTTCCAATGGTCCCAAACAAAGTACCATTAACATATAAATCAGAATGGCCGAGAGAACCGTGTTGGAGCGTGGACAGAAATGAGCCAGCAAGCATTGGCGGACAACTTTTCACAGCTATAGTTGCAATTTGTCCACCATTTATTGAAGAAAAGGCAATTTGGCCACCATTTTATCCAAGAGATATTGTTCAGCTTTAGCTATCTTCTTGTAATGCAACAACAAACCTAGACATTACTATCTTTTTTCAAGCAACCGACAAAAGCATTCTCCTATCATTGAAAAGAATAGATAATATATACGAAATAAAGATAATTATTTCTAGGGGAATCCTTGATCTAGAATAGGAAACATGTTAGTGCAATATTATATTTGTCAGACATGCTTGATTGTTTTTCTTGTTGGATTTGGATTTGGACAATTGTGTCTAATTCATCATCATTTATTCTTATAAATGCGCTGGCTACGATGTAGTATTCCATTTGTAATGCAAATACTAATATGCTCTAGAAGTTTAAGCTTTTTACGATCGTGCCAACCGTATTGCCTTGCATTGAAGCTTCATAAACACGGGCACCAAAATCCAAGGAGAAGATAAAAGCAATACTGGTCCCCGAGATGAAAACTGCAAGCTCCCTGCTCATGGTAGCTATTATTCTAGCGCCAAAAAATAGAAGGAAGTGTGGAACGGCCTACATCTGCACCTAGCCAAACCATGTTACAAAATGAGTATCAAGTAGCATGAGCAAACATGGTTTTTTTTACCCCGAGACCATAGAACAATAGTTCTAGGGTAATTTTTATTAATAAAAAAAGTATATGTACAAGCAGGTAATGTAAACGTTCACAAACAACTACCCAACTCATGTTTTTTCTAACATGAGAAATGTGTTATCTTATGAGAACTATGAGAAGAGGGAGCTCATCCATTGCTCTAGGAAGGCAATGTTCTTTCTTTTAGTTCTATGCTTGACCAGAGACAAATCTTGATGTAGACCATGCTTCCAGGAATCCAAACTTGGGAGGGTATTGTTGAAGATCTTTCCATTCATTTGCATCCATATGTTCCAGCATCCCATAATAACAATATCCATGGCAATATGTGGCAGGAAGGCTTGCTTGAGGAAGATAATGTGATCAAAAGCAGATATTCATGTGTGCCTATTTGGGGGCAATGAGGTCCTAGCATGAGAGTGCAAACTAGTAGTCCCATAGTAAGTGGAGAGCTATTTCATCGACATGTTCTTGGCAGAGTGCACACTCATAGCTCTGTAGCAAGAACTTTTTCCTTTTGAGAAGCCTTCTAGAGCTGATTCTGTCATATAGTAGTTAACAGCCAGAAGAAAATTTTATGTTTGATTCTGCTTGCTGCTTTCCATAAATCTTTGAACAGGTGATGTGCCTCTGAAGAACCCATCATATGTTTATACATTTTACAGAGTGAAAATATACTAGACTTCCACCCATAAGTCCATTTATTTGTAAAGTTTCCAAGTTGCTGCACAATTGGTGTTAGTTCACTCAGTTGCTGGAAGGCAATGGCAGAGAGTGGGGTGTGGAACTGCTCCATGATATCAATCGATCGTTTCACATGGGCCACTGAGCAATGATCATTGATTGCAAAAGAGTGTAGCTCAGGATATTGCTCAATAAGGATATTGTGTTGCCATTTGTCTATCTGAGAAAACGTGATACTACCACTTACAACTTTTGCAAAGTGGAAAAGAGAAGAAAGAGAGCCAAAGCAAGTTAATTGCCATGGTTTCCGTCTGGCTTTGGGTGGGTGCAAAACAGCACCTCATTGGATTGAGAGACGTAGGGAATGGGTTGCGTGCTAGCATGGATGATCGGCTAAGCTAGGCTCAGCGTAGACTACGGTTGAGGGCTCCAGGCTATTATGTTTGCGCTGCTACTTCTGCTTGCCACCATGATTTTACTTGTGCTATCATGACCAAGAGTGCGGCACTATCCTTGCCCCAGACATCAGAAAGGTCACTTCGTTGACCATGGATACATACATGGCGACAAGGACAAGGTCTTCGTTGTTTAGCAGTGACCTCACTGACCTATGTGGCCAGGACCGTGCCAGGAGCCCACATGGCCACGCCTACAAGCCCTGGCTGCGATCCTAACCCTTGATTTTTAATGGGTAGCATATACTTTTTCATGAATAAATTGGCATTTTAGAGTGGCATGTTTGAATGTTCCTGTCGTGTTCGATGTTCCCGCGAAGTGTTACTACCGTCCGGTTCTCTTCTGCACTGCATGATCTGATACTTCGGGCATGTTCGCACTATAGATGGATGAAAGAGTCGATTCATGCTTTACCTATGTTCTGATATTAATTTCAAATATTTTGGCTGCCCTCCAATCCTGATCGTCTTGTTCGTAAACAAAACTAATAATTGACGGACTCATATGCTGCTTGGCCGGTGTTGTCGATGTTTCTCGGCTCCTGAAATTACAATTGTGTATTGGGCATCTATTTGATGAAGGTTCTATCGCAAACATACCAGTAAGGTGATTGTACATGAAAACAACAACAGTGCAATATGTAATGATACACTTGTTAGTTTTTACTCCCTCCGTCCCTACATACAGAGTAAAATGAGTGAATCTACACTTTAAAATACATCTATATACATCAGTATGTAGTTCATTTGAAATATAGACTTATATTTATGAACGGAGGAAGTAGATACAATTTTGACCTTGAGATCATGATGGCTAATATAAAATGTAAATGCCCAATATGCAGTTGTGTAGTGTTATACCAGTGAACGTGTAACACTACATCTGTAAGGTAGATCCGTGCAACCCTTCCTGCCTTTTCATCTCTCCATGGCCCTACCACTCCCCTCTCGCCTACCATTATCCAACCCATCTGCGGTATCCTCTGACGTTGTGACAACACGTCCTTCGGCATTGGGCGTCAAACCTGAGAGGTGCACAGAACCAGTCAGTCGCCTCCCCTCTCGCCAACCTGGTGATGCCCTCCTCTGCGTTACGTGCCGGTCTGGTGTCAATCAGATATTGCCTGGCATTGAAGCGAGCACCAAATCACAAGGAGTGGAATTCAAAGTGAACCTAATCTCCTAGACGGGAACCACATGCTTCCTCACTCACAGTAGCCATTATTCAGTAGTACATTATTGTAGTGTAGCAAATAAAACAAACACCAAACCATGTTATACAAGGTGGACAAAGTAGCATAGTGGAGAAGAGAAGGAGAGAGGCGGAACACGTTATTTGCCATGGTTCTGACCTGGCCTTTGGATGGAGTCAAAACCATGGTTTTGGGTACCGGGCGGTAAATTCGGTTACCGCCCGGTTACCGCGTTTCCCGCTCCCCCACGAGAATCATGTATACCGAGCATAAAATTTCAAACTTTTTGAATTTTTTGAATTTAAACTTCTATCTGCTGTTAAATAAGGTATATCTCTTACTGTAACATAAGCATACTCGCGTCCCAGTGGTAGGGATCTTCAACCAGCAACTGCAGGTCTTGTGTTCGAGGAGACGAGGACTGCCAGCTGCACTTTTTCCTTTTAGTTTTTAGAAGCTGTAATTTCTACAAAAACATGGGCGTGTGAAGGTCGAACTCGCGACCAACATGTGCAGCGCATTGGAGCAGACCTCTAGCCACTGCGCTAGCACTAGTGTAGACTACTTTATGTGCTCAAGTCTTATGTATTCTTGTCTTAAAAATTTTGAATTCAAATTTTGATTTTAAATTTCGCTCGAAATTTTTCCGGAATTTCGTGGTTACCGTGGTAACCGAGTTTACCACCCCCCCCCCCCTCGAGAAAAGTGGTCCATTCGGAATCCAAAACCTTGGTCAAAACAACTCATGGGAGTGAGAGACCTTGGGAAAGGGTTGGGTGCTTTGGTAGTCTCTGGGTCGGGTCGTTATGTTTTGCTCTTTGACTTTTCCTTGGCACTATGTGCTGCCGTGTGCAATCGTGAGCTCATATGTAACCCAAGATGCAAGACTACCGTAGCCCCAGATGTCAGAGGGTCGTTCTGTCGACCAAGGGTACAAACTGTCTGTGTGGATAGGCCCGGTCCGAAGCCCACCCCTAGTATCAGCATGAAGAAAAGACGAGACGCTCGCATAACGTGTGGAACGGGACAATGGTGTCCGCGATGTTTTCCACACTGAACTCAGCGTCCTCATTGTTGCAAAGCAGAAACCAGAAAGATGGTGAGACGGCTTGTGTCCCATTGTTCGTCATGCCCATGCGCCCCGACGAAGGGGTAGAAGCGGCCAACGATGCGACAAGTTTGTGGCGAGCGGTGGTGTGGTGGCGGTGTGGCTCACACTCCGGCCAGATTAGGCGCCCGAACTTGACCCCCAGACATCGCCCACATTTGTTCAGTTTATTTGCCTAGCTCATCCCACCCCGCTTCATCCTTGTAGCAACCCGTGGTTCTCTAGTCCATGATTTCAAGTGATCTGTAGTTTTTTAGATCAACTATGAGAGAGCTCCCCGGCTCCACTAATCATAAGGAAGACTAGTAACAATGCACTAAATACCGAACTATAAAACACCTCAGTTCAGGCAGAATAAAACGAAATCTATAGAGGTAGTGCTACAGAAGGAACAACACAAAGACGAAATGTCTAGAATAGAGGTAGGGCTAGCTCTGCATCCATCCATCACCATGCTTGATTGCCATCAGTGGAGTGATTGGTCCTTCGCCAACTCTCACCCCCACTTGATCAGGACCGGTTTCCGCAGCAGCTGCGGGAGATGCATGTGTTTCTAAAAGAGCATGTGCTTGATCCATAGTTTTATTCATTTCGTCAAAACTTTCTAATTATACAGCTCGAAAAAAATTACTTTTCTTATTATGCTTCCAACAGTTGTCTAATATGGTTACAATTTTGTGTTCCCACTGGAATTCTTCAAAAATCTTGAGAATTTTCTGTAGGGGAAGATCATACGACTACAAGTAAAACGATTACACTCCCAAATACAAGGATGCGTACAAAGCAACATTGAAATCAATGAGACCGTCTTAACATGGTTAACTTATGTTGTGATGGTGTGCATGATAACAGCTTTGCCTGATCATAGCGAGTCGCTGGTGCTCCCCCCTGCCTCCCCTCGTTTGTTGTCGATCTACGTCCAGGAATACTGCACCCCTGCGGCCCTGCCTCCCCTAGCGGCACGCGGGCATTCAAGATCCGCCTCCTCCTCGGCGCCTCTAGCTCCTCCCATTGGAGCTCCCATATGTCCCGTATCTCCCCCAAGACCATGCTGACATCCCACCCCTAGCGAAACAGCACTCACGCGGCTGCTCGCTTGGTCTAGCCCAACAACACGAGGCGATCAGCTCACGTGGCATGTCACACGTGACGCTTGGTTCGTGGTTTACCTGGTCGACTAGTTGACCGTTCAACCATAGATCGTTGACTTTTTGAGACATTTAAATTTGACAATACAATTAGGAAATTCAAAAATAATTGTAAATGAATTTGAGAAAATTTCCAAAATTTTAAAATAGTTTGCGAATTCGAAAACATTTCACAAACTCAAAAAATGTTTACGAATTCAGAAAAATGAGGATTTGAGAAATAGTTCATGGAGTTGAGCAAAGTTAACGCACTAAAATAATCATGATTCGCACATTTGAAAAGGTTCAGACAAAAAAAGGAAAAACAAAAAAATTCGTCCAAGCAAACATCGAAAGATCCAAAAATGGCCGGGGACATTCGCAAAAAACAAAACGTGAACATGTGCTGGTCCATCACGCTACAAGAGGTGTGCGCCATGTACTGATTGCCCTATAGGTGGCCTCTAAAAGTAAAAGACCAAGCTCTAGATAGGAATTGGCCAAGAATCTAGATAACTCTTCTTGAAACTAATGGAAATTTAATCCAAGATCCAAATGGCCTCTGAAAGTAAAAGACCAAGCTCGTGTGCCCCTTAGGTCTAAAAATGCAAAGTCAGACCAGCAGTGTAGACTCCAAGCCCATTCCATGAGCTGACCGAATATGAGAATCCATGGTCCAGGATGCGAGAACTATATTCGCTTCATGCAAGACTACCTAACCTTCTGTCTGCGCTAGAGTATCGGGTCGTCCCATTTCGTGCGCTGTTCACTCGCTCGCGCTAGCTGCCTGGGTTAATTCTCAAAAATAAAAAAAACTATCTAGGTTGGCTCGCATGTTCGCTATTTTTTTCTTTTTCTTTTTCTATGTTTCCTCAGTAGTTTTTCATTTTTCTTCGTCTTTTCATCGGGTTTCTTTGTTTCTTTCACGGTTTTTATTTTTTATTTTTTGTTTCTTTCTTGGTTCTCACTGGTTCTTTGCTTTTCTTCATTTTCTTCCTTTTTCTTTGTTTATTTCTTAGTTTTCATCGATTTTCTTTCCTTTTCTTTTATTCATTTATCCACTTTTATTTGTCCCTTTTTCTTACTTTTTGTTTCTTTCTTAGTTTTCTTTGCTTTTCTTCGGTTTTGCTTAATTTTTCTTCGTTTCTCATGAGTTTTGACAGTTGTATTTGAGTTTTCCATTTTTCTTGGTTTCAGAGGTGTTCCTTTCTTTAGTTTATTTGGTTTTCACTGACTTTCTTTGTTTTTTCATTTTTCTTCGAAATATGTCTATATTTTCCATACACATTGTACAATTTTGTTATATTCCAGGAACATGGGCCAGGTCGTTATGGTTTGCTCTTTGACTTTTCCGCGACACTATATGTTGCGGTGTGCAATCATGAGCTCGTATATAACCTAAGATGCAAGACTATCATAGCATCCTAGGGCCCAGAGGGTCGTTCTATCGACCAGTGCTACAAACTATCTGTGTGGACAGGACCAGACCAAAGCCCATACCTAGCAACCCCTTGGGCATGAAGAAAAAGACGAGGAGCGCGGCGACACCTTGCTCGCCGCGAGTTGGATCATAGCCTCGCCTGAGGGAGGGGCATAGTGCCCGGCCTAGATCGCAGGGCCACAACCTCGTATTTTTCATGTTTTTTGTTTTTGTTTTTTTACTTTTGTTTATACTTTCAAATATTCTAAGTAAATATATTACAAAACACTTTACATATACACTTAATTTTTTTAACCAAGCATTTAAAAAATAGAGAAAATGTTTCTCATGTATACGGAAACTGTATACAAAAAATATAATATATATGGAAACAATTGATCATATATTTAAAAAAAATTAATTAAGCATTTTAAAAATGTTGAACAAGAATTTTAAAAAATTAATCAACCATTTGAAAATATTAAATGTGTATATAATTTTTTGATCATATATTCAAAAAATGTTAATCAAGTATTTGAAAATGTCCAAAATGTATAGAAAAAATGTTGACAATGTATTCAGAAAATGTTAATCTTGTATTTGAAAAATGTTTAAAATGTGTATAGAAAAATGAATAGCATCATAGATAAAGACTTGTCATAAGATTGTACTGGACAACGATAGCATCATAGTGTTTTCTGCCTAAGAAAATATCCAGTACAGATCGAGCTAAAAGCATGTACGCCAGATGTCCCTCGAACAAATGCACAGAAAATAATACTGCTTGCTTACAGATCCACAAAGACATCTACATAGAAGACACTGAAAATCGTATACACAAAAGATAGGATGTGAAAGATGCCTGATTGGAAGACGTGGCATTTTTCTTGCACAGAATGACAGAAAGAAGTTACCTGACTTAGTTGCATAGTGCCAAAAGTGCAGGAGATTGCGGGAGGAATTTTCTTGTGGCCGTCGGAGAGGTTGTGGCAGCCGGACTCGATGGGCGCGACCCGGGCGAGGGGACCGAAGTTGGCCAATCTGATGGTGAAAGTGGGGCTTTTGACAGCCGAAGACCATGGTGGTGGCAACAAGGACGAACATGTTGACATCAGAGATGGCAGCGGTGGAGCTCTAGGATGCCCGACGTGCCGGTGGCTTGGCTCTCACGGACAGATCTCAGGGAAGAACGTACTGGAGAAGGAGATATTTTTTCTGAGAATGCACTGATCGAGTGCAGCATTATGAGATGAAAATGGGCGGTATTGTGCAAAAATGTCGAGCCCGTTTGGCTTTTTCTTAATCTGCACCTTCCATACTAGTCTTCCAATGGTGAACCACTTATCCACATTTAGGATTTAGATGCATATTTTCATACTTATATGAGCCAATTGACACATCAGAAATACATTCAGCTCCCCCAATGCATTATACGGACATATAAATCCGCATGGCGAGAGCACCATGTTGGTGCATCATTGACAAGGACAAACGTCTAGCGTTTGTGGGCAACTTTTCATAGCAATTGTTGCTACTTGGCTGCCACTTTATCCAAGAGGTTGCAATTTGGCCGCCATTTTATCCAAGATAGGATGTTGCATAACTTTAGAGATCTTCTTCGAATGCAGCAACAAACATAGGTATAGTCTTTTTTCAAGCAACAATGGAAGTGCTGATTTTTTTTTAAAAGAATAGAGAATATGTACAAAACAACCGTCAAAATTTGTTGGTGGAATTCTAGAACTGGAACCTGAAATATGTCATAGTGTAACATTTTTTTTGTCATATGTGCATTTTTTTTGTTGTATTTGGCTTTGTATACATGTTTCTAATACATCACCGTTGATTCTTTGAGATGTGCTTGCTACGGAGTAGTATCATAATGCAAGTATAAGATGCATAAGAAACTTAGGGAAAGTAGTGCCTCCACCCATGTTTGGTGCACCCACGCAATGAACAGTAAAATGAAAAAAAATCAGAAACTTCATGGCATTGATTATGAGCAAATGTTTTACAACCTTGCATAGTTTGGTTGCCAAATAACATCGAATGATCCACATATAAATGAAATATAAACTCTTGCTCTGCACCCACATTTCAGATTTTATATTTGAACAAAAACTTTTTTTTTCTACAGAGCCCCTCTGATGTCATTTGGCCACAAAAATTTGCAAGCACCTAAAACATTTGCTCATAAACGGATCTGCAAAGTTTCAGATTTTTTTTTGATTTATTTTGCTAGGTTCTTGATCGTGGGTGTAGCGGGGGTGCAACGTTCGTGGGTGTAGAACAGCCACACTCAAGAAACTTAAGCATAGTATTATCATGGGAACCGTATTGTCTGGAATTGAAGCTTCATAATCACGAGCACCAAAACACAAGGAGAGGAAATAAGAGTGACCTAGATGAGAACCGCATGCTCCTTGCTCTTGGAAGCCTTTATTTAGTAGAGCATTATTGTAGTGCCATAAATAATGGGAAGCCATGGAATGGCCGCATCTACACGTAGCCTAACCATGTTATAAAAGGTGGATGCAGAGAAGCGTAGCGGAAACGAGAAATGAAGAGAGAGAAAGCAAGTTGATTGCCATGCTTCCAACAGGGCATTTGGATTGGAGCGAAACAACAACTCATGGGATTGAGAGACGTTGGGAACAGGTTGCGGGCTAGAACAGGTGTTGATTTGAGCGAGGCTAAGTGTAGTCCTGGGTTCATGTTTTCCTCTACCACTATTTTTTGGCGCCATTATTGTCTTGTGCTATTGTGAGCTTATTTATGACAAAGACTGCCAGAGTTCTCCAGTACGAGATGTTAGAGGGTCGTTCCGTCGAACATAGACGCATACATGTCAACTGGGACAAGGACGCCCTTGCAACATTATATCGCAATTGTTTGCTTTCCTGGTTCAAGAAGGCATACGACTGATCCGTCACATCCGTGCATCAGCTGAGATTTGAACTGTAGTTTACCTGCCACCATGTCCTGGTCTCCCTCTCCAAGTCCACATTCAGCTACTTGACCCCTTGTGTAGGGGCACTGAAGGATGTCTAGTTGATAGGTAGTTGCAATGTCGGCTAATGCTTGATCGTTGAGCCATCTTGAGGTCCAAAAATGCGGCATGTCACCGTTTTACAATCTAATCTGTTGGAATTATATGTCGATACAGGGTTGTCATTTGCTTGTTCATTCATACTACTTCCAAACACAACTGTAGTGCGACCAAACTTTCTAAGGCCGATAAGCACCAACCTACATAGTCCGTGAACCTGATTCTTTCCAGCTGACCAAACATGCAACATCCCCAAATTTGCATCTGCCATACAATCCTCAAAGAGATTCCTATGAAGCTCATCGATCTCCTTGATTTCCCACCAAACCAAATGGAATACTGTTAACATGTAAATCCATCCGGATGGCCGAAAGCAGTGTGGTGATGTGTTGATAAGGATGAGCCGAGACAAGTGTTGATGGGCAACATTTCAGTGCTCTCGTTGCAAAGAATAGTTAATATGTACTCCCTCAGTACACAAATATAAGATGTTCTAACGTTTTTCTAATTCAGATGTATATATAGCCGTATTTTGGTGTGGTTTTTAGGTGATTGAGGTCAGCATGCAGCTCGAGACACCACGACCCACCTGGAGATGGGCGCGGTGCCGCAGGGCACCTCGCGCTGGCCCACCCACGTCGCGTAGTGGTGCCGGTGGATGAAGAGGACTAGGAAAGCCTCCGGGTGGTGATCAGTGATGGAGTACCAGCGAGCTTGCACAGGGCCACGGAGCGACGTCTTTGGTGGCATGGATGTCACAGTCAAACCACGCGGCGGCCGTGTTGGTCGCGAGCACGAACACCTCCTGCTGCATCTCTGGAGTGGCATGGATGATGGTGTGCACCTCGGCAAGGCATGCACTGTGGCCACCGCTCCAAGGCATGGCTCTAGCAGCAGCAACAAGGACACGACCCAGGGTAGGCGGTGGAGGGGCGGGGGATGCAAGCGTTGTCGGAGACGGCGGGCGAGCGGGAGCACCGACGGTAAGACTAGCCACAATGGGTAGTAACATAGAGTAGTAACCTGCCCAGGTTACTACTCTATGTTACTATCTTTATAGTGGGAAGTAACATATGTGTGCTAATATGTAACACTTCATTTATTATGCTATAGACTCATCTTGCCTTAATATGTGTGATGTTACTCAGGCTGGTCATAATGAGAGTAACTTAGCTAGTAACATAGCGCACTATATTTTTTTTTTGCTTATGTGGCATGTAGTTAATGAGAAGTGGTAACATAATATATATGTTACTGTAACATAGCATTTCCCAATAGAATATGAGTCTAAGAGCTAATAAATGAAGACAACTATGACACTACTACTATGTTACTTTGCACTATGGAGGTGGTAACTTAGACTAGTGTCATATGCATGACACTAGTATAAGTTACTCCCCACTATGACCAGCCTCAAACTTGTAGTGACTAGCTATGTTACCACATGTCTCTCTTTCTTCATTTATTGCTTGCCACATCATCTATTTTATCTAGATGTGTGATGTTATTACCTATGTTATTCCCACTATGGGTAGTCTAACAGGACGTCGGTGCAGAGTAGGCTTGTTGAAGCATTCCTTAATTTGTGCGGTGACCGAGGAGAAAGCAGGGCCGGCAGATGACCAGGCTCCTGCAGTGCATGTTAGAGGATCAACGCTTGGCTCGGTGTCAGAAGCTCAAGGCAGTGGAAACACTTGTTTTGAAGCTAGTCGAGGATGGCAGAATGCATGTTAATGAAAGCCGACGGCAAAGCCATACAGCGCGGACAACGGGACTTGACGAGCTCCCACGGCGACATGCCCTCCGGCTCGAGCCCCGCCCCGAACTAGGTTGTGTGGCGAATGCATGTGAGCCGGATCGCAAGGGGTGCCATCCTACACAACATGGCGACTAGGCATAGTCTCCAGGACGAGGTCAACCTCCCCCGCGGCGTGGCCTGGCCAACTTGGCGGCGGGCGAGGTTGGGAGTCTTCAGATTTGGCATGGCCGGAGCCCGATCGGTGTCGCCGGGGAGCCCCAGATGAGCTGCGGCGGCTGGGCTGCATCGGGAGCGGCGAGAGTTGTTGGAAATAAATTTATGGTCTATCCTCTATTTTCTCTGCGCTTATCCGTGAGCTGCTCACATTCGTATCTCTGAGGCTAGAGGGTAGGGATCTTCTTAGACTAGCCGCAATGGAGAGTAACATACACTAGTAACATACACATATTTCTAGACTATATTACTATCTTCATAATGGATAGTAATATAAGTGTAGTGTCATGCAAAGGTTCATCTATTAGGTTATAGACTCATATTGCATTGGGACATGTGATGTTACAGTAACTAGCTAAGTTATTGTAACTACGTCTTTCCTCATTAACTCATTGTCACATAAGAAAATTTGCTCAGTTGGACTCGATGTTACAGCTCAAGTTACTTCCACTGTGGCTAGTCTTATATTTTCTTTCCAAAGAATCCACCTCTTATACAGATAAGATTCATAATCTTTTCCACTAGTTTCCAGGATAGAATCCAGATCAAATTACCAACCACAATCATATTTGTTTGTTAACGGGATTCTACCTGTTATGTTCCCAGAGCCCGCACTTGTGAGCAACGAGCCATATTAGAGTGTAAATTTCTCTAATTATGTAGACCAACATTAGGGTTGTAATCTAACTATATGATCTAGCTCCTTCTGATTATCACTGTACCCAGGCAGTCTTTCCAATATAAATAGTATACTATATTCCCCTGATAATCAATCAGCTTCCTTAAGCATACAACTTAAGTACGTTCCCACAAGTGATAATTCCATGATAATGATAATCATGTGAAGTAATTCCATGCATAAATACATGTATAATTCCATAATAAGGTATTCCGGATATTAGTAATTCCTATTACTTCGAATATAGTTGCAGGACACATAATTCCAACATCTCTCACTTGTCCAAACTGACCATTCAAATATTCGTAAACCCATAGCATTAACATGCTTACCAAACACCTCATGACTAATAGGCTTAGTCAAAGGCCAGCAACCAGATTAACACTATGTTGAAAATCGAAAGAAATATATAGTGATACCTTCCCTCAGTATGTTTCCTTACTGTGACACTTAAGATCACTAGAGACCTTTAGTTTCCGCCTAATTATTCTAGCATAGCTGTCCTCGACGCCTCAAGTATTATTTCCTCGAGTGTAATTCCACCTTAATAGGCACCTTGACTATTTTGCTTCCTCAAGTGAAATTTCGCATCAATTATTTTCCGTCACATATAGCAATAATAATTAATTCCACATTGAGTCAAATAGATGATGACCATGTTGACTATTTTTCAAAACCACATAAATATCAAATCCAATCAGTAAATGAAGTTCCAGCAGTAACCATGTTTTGAAAGAAATTCCTGACTTCGGTCAGTGAACATGGAGCAATTAGTACTAAAAATAATAATTGAATATGCGTACCTGGAATTATTTCTCATCTCGTAGATACCGTAATAGCTTCCTCAATGTGTTTACTTTTAATATAAATTCCAAAACAAGTGACAAGTTGTGATGCACCTTCCACAATCTTATATGATGTGTGAGATTGCCTTAGCTACTCGTCTTTCCTTCCACTGTGCTAGATGAAGAATGATATCAACTAACGACAGTATGCAATACATCTTAAAAAATACAGGGGAGTATAAAAGAAATTCAATAATTCCATGATCTTTACATGTTCAATTGATATATTACTGAAGTGTACTTCCCCCACCAATCGGTTGTTAAAACTTTGGTAATCTTTAATCAACTGATTTTCCACTTCAGTACAACATGTGAAAAGCACAATAAAACATTCCGACTTGTATTTTGAAATAGTATAAACATAACCATATCATGTGCAATCATCATTGATAAGATAAAAATAAATAACATGACCTCTAGTGGGACTATCCAAAAATAATACCATAAGTACCAAAAAAAGTGAAACCTTTTCATTTCCTTCCACCTTAAGAAAAGGTGTGCAAGTCAAAATACTCATTATATATGCTTCCCAAGTACCGCAATCCTCCCACTAAAGTTTAGAATTCCAGAATCAGTAAGCCACTCAATTCTGTTCCATGATATCTGACCAAGTCGTCCATGACAAAATAATAAATTCCAAGCATGTGTTCCCACTATCAACATTACTCTCCGTGAGTTATCTTCCCCAAATGACAATTTGGGTTGCTAACTTCCAATGGACCATCAAGAAAGAATAAACCATTGTGTGAAATTCCGTAATGCACTAATTTTATCATTTGGGAAATATTTCCACTCTTCCTTTTCCAAATAGTATTTCATAAACAATGGGTTTCAAGATAGAACCATAAATCAAATCCCTTCTTACTAAAGTTGCACAGAATGTCCTATAACAATAATATTTTTCCTCCACAAGGGAGTTTCATGGCATAATTTCCAATCCAAAGTACATCGATTTTCCTTTGAAGTTGTTGCATGCCAATAAAGTTGCTATAGTATTCCAATAAAATGTGATGTATAAAAACAAACACCATAATCCAACTATTTGAAAAATAGTGACAAACATAAGCATATAAAGCAAAACAAATAACAATGGACATACCGTTAAGATAGAGTAAATTTCCTTTTCCACGGAGTGGTTCCCATCTTCCTCCATAAACAAGTGATGCTCATACTAGACACTGAGGTTACTGTCAATACCATAATTTTCCTTCAATAGTGAGTAGGACATTGTTTCCATTTCCAAGTATATGTTGTTTAGTATTTCTGTATTTCCTTGGAATTGTTTGCAAGAATGATAACCATAAATATGATTGAGCACATATGAAAGATATTTTCCCAAAAATATGTTCCAGATTGCACATAATTTTCCGCACAATCTGTTCGGTCTGATATTCAATGGCCAAAGAAATTGGTCCATGATCCCAACTTGGAAAAAAAATTGCGAGCCATTTATTATCTTTGATCCCAGTTCCAAAGTTTCCATCATGATATTCCCTTTCCTTGTTAGTGCCATCATTACCAGGCTCTTCCGGTTCAAGGATATTCGTAATGTAATCATCAGGTGTTCTCATTAAAAAAACAAAAATTTTCCTTTCCAAACAGTATTCTTTTCTTGTGAGCCATATCATCTGTTTCTCAGAAATACAGAGAAAATATAACCTTTGATGCTATTAGCAAGGAGAAGTACGTTACCAATCAAAGGACAAAGAAACCCAGCGGACAATGACTTGTTTGCAACCAGCTCATCGTGGATAAAGGGACTCGGCAGAAGGCGAGCTTCTGGGCCAGTGCGAGGTTGACTTGACGATGGGGACCCAGTAGGGCCCTGCAATGCTGCGGATGACAACGACGGCCGGCAAAGCCGGCAAGGAGACCCCGTGCTTAGACGGGTGAATCAAAACTTGACGAGGTGACCGATTCGATCTGGGACCCGGTGTCTCCCTGTGCGTACAAGAATAAATCAAGCAGCTTTAGAGCATTTCCAACATGCGCCCGAAAAGAGCTCCGCGCACTAAAATTTAGGTTTTTTTTTACGCCCAACAGCTCCAGCAGATCCTGTAGCGCTAAAAAGTTTCCTCGTTAAGAAATTTTTGTGCGGCCGTTGGAAATACTCTTAGTTTGATCACTTTGATGGACCGTGATGCCTGATCTGAACAAATTTCCTTGCTGCGGGTGAATAGCTTTCCTTGACCCCCATTCAGCTACGTCACGTGTTTAGCACAAGAATCACCAAGCTACCAGTAGAAAAGGAGTAGTAGTCCTCGATCAGTGCGCGTCCGAAATCAACCGATCGATCTGCCCTTGCTTTTCCATATCGAAGGCATAAACCGCGGCGGAGGGCAAAGTTGCACAGCGGAGTCAAGTACGAGCGGCGATAGAGTTCGCAACAGCAGAGCAGGCGGCGGCCGGCCAGTCTGGCGTTAATCGATATATACTCCTGCTGTACTTTTCTTCCTCCATCTCCCGCAAGAACAAATCAGCTTGTAACGTCCTGCATGCTCCTTCCTTGATCCCGTGCTTCCATGAAAATCAACCCTACAGCTAGCTTTGCATTGTCCGTACTCAGACCAGGCGGAAAGTTCTCCGATCACGCTAATCAGATTTCAGCCCGGAGATGATGTATCCGATCGACAGATCAAACCAACGTAGAAGAGGCACCCACAGTATAGAAATCCGTAGAATCATAGAGCAAATCAAAACGCAGGCGGGCAGACTGCGAGTGTGGGACGTGCCGTTCGGCATGGTAGCGCCGATCCACATCATGAAGGCGTTATGCAACCCGTTATGTCCCCGGAGCCCGCGCTTGTGAGGAACGCGCCATATTAGAGTCTAAATTTCTTTAATTATGTAGACCAACATTAGGGCTATAATCTAACTATATGATCTAGCTCCTTCCGATTATCATTGTATCCGGACAGTCTTTCCAATATAAATAGTATATTGTATTCCACTGATAATCCACCAGCTTTCTTAAGCATACAACTTAAGTACGTTCCAACAAGTGATAATATCATGATAATGATAATCATGTAAAGTAATTCCATGCATAAATACATGTATAATTCCATAATAAGGTATGCCGAATATTAGTAATTTCTATTACTTCGAATATAGTTGCAGGACACATAATTCCAACAAAAGGTAGGCTGTGGGGGTGGTGGGTGGTCGATGGTGCCGGAGTCGGAGTGGCGGCCGTTGTAACGGGGCCGTGGATGCATACGGGTCGTCTGCTCGGTCAGTGAGGACGCATTTTATCTACTTTTCCCTTCCTTCCGATCCATGGCTTTCATTTATTTGTTCATTCATATTCATACGAGTAATGCTAGATATACGGATAGTTAGATTTAATCTTGATTGTCATCTATCTGCGGCGTTGTTGTTTTCGTTTTGCCTGTAGATAGGTAAGCATGTAGGTCGTCGTGCGGCTGTACGTGTGATCCATGTTGAGTTGCCGAGGTGCCGTGTGAGGCGGACGTCGCCGTGTGAAGCGGTTGCAGGTGCAGTGTCAAAGCCAGCGTGATGCACGAGCTGCCGATGGTTAGTTAGCCGGGTCATTTGCTCCATGCATGTACTCATGCGTGTGTGAGACTATTCAAGAGTTGTAAGCATGTTTATTTTCACAAGAAGAGAAATATAGAGAGGAAAATGTCGGCTGTGTGACACAGTCAGTACGACACCGAAAATTCCTGTGTGTCCCTGTGTTCTTGTGTTTGTTGTGCGAAACAACAAGAGAGAAGAGGGGTTGAGAGAGTCCGCCCCAACAACGGATGAGGATTTAGGATGGTGGTTAGTGGGCGGTTTTTAATTGGAAATTAAGGTGAAATTTGCGCGCGCACGGGGGGTGGGGAGGTTAGTCAGCGTGAAACAAGTGTGCAAATCAACCATAACTCTCCGTACGTTTACCATTATTGATGCATACCACTTCCAACACAACTGCAGTGTGACCAAACTTTCTACTGACAATAACCGCCAACGTACTCCATGAGCGTGATTCCAGCTGACCAAACACGCAACCTCCCCAAATTTTGCATCTACATGCATTTCTCGAGGAAATTATTATGAAGCTTATTGATCTCCTTGATTGCCCACGAGCAAAAAATGGAATACTGTTAGCATGTAATTCCGGATGGCTGGGAGCACCATCCTGCGTGTTGACAATGGCGAGCTAGCAAGCATTGCTGAGCAAATTTCAGTGCTATTGTTGCAATTTGGTCGCCATTTTTTTAGCCGAAACCGTAAAACAATCGTTCTACAGTAATTTCATTTCATAAAAAAGTAAACAATTACAAGTATATCAACCAATACCAGTTCTAAGGAACATTAGAGATAAAGGGTTAAATTACATGTACTGTGTAACCCAAGTTCTGATCTTCTCTGCTTTACTGTGCTTTGCTCTGAGTTCTGTTGCCCACAACCCTTCCTTGAGGTAGTACTTCCAAGTGTTTGAATGAGGTGCTGCTGATCTGAAAATTTTGTCATTCCTCACAGGCCATATATGCAAGAGCTCACGATAATGATATCCAGTGCAATATCTTTAGGAAGATGATTCAGTGATAGAATGATTTCATCATAGGCAGAAATACCTCTTAAAAAAACCTCTTTGTCTCTTCGGTATGAGTATATCCCAGCACCTGAGTGCAAACGGGCAGTTCCAGAATAGAAGGAGTGTTTCTTCAGTTCTCTGTGTGAGCAGAGAGCACAATTATAGTTCCAGGTACATGTTTTTGTGTTGGAGCAGATTTCTAGTGTTCACCCTATCTCGTAACAGCATCCAGAAAAAGATCTTGTGTCTAAGCCTGCAGGATATGCTCCATAGCATTTTGAAAATAATAAGAGCATTGTGTGGCCCAATGATTTGTCGCCATTTTACGCAAGACTTCAATTTGGCTACCATTTCGTCCAAGACAAGTTGTTGTTCTTCTTAAGAGATCTTTTTGTAATGCAGTAAGAAACCCTAAATATTTTTTTCTCAATAAACTGTCCCAGCTATCTTTTCATAAAAAAAGAATAGTGAATATGATGTAAACAAGCCTAAATATCCACAGGGGAGTTCTTGAACTGGAACAGGAAATGTGTCATCCACAGTCCCAAACTTACGGGATTGAACTTATGAACTCAACAGACAGAGTAAATCTAATGGCGCCACTGCCCCTGATTTCAACTCGTGCCCCCACAAGCCACAACAGCACGTAAGACTAATCCATAAGAACATGTATGTAGCTCTAGCATTGTTCATGTCATAGTGTAACATTATTTTGCTCAGACGTGAATGAGGATTTCTTTTTTTAATTTGGATTTCTTACACTTGTGTCTTTGTCACTAATTACCATTGTTTTCTTTGAGATGCGTTTGCTACAGATCCGAGTAGTACTCCATCCATAATGCAAGTACCCATATTGTAATATCGTGGCAACCATATTGCCTAGCATTAAAGCTTTATAAACATGAGCAGCAATACCAGTACAAAAGTAGAAAATAAAAGCGATGGTAAGTCTCCGCAATAGAACCCACATGCTCCCTTCTCACGTACCCATTATTTAATAGTACATTAATGTCATGTCAAAAAAATAATAGAAGAAAGAGTAAAACGGACAGCATTGATCTGCGCCCCGCAAAAAAAAACATGTTATAAAAGGTGGACGAAGTAGCATAGAGCAAAAACATGATACTACCACATAACTTTTGCAATGTGAAAACGAGAAGGAAAAGAGACAGAGCAAGTTAATTGCCATGGTTCCAACCAGGCATTTGGATGGGTGCAAAACAACAGCTCGTGGGATTGAGAGAACTTGGGAACGGGTTGCCTGCTAGATTGGGTGTTGTGCTGTGCTAGGCTCGGTGTAGACTATGGTTTGGGTTGTTATGTTCTTGACTACTACTCTATCTTCGCGCGATGGTTCTGCAAGTGCTGTTGTGAGCACATTTATGACCAAGAGGGCGACATACTCAGTCATAGTCATAGCCCCGTCGATGAGGGTGCCCGAGGTGGCTAACTGCAGAGGGCCCCCAATTTTTTTTCAAGACCCCATATCAGCAGGTATTGGCTACTAATCGGTTCAATCAGGAAAAAAAAAGCCCGACAAGGCAGCCACTACGTGTTACATGTACATCAGTACATATGGAAACTCTGCGTCCCTGCCAATCTGATCAATCACTGATAAGGCAAATCCTTTGCCTCCATTTCAAAATAAGATTGCTTCCTTTTCTCGCGTTCGCTCCTGGCTGTTCCCCTGAAATCCTGGATCGCCATGTTCAGCATAACCCACGGAGGCACTGGCATGCACGGCAGCACGCATTCAATCTGCGGAATCTGTCAACACAAACCAATGGATATAAGTTGCCTCTGCGTTCTCTCTATTGGAGTTATTTGCTCGTGAGATTGGAATTGTCATAGTCTCGTAGAGCATCTCGGGATCGGTCTAGCTCGAACTGAGTTCGGGATTGATCTGAATCAGAAGTTCAAATAGAGTATTGGTTTGACTACGTTATGTTTTTAGACACATACGAAGTATCTTGCTGATTACCAAAAGCCTCCCGAGGTTTATGTGCACCTCATAAATGATTTTTTCACTAATACACACTCAATTTTGAGTCACCCGTCTACGACCAATGAACACCACTTGCATCCGTCATTCAATCTTCCATTTTAGAGCCCTTTTTAGCATTTCATCCCGGGGCCCTAAATTTCTGAAGACGGCCCTGATTTTGCGTGTGCTATTGTAAGCACATTTATGACCAAGAGGGCAACATAATCATAGCCCTAGATGCTAGAGGGTCGTTTCGTCGGCCATGGATACATCTAACACGACAGCGTCAGCTAGCGAGCTTGCTGACCTGTGTGGTGAGGACTGGGCCAAGAGCCCGCATGGGCATGCCTATCAGCTCTGGTTGCGATTCTAACCGTTTTGTGTAAGATGCGTGCGATTCTATGTTCCCACCAGAATCATATATATTTACATCTTAAGAAATTTACGTAGGGAAGGTCGTGCGACTACAAGAGGGACAATACACTCGCAATACATGGACACCGCTGTACAAAGCCATATAGAGATATATGGGAGCTATTGCAAAAATATATGAAAATTTTGTGCATGATAACATATTTCCCTGAAAAATAATAGAGTGATGCATTAGATATGTAGGACAACACCATATACATCAAAGTATGTGGCAATTTTGTGTCCTGATATACCAAACCTTAAGTTTCAGTTTCTTCTACTTTATATTACAACAAGTGCAACAAAAACGGTGACAACTACAATTGGATTTTGGCCATATGCATCGATTAATGCAAAGGCCGGGGGTCTTAACCTCCTTTTCCAAAAAAAAACTACAATTGGATGAAGTTTGACTATAAAGAAGGTTATTTTATAGGGCATTGTATCTAATCCTCAATTTAAAAGGTAATAAAAGTACTTTTCTATTAATCAGTTTGTATTTTGGAATGACGTCTTCGACTTGTGTATGGTCGTGTTGGGCATTCATGGGAAGCATTACTACCGCCCGTTCTCCTGTCTTCGCTCCATGCATGATCTCGTACTTCTGGTCTGTGCCGCTAGACATGGATGATGGATTTTATTCACAAAAGTTGTTTTACCCATGTTGGCCAATTAATGTCAAAGCTTTTGGGTTCCTCCAGTCCTGGATCGTCTTGTTTCTAAAGAAGACTGATAACTGGTGGCGGACTTGTATTGCTGCTTCGTTGGTGATGTAGATGTTTGTCAGCTCCAGAAATCACAATCGTACTGGGCATTTACCGGATAAGGGTTCTGCTATGAATCGCAAACACACCAGTAGGGAGATTATACATGGAAACTATAACGATGCAATATGTAGCGATGCACTAATTAGTCTAGATTACAGTTTTGCTCCTGAAATCAGGAACACTACTATAAAAAGTATTACTAGTCGATTCATCATTGACAGCTCGGGACCCACCCATCAGTTCTGCACCGTTGATGGGCAAATGCAAACCCGTCGGTAGTGACACTACACAAAAACATATTTCTCCTTGTCCTTATCTGTAAGCCGAGTGCAATTTTTCGACCACTCAGCTTATAGCAGCATACGCCGTGTCCAAACCCTAAAACCCACGGCAACATGCGGGCGGTCGTGGAGTCAAAGTTGATGTGCCGCAGCTTGACCTGTTGTCATGGATGGAGTTAGTGGCCAAGGATGGCCTACTCCTAACGCTAGTGGTCACTCACATCCAACAGGTCGCTTGACCATCAACGGTTGGGTCCGAGCATTTTATAAACATGTAAATAGTCATGCGCTCTTACCATCGAATCCTCATCCCCATCGGTCGGCTCATGGCCTTGCCATCTCTCCCCAGTAGATGCCTCCTCACCGGTCGTCGTACGTGTACGGTCAAATCCGTGCAACCCTGCCAACCCTCTTCGTCTTTCCATGGCCCTACCCCTTCCCTCCCGCCTACCATGATCCACTCCCTCTGAGGTATCCTCTGATGTTCTGACGACACGTCCTTCTGCGTCAGTCGTCGGACCTGATGGGTGCAAAGAACCAGCCAGCCGCCTCCCCTCCCACTGACAAGTCACTGCCTTCGTCTGCATTGCCTAGCATTGCCTAGCATTGAAAATTCATAAACATGAGCACCAAAATACAAGGAATAGAATTAAAAGTGATCCTCATCTCCTAAGACGAGAACCACATGCTATCTGACTTACGGTAGACATTATTCAGTAGTACATTATTGCAGTGTAAAAAAATAAAACAAACAATGAAGGGCCTACATCTGCACCTAGCCAAACCATGTTATAAAGGGTGGACGAGTTAGCATAGAGCAAGCATAATACCAGCACCTATAATGTTTGCAAAGTGGAAAAGAGAAGGATGAGAGAGGCGAACAAGTTATGTGTGATGGGATTGAGAGACCTTGGGAACAGGTAGCGTGCTTTGGTAGAGTCTGAATCGGCTCATTATCTTTTGCTCTTTGACTTTTCCACGGCACTAGCCGTGCGCAATCATGAGGTCATATATAACCGAAGATGCAAGACTACAGTAGCCCCTCAGGTCAGAGGGTGTTATGTCGACCAAGGCTACAAATTGTCTGGGTGGACAGGACCAGCCCGAAGCCCACGCCTAGCATCCCCTCGAGCATGAAGAAAGATGAGACCCTCGCGTTACACGTAGAACAGGCCAATAACGTCCACAGAGTTTTCCACATTGAACTCAGTGTCCTCATTGCAAGCGAGAAAGATGGTGAGGTGGCTTGTGTTCCGTTATGGCCCGACGAAGGGGCAGAAATCGTAAAAGTAATCTGTAACTTTGGCAATGCGCCCTTCAGCATGTGTTTCTTGAAGAGTGTGTGATTGATATCTAGTTTTCTCCATTTCATCAAAACTTTCTTAGTATGCTTCTAACAGTTCTGTCTATGATGATCACGATTTTTTGTTCCCACTAGAATTGTTCAAAAATCTTGAGAAATTTTTGCAGGGGAAAATCATATGACTACAAGTAAGATGATTACACTCCCAAATACGAGGATGCAGTCGTACAAAGCCATATACAGATCAAGGAGACGTGTTAACATGGTTAAGTTATGTTGTGATGGTTTGTATGATAACATCGTTGCCTGATCATAGCGAGTCGCCGGTGCTCGCCCTGCCTCCCCTCGTTTGTTGTCAATCTCCTTCCAGGACTAGTGCATCCCTGCCTACCCTAGCGGCACATGGGTGTCCAAGATCCACCTCCTCCATCAGACGCCTCTAACTCCTCCTATGTTCATTTCTCCCCCCAAGACCATGTTGACACCCCACCCCTGGAGAAGCAGCCCTCACGCGCCTACTCGCTTGGGCCGGGCCGGCAATGCAAGGCGATCAGCTCGCTTGGCACGTCATGCGTGACGCTCGGTTCGTGGTCGACCTAGTTGACCGTTCACCCGTTGACCGTCAACTTTTCAGGAAATTACAAATTCTAAAAGACAATCAGGGAATTCAAAAAAAATTGTTCATGGATTTGAAAAAAGTTCATGAATTAAACTTGAACAATGTTCATGAATTCAGAAAATGAGAATTTGGAAAAAAGTTCAAGGATTTGAGCAAAGTTAACACATAAAAAAAAATCACGATTCACGCATTTGGAAGAGTTCATGTATATGAAAGTTCACGAAAACAAAAAATAGCAAAAAGGAAAAAAATGTCTAAACAAACATAGAAAAACCAGTCGGAAGCTTTTAGAAGCTTCACAAAGATGGCTCGGGACATTCACAAAAAACTAACGCAAACCGCTACATGTGCCGGTCCATCACGTAGGAGGGATATGCGCCATTTGCTGATTGCCCTATCAGTGTTGTTATAAACACCAAACAGGAAGTGGCCAAGAATCCGGACAAGACTCTTCTTGAAACCAATGGAAATTTAATCCAAGATCCAAAAGGCCTCCGAAAGTAAAAGACCAAGCTCGTTTGCCCATAGGTCCAAAAATGCAAACTCAGACCAGGGGTGTGGACTCGAAACCCATTCCATGAGCTGACTGAATCTGAGAATCCACAGTCCAGGACTCCAGAACTATATTCGCTTCATGCGAGACTACCTAACCGGCACACCTAACTTAAAAAACAAAACTAACCGTCATACCTGAAGTTTTTGTCTCTGCGCTACACAGCACCGGACCGTCCTATACCTGGGTTGGCTTCGCTCGTTCGCTTCGTTTTTATTTCTGTTTCTTTGTTTTTGGTTTTTTGTGTTTCTTCATTGGCTTTTTTGTTTTTGTTTTTATTTATTTTTCACCGTTTTTCTTTGTTCTTTCACAATTTTCATTTTCTTTCTTTCTTGTTTTCTTCAATGTTCTTTGTTTCTTTGCCCGTTAACACTGGCTCTTTTGCTTTTCTTTCTTCATGTTTCTTTGTTCCTTTCTTAGTTTTCATCGGGTTTCTTACTTTTTCTTTCATTCCTCTCTCTGTTTATCTTTTTTCCTTGTTTTTTGTTTCTTTCTTAGTTTTATTAGTTTTCTTTGGTTTTGCATTGTTTTTCTTTGTTTCTCATGAGTTTTCACGGTTTTATTTGAGTATGCCGTTTTCTTCATTTCTGAGATGTTTCTTTTTTCTGTTTCTTCGATTTCCACTTTTTTGTTTTTGTTCAATATATGTCTATATTTTTCATACAAATGTGTATATTTTACATAAACACCAAGCACACTTTTTCATACATGTTCAAAAATTTCAAATGCATGATTAACATTGAAAAAATAATTATGTTTGATGTCTATTATTTTATACACATAGTTAATTTTTGTTATATGCCAGGAGCATTTTCGAATAAATGTCCAACATTTTTATAATCTAATATTAACATTTTTATCCACAATCACGTTTTCTAAAATTTATATTTTTTATATTCAAAAATTTAAATACATGTTCTACATTTTTTTGTACACGTTTAATATTTTCGAAATAGATGACTAATTTTTTTCAACTATTAGTGTTTGATGACTACTTTTTCCATACATATTGTACATTTTTTGTGTACATCTAGAACATTTTTTATACACAATTAACATTTTTTAGATATATGATTAACATTTTTGATACATGATCAACAGTTTTTTTAATTTTATTTTTTATGTTCAACATTTTTAATAAGAGTTATGTTTTTTTGTATACATCAGGGTTTTTTATACATGTTTAACATTTTTGAAATAGATGATTAACAGTTTTTTTCTCAAATGCTTGATTAACATATTTTAAATATATGATTTTTTTCATACACATTGTATTTTTTGTATACATGTTCAGTTTACATGAGAAATATTTTTTCTATACGCATTTAACATTTTACAAATGCTAGATTAACATTTTTCAAATGTTTTTATATAGAGTGTGTTTTATTGTAATAAATATATTTAGAATATTTGGTAGTACAACAAAGGTAAAAGAAGCAAAAAAAATGAAAAACCCGGAAAAACAAGGTTGTGGCCTCCTGTGAGCTTTGTCGGCCCAGTCGCGCACTCCCTCGAGCGAGGCTACCCTACGTCTCGCGTCAAGCCAGAGATTGGTGTGCCCGGTCCAGGATGCCATCCAAAAGCCGAGCAGAAGTTGAAGCCCATGGCTTGCCCAGAATCCAAAGTTGGGCTGACCACATAGACGTCAAGCCCATTCGATCCTCATTTGGCAGGTACTAACAGAATTCATGGAGGGATGGCAAATATACCTCAAATCTCAAGAATACCCTCTCATGCGAGAATAGGGAAGAGAGAAATCCTTTAGAGGGAAAATAATAGTAGTTCGTATTTGAGTTAGTAAACCCCAAAAGGAATTGATGATACATATATGCCCAACAACCATATCACGTGCACCTAAGTATCCTTATAACTACGACCACGGGTGGAGTGTGTTCCCTTCATGCTACATGAGTAACTAAACTTCAGCACCTTCCTCTCATATGTAATCTTTCACAAAACAATGGACGAAAATTAGGAAGGCTAGCATGAGAATAGAAGACATCAGGAATTTAGTGCTTACATTAAAAATATTTTGTGCAAGGGTGTGCATTGCCTTAGTGCAAAATTATTATCTGCTAGAAGATGCCAACAATGAGGCTTTTGCAATCTAGGCAATTGTGTGATATCTAGAAAGTCAATGTACTGCCTCGATTGCTTCCCGTCGCAGTCTTCTCTGGATTATTAGTCCCCATTCGGTATGGAGGAAAACAGTTTGGAAAGCTATCGGAAAATGATTTCTAAGGAATTCTAGCCTATTGAAAGATCGTGGATGTCGCCTAGAGGGGGGGGGGGTGAATAGGCGTTTTAAAATAATTACGGTTTAGGCTTGAACAAATGCGGAATAAACCTAGCGGTTAATTTGTCAAGCACAAAACCTAAAACAATTAGGCTCACCTATGTGCACCAACAACTTATGCTAAGCAAGATAAGCAACTATGTGATAGCAAGAAATATGACAAGAAACAATATGGCTATCACAAAGTAAAGTGCATAAGTAAAGAGCTCGGGTAAGAGATAACCGAGGCACGCGGAGACGACGATGTATCCCGAAGTTCACACCCTTGCGGATGCTAATCTCCGTTTGGAGCGGTGTGGAGGCACAATGCTCCCCAAGAAGCCACTAGGGCCACCGTAATCTCCTCACGCCCTCGCACAATGCAAGATGCCGTGATTCCACTAAGGGACCCTTGAGGGCGGTCACCGAATCCGTACAAATGGCAACCCTTGGGGGCGGTCACCGAACCCGTACACTTTGGCAACCCTTGGGGGCGGTCACCGAAGCCCGTCAAATTGCTCGGGGCGATCTCCACAACCTAATTGGAGACCCCGACGCTTGCCCGGAGCTTTACACCACAATGATTGAGCTCCGTACACCAACAACCGTCTAGGGCGCCCAAGCACCCAAGAGGAATAAGCTCAAGGTACCAAGCACCCAAGAGTAATGAGCTTCTCAACTTGTAACTTCCACGTATCACCGTGGAGAACTCAAACCGATGCACCAAATGCAATGGCAAGGGCACACGGAGTGCCCAAGTCCTTCTCTCTCAAATCCCACCGAAGCAACTAATGCTAGGGAGAAAAATGAGAGGAAGAACAAGAAAGAGAACACAAAGAACTCCAAGATCTAGATCCAAGGGGTTCCCCTCACATAGAGGAGAAAGTGATTGGAGGAAATGTGGATCTAGATCTCCTCTCTCTTTTCCCTCAAAAACTAACAAGAAACCATGGAGGAATTGAGAGTTAGCAAGCTCGAAGAAGGTCAACAATGGGGGAAGAACACGAGCTCAAAGGATAAGGTTCAATGGGGAAGAAGACCCCCTTTTTATAAGAGGGGGAAAATCCAACCGTTATGTGCTCAGCCCGCACACGAGCGGTACTACCGCTCAGGCAGAAGAAACAGGGAAAAGGAGCAACAAAACATGAACCTTGGGGTGGTAGTACCGCAGGAGACAACGGTACTACTGCTGGGTTAAGCAGTACTACCGCTCCCTTCGGCGGTACTGCCGCATAGAATGAAGGGAAAAGGGAAAGAGGGACCGGGCGGTACTACCGCGGAGGAAGGGCGGCACTGCCGCTAAGGAGCGGTACTGCCGCACTACTGCCGCAGCGAGGTACCGCACAATCCGACACAGAAAAAGACCCCTCGAATCGACGCGGTAGGGACCTGGTAAGCCAACGGTAGTACTGCTGCGGAGTCACCGCCGGTACTACCGCTGCGGAGCGATACTGACGCTTGTGACTCCTCAGCGGTACTACTGCTGGGTACCACGGTACTACCGCTGGGACCCTGACAAAAACCACACTCAAGAAAACCAGAACTGCCATAACTTCTGCATATGAGCTCCAAATTGAGCAAACTCAAGCTTGTTGGAAATAAGACGACGAGTAGCATCAAAACAGCATGTGAACCTCCAACATCAAAACATCAAAACAGCATGTTATAGTAAGAAGAGGCATGGGAGGTATGCCAACAAATAGAGGAGTGAAACCTCCAACCGAGAAGAACCGGCAAAACCTCCAACATCGAAAACATCATAGAAGAAGCATGTGAACTCCGTTTTCGATGAACTCGAGTTTGTCATCAAGATGACCAAAAGCTCTAAGACTCTCAAAGAGAACCAAACAAGAACCAAGAAAAATGATGCAAGGATGCAATGGTTTGAGCTCTCAACGAACGATACGATCAAGATACTCATCGAGAGCCCCCCTTGATAGTACGACAATCGATCCTATAACCCGGTCTCCCAACTACCATCATGAGACCTGTAAAATAGAAAACCTATCAAGGGCAAACCTTTGCCTTGCACATGGTCCACTTGAGCTAGATGATGATGATCTTGACTTCCTCAAGTTGGACCACCTTTCTTGATTGTGTTGGCTCGATGAAGACTAGTTGATTGCTCCCCCATACTCCACTATGGGTGAGCCACTCTTCCACACATCTTCACATGTCCATTGTCACCACAATGGACGGCAAGTTTTAAGCATTTGATCTCTTCGTGATGCTCCACTTGAACTTGCACACCGCAACCTTTCTTGATTGTGTTGACTCGATGAAGACTAGTTGGTTGCTCCCCCATACTACACTATGGGTGAGCCATTCTTCCGCACATCTTCACAAGTCCATTGTCACCACAAAGGACGGCAAGCTTCAAGCATTTGATCTCTTCGTGATGCTCCACTTGAACTTGCACACCGCAACCTAACCCCACAAAGAACCCTCACAAAGACCATGGGTTAGTACACAAAGCGTAATTGACAATGCTTACCATACCATGGGATCACTTGATCCCTCTCGATACATCTTGTACGCTTTGTGGGTTGATCAACTTGATTCACTCTTTGACTTAGTCTTGATCAACCTCTCACAAGACCAATCTTTAGGTAATTCCTTGAACAGCACCTTGGTCGACACAAACTTTTCTTGAAACCAACACATGTACTCCAAGAAAAGCCTATGGACAAAACCTTCAAATATAACTCAAGGCAAGCATTAGTCCATAGAGATTGTCATCAATTACCAAAACCAAACATGGGGGCACCGCATGTTCTTTCACCTATGTTGGTATTTCCTTCAAAGTAAACACTAACTAGGGATCCCCTAAATGATTTTTGGGCCCATGATTTCACATGAACACGGACATTCTGCTGCAGCTCATTTGTCTGTTTGGTGTATACCTGAGGAAAAAGAGAGAGAATGGATAAAAATGGCTCATCAACCATCCATATTGAGGCCTACAGTTAAATGGTTGGTCTATGCAACATAGGACCCGCTGTAGATAGTTGCTCAATATATAATTCTATACCAAAAACTGAATCTTTAGGACCCACATGTCAATCCTCTTTTTCTTGTGTTTGTTTTCATAAAAGCCGAAAATCGCACTACTGTTGGTTTTTTGTATCTGTTGTTCCTATGTTTTGCAGATTTGTTTCTTTCTGATTCCTTAATGTTTCCCAATTCTGGTGGTTTTTCTAATAACCTTTGACTAGAGCAGGACCTTACTTTGAGATGTGTATTGCAGTTATAGTTCAGGGGTTTTACCTTGTCATGGGGATAGGCTTGACCAATAAGGAGCAACACACACATAGATGGTTGTGCAGAGGCCAAGCGAGTAAGAACAAGTTCAATGCTACACTTATAAAGAATAAATATCATAAAAATAAATCATCATAGCGCCTTCTATTTCTATGGTGGACGCTAATTGCTGGCGCTAAGTCAACCTCTACACAATTTTTTTAATAGGTCCATGAAAAAGGACCGAGAAGTCAACACTTATTTTTTGCATCATCCCATGCCCGACTCCAGCATTCTTTAGTCCAACTACCTATAAACCAAGAAATCGATCCCACCGTTCTCTTCTAGCTCTTGGGCTTAGTGTTGGGCATTCCCCAAGATATATGTTGTGTTCATGGGTGAGGATGTCATTTCATCTACTCATGCCGAGAGAACCACCACACGTACTCCTGCATTAGCCACAAACACCTAAGGCATGACTCATCACTCCAAGCTGTTGGGTGCTTACATTCACTACCATGTCATTTGTGTCTATGTCCAAGGATGGCGTGATACGACATGCCGAGTGGTTCTTGTCAAAGCTCGGGATTGAAATCAAATGAGATACAATGTACTGCAGTCGGTGACGAGCCCAACCTTGCTCTTCTTATGATCCGTGCCCATACAATCTCACAATGATGTGTTGGACCAAGTCAAACTGCTCAATGTAAGCTACCTAGACGCATCACTCACAACTGTCTGATGTGGATACCCTACCACTGCTACACTCACAGGCCATGCAGCACTCGGCATACCCCTGGACAGCATAGCGGGTTATGCCAAGTGTTTTCATGGGTTCTTTCCATAGCGTATGTCGAGTACAAAATCGAGGTACTAGGCATAATAAAGCAACATGACGGCTAGCCAATGGAAGTGGCGACACCACTTGGAGTCTCAACAACTTCCTCCCCTGCACCAACCATAAGAGTAATCTTTGAAAGGAAAAGAGAGAAGAGCACTAGCTTGAGGATATAAGCCATCGGGAATGGAATGGTTGGTATGCGATGGCTTTCAATTATTACATACTAAATGTAAATAATGAGACCTCGCTGATGCAATTCATGGAAACCACTATGTTTTCTTTCCATTGATGTGGACCTGTATTTATTTATTTTTGATTTCTGAAGAGTTTGGCAAGGAAAAACATGAAAAATCACATGTGAAAAGTAATGGAATAGAATAGTTTTCATGGAGGTCATTGATGGTTCGAGTTTGCTATCAATATATCAATCTTCTAGAGAAAAATATCACACGACTTCATGAAAGCTACCACTTTGAGCAGGTTGTTTCCTGTGTGCATTCTTTCGATCTTCTTGAAAGTGTTTGGCCATCAAATAGCATCAAATCGTGTCATTAATCTTTCTTTGGGAAACATTGTTTGAGATCTCACATTTGAATTTCCATGAAAATGCGCGTTCAGGTCTTCTCTATCTAACAAAACCGAGCGCAAAAACATGGTTAGCTCAGCTGATTATGGATATAATAAGATATGAAATAAGAAAGATCATGGTGAATTGAATGTTAGAGATTCCATGACGTACAGGACAATGTAAATTGAATGTGTTCCATTTAAGCTTCTGCCACATAAAAAGATCAAAGGTGATAATGTGAATCTAAGCAATAACTTACTAGCTACATGCAACTTTACTTAGAAAGCCACAGTGTAATTTAGCATAATACTCTATATACCAGTGTAGGCTGAAGCTTTTTTTCTTTACATGACTCATTGGTCAAGGGGTTTACTCCTCTTATTAATTAAAAAAGAGTATAACAATAGCCTTACCGCTCATTCTCTCGGAAACTTATGTGCTAAAAGAAATAAACTTTTTTTAGAAATGGAGAAGGACCCCCGGCCTCTGCATCTGGACGATGCATGCAGCCACTTTATTAATTATTCACATAAGACCTTACAAAGCCATATAACAGTAAGACTAAAGCCACCGTCTAGGCAACATCTGTCGCTACTCCTATCCAGTTGATGTAGGGATGCTGATAGTCTGGGCCTAATACCAAACAGACCTCGCAGCCAAACCTAACGTCTAAGACCTGAGGTCCCAACCAGGATGCCTGCCGGGTATGGGGCACCCACCAGTCCGGTGCACTCCTCAACTAGGACGCCTGCCGGGTATGAGGCCGCCGCAGCCACCTGCCACCAACCCATCTTCAGAGTTGTACTGTTGCATCTACCATGCCAGGTCACTCTGCCATTGACGCCACCACGACGCTAGACAACGTCGTCCTCCTGCACGAGTCCATCCTCGCACATCGGACACCGAATCTGCACTGCGCCACGCCATCGAGATCCGTCGCTATCAATGTGTAGGATGAAGCACCGCTCCACCAAAGATGCGGTCCACTGGTCCCTTGAGCCCGTGTACACCTCCAAGAACAATGCCCCCAAGGGGGAAACGACATAAGAATGTCGCCGTTTTCCGATATATTGATCTAGGGTTTTCCTGGAGGTAGCAGACAGTGACTTTGAACTTCTCCTCGGCAATGCCTTAAAGAAGGGAATGTCACAAAATAGCGCCGCCACCGCTGGCTTTGGCAGTAAGCCGAAAGCAAGTTTTCAACCGGATCTGTTCGAAGGACCTCCATCAAGCATCTCGTGCACGGATCTCCGCCATCTCTGCCGGGGACTGGACGATGGATCCAGGCCGCCGCCGCCTGACCGGCCACGGCACCACCACGGTGCCTAAGTGGCGCCGCCAGGCCCACCATGCCCGCCTGTAGACGCCCTCCAGATCTGCCGGCCCGCGGAAGCCCATCTGGGCAAGGCGAGGCCCGCGATATGTGCCACCGCCACAGGTGCTCCTCAACCGCGGGGAGAATGCGCCTGCGCTGTTGTTTCCGTCGCACTCGCCGCCGGGCGCCCGCTGCTCCTTGTTGCCGGTGCATTGCCGAGCCATGAGCCGCAGCCGCCGATAGGAGATCGCAACCATCGTGCGAGGGGAGGGCCCCGCCGTTGCCGTTACTGGCCAGGCTATGCCGGCATGGCCTCGGGCGGCAGCAGGAGGGGGAGACTAGAGCGGAGGCCTAGGGCCGGCGGCGGTGGATCGCCCCCCGTGTCGCCAGGGGCTGGCAACGCGGGGGTAGCGAAGGCATGTAAAAGGTTAAAAAAAATGTCTTGACCTTAGTACAACTTTACACTAGAATTAGTATAAAGTTGAGATACTTATTTTGAGACGAAGGGAGTATGTAATTTGATAAGAAGAAATGACGAATGATAGGACATGTATGATGCTAAACATTCCCAGGACAATGTAAATAATATTTGCCTCCAATCTTCACCACGAGTCTCTAGCAGAGACTAGGGCAAATTCAGGCAAAGACGAGGGCGAAACAGCAATCATTGCACCGGCCAAAACCAAGTCAAAAAACTTTTGCAGGCTGAGGGAACAAAAGGAAGCATATCTGAATGTGCTTGCGACTGCTTGCTGAACCGCCTCTGGTCAGTGTACTGAACTACTTTTGGGCACAGAATATTGTACTCGAGTATGGTGTTGTAATTAAGCTCTCATCCAACCACACAAAAATAATATCTGAAGGAGAAGTCACAGCTCAACAAAGACTCACCTACCCAGTTTCATCCAGATCTACAACCGTCTGCTCAACCTACTCACACCATGCATGCTTATGTGCTTTCTCTCATGAATAATCCAGAAAATTACATATAATCTGAAAAACATTTTTTTTAATCATTGGTCCAAAGTCCAAACTGAAAAGTTTCAGTTAATTATTTTATTCAAGAAGTTCAATACAAACCCTAAGAATTCAGATGCCAAAACACTCAGACAACGTCTTCACCAATCATTGGATCAAACAGTCCAAAATTAAAGTAGAGAACTACTGAAATACTGATGTAGATATCCAGGAACCCTAGCTAGCTAGCTAGCAATATAGAAACGCATCGCTCCTGCTGTGACTAGATAACAAGCTGCTAGTACTCATCCACCACTTCGATCAGCTTGCTGGCCACTGCGCTTGCAAAAACTGGAGACCCAGGATGAATCTGCATACACATCAACAAATGAGAACAAGAAAATTACCATCCTTCTTTTGCATATCTTGATTCTTGAGAACACTGAACGTACATGCATGGTATATGTAGATTAATTAAGAGATCTGTTGTGACGATGTGACTACCTTGGTGTTGAACATGTAGATGTGGCAGTCGCCGATCTTGCCGCCGGAGAGGTGGACGAGGTCTAGGTGGAGGTCGTCCAGAGCCCGGGACGCGGCGGCGAGGCACCCGTCGCGGCGGCGCTTGGTGAGCTTGATGTTCACCTCGTCCTCCACGATCCGCACGTCCACGAACGTCTCCTTGCTCCTCCGCTGGATGTACGTGCTCCGGATCGGCTGCGGCGGCGCCGGCATCGCTGGCATCACCGCGGCCGCCACCTCGCCTGCAGAGCACTCCCCATCTCCGGCCACCAGCGTGGGCGCCGGATCCACCACGTCCCCCTGGTGCTCCCGCCGGCCCCTCTTCTTCTCCACCAGCAGCGTCAGTTCCTCCACCGTCCTCCCAAGCTCCTGGATGTACTCGATCGCGTCATAGATCACCGTGGCCCTATCCTCCTACAAATTAATTAATTGACAGTTTGAAGCCCAGAAAAATTAAAGAATCATGAGATTAGTAAAAAAACAAGATCGATAAGCGAAGTGCGACGAATTAAAAACAAGATGAACGAACGCATCGAAGGTGCAAACCTTGGTACGGTTGGGGATGAGAAGCATGAGAGCGGTGAACTTCTCGCTGAGGCGCTGCCGGCGCTGCTTCTCCTTCTTCTCGACGCCGCCGTTGGCCGGAAAGCCGTGGAAGCTGCTGCCGGCGCCACGGCCCCGCTTCCTGCTGCCGCTCGCCCGCGGCTTGGGGGAGCACTGAAAGCCGCCTACCATGTAGGCCGACTCCTCTTCGGCAGCACCGAACACCAGGGACGACGAACCGGTCCTCGGACCGCCGCCGGGTAGATACGCGTCGGCGGTGGCGGGGTGGTACTGGCCGTAGTAGTCCCGCAGCACGGTCATCGCCTGGTGGTTGGCGGCCAGCTGCTCGAACTGCGCATGGGGCTGGTCTGCGCCGCCGAAGAAATACTCAACGGTGGGCTGCTGCGGGGAGACGGCCGTGTCGACGTAGGACAGGAGGTGGAAGTTGAGCTCTGCGGGGACGGCTGAGCCGGCGGCAAGGTGGTGTGACTGGCCGGCGTCCATGTCCAGGCCCTCATGGGGCATCAGGAGCTCGCACTGCTGGTGATACATCTTCAGGGGGACTGATGGTAGAGATGAAGATACACAGCTGAACTGATGAGAGGAGAGGAGAGGGGAGGAGAGTGAGGTTGGGTTGTATAAAAGGGGCAAAGGTGATATTGGGTAGGAGAAAGCGGTTGGTTCCGTGTGGATTGGGAGGGTGAAAGGGACACTTGTACAACCAGAGCTGCATTGCAGCCTGCCGGCCTCTTTTTCAGAAGAGTGGTTTGTTACTGAGATTCCTCTCGGGTGGGCCCCGTTAACCTCCTCTTCACCGGACACTGGCAATTTTTGGTGGGTACATAAGATTTCTCAAAGGCTTGGCCTTTCTCTACGAGCAATGCTACATCCACGGAAAATTAAGTACATTTACGGGGGATTAGCCAGTTGGCATTCTTTTATTGGAGATAGAGCGAAAGAGGGACCCACCCTAGTTGAAATCAAGGGGCGAGAGGATTAGAAGGGATGTTTCGTAACAGATTACGTAGGTCTAGCATTATTGTTGTCTCTACCCACACGCATAGACTGATACACATGCTAACTGGTTGTAGGCAGATGATGATGATGAAATCTTAAGCTTTGTATATAATTGACGGAGAAGAGATCGAATGATACTTTCATTTTCTAAAGGATAAGATTTGTTGTCCTAAAAAAGATAAAATATTTTTCTTTGGGCAATAGAGAGTAGAATATCCTGGATGGAGTAGTTATCTTTCATGAGTATGGTAGTATTCTAAATTGGCTTTGAAAAGCTTATGAAAAAGTCAAATGGTCCTTTCTCCAGCCGACCCACAGAATGAAGGGCTTCTCCAAAAAATGACATGAGTGGGGCCATAACATCATCGCCGGAGGCAGTGCAACTATAAGAGTTAATGCCAACATTGGTCGTCACTTCAAAACAAAAAGGGACTATGCCAAGGTGATCCATTGACTTCAATGTTATTCTACACTGTTGTAGACATGTTGTCCATCTTGATTGAATGTGCCAAACAGAACGGTCAAATTACGAGAGTAGTGCTACACTTTATGCATAGGAGCCTCTCAATTCTACAATACGTCAATGACACAATTCTTTTTATGGGCAGGGCCTTGAAAAGGTTAGAAACCTAAAACTTTTGCTTTCAACTTTTGAGGAAATTTTGGATCTTAAAATTAATTTCCATAAGAGCGAACTATTTTGTTTCGGAGAAGCCAATGAGACAGTCGCAGAATACACTGACTTGTTGGTTGTTGCATGGTCAATTCCCGATTAGATATTTGGGAATTTGGATTCATTCATTATCGAAGCCTCACTAATGCGTGGAAATACATTGAAGAGCGAAACACTCAAGTAGTTGGAAAGGTAAGTTTCTCTTTATTGAAGGACAACTTGTCTTGATGAACTATCTACTCACAAACATGGTTCTATATATGTTCTCATTTTCTTTCAACTTCAAAAGGGGTCCTTCAAAAGGTTGGATTACTACTGGTTCAGATTCTTCTTCCAATGGGACACTAAAAATAAAAAACACAGGCTAACCAAATGAAGTAGGGTTTGCAATCTATAAGACATGGATGACTTGGTATATAGGACCTCTAGGTCAAAAATGATGCCTTACTCGGTACATGGTTGCACAAACTTCTTACTAAGGATGGTGTCTCACAAACCCCCTTGTTCAACAAGTATTTAAGCTCAAAAGGAGTGCCTTGTGCTAACTGGAAGCCTTGTGAATCACATTTTTGGACTAGACTAATGGCGACAAAGAAACATATTTTCCGCTTCGGTTCCTTCGCGATCAGGACGACTCTGAGAGATTATCTTCTAGGAGGACTAGTGGCTAGGAAATGCTATTCCCGAGGAACAGTATATCTAGCCTTGTACCACAACGCTCATGATAAGAGTGATACCCTTGCGCACAAGTCCTTAGCTCCTCTCCATGTTACATATCTTTTAGGCGAGATTTGCTTGGCCCTTGTCATCTTCTAGTCCATTTGGATTTGATTCACCTGACCAAAGGACAAGATAAATTTCAATGGGACGCAACTCAAAATGTGTCTTTCATGACCGACTATATGTACCAGTCATTTTGCGCTCAGATGTTCCATTGAAAACAATAATAGAATTTGAAAGTAGAAGATACCACTGAAAGTCTTGATTTTTATGTGGCACCTCACTACTGGGAAAAGGCTTATATGTGGCCTATAATGAGTGGCGGGCGCAGCCTAGCACCCGCCACTGCTAATTTTCCAACATAGTAGTGGCGGGTATTAATTCATGCCCGCCACAGGTTTATATAGAACAGTGGCGGGCGCACATAAGCATATGTCACTCTTACACTCTTTTGAATTTCTTCGCGGGTGAAAAATAGCAGTGATGGGAACATCTGACTTGTCCGCCACTGGTGCTTGGACAAGCAGTGGCGAGTAGTGAACTGCACCGACCACAACTATATTTGGGTGAAACAACGCCCAATTTTTTCAAGAGTTTGCAATGGCAGGCGTAAATAAGTACCCACCACTCCTACATTCTTCCAAATTCTTCACAGGTGAATTACAATAGTGGCGGGCCAAAGTTGTTTGCCCGCCACTGGCGCCTTTGCTTAGTAGTGCACTATTGGAATCATCACATACGCCGAGTGCCAGGAACACTCAGCAAATAGCCTAAAACCCATGGCAAAGGCTTTGCTGAGAGTTTCACTCGGCAAAGGCCACACAACATACACCTCTCAGGCAAACAAAAAATTACCGAGGGCCAGAACACGGGCACTCGGCAAAGGGTTTGCCAAGAGCCAAACAGTGCCTCTCGGCAAAATGAAGTGACTTCACGGCCACTGGTTCCGTCAGCTTGCCGAGAGCCACGCTCGGCATAACTGCCACAGCCAATTGCCAGTTGCTCCCAGCGCATGCCACTTTGCTGAGAGCTGCATTTGGTAAAGATTTGTTTGCAGTTCTATTTCTTCGGCTTTTCCCTCGGATCGTTACAGCAAAAACAAATATACAATACACAAACTTGCATTTGAAGTCACAAAGTCTAACAATGAACTCACATAAGCATTATATAAATAGTTCACACAAGCTTCATTTGAAATCACAGAATAGCTCTTTGGTACAAGTGCCTACTTACTAAGCAAAAAAATGGTCAATGCATGTCTACATGCGACCACATGATAAAAGAAACACCACAATTGTGACAAATTGAATGAGAATTATTAAGTTCTTCCATTCATTGAACCCGATAAGCCGTTTCTGGCTTGCACCATTGCCTAATTCAGATTTTTTTCTTCTGGTTAAGCACATACTGATTGTAACGATAATGTGCCTTCTCTCTGCTATTGAACGAGCATGGGAGCTCCCTTTGTAGCAAAGCACTTTTTCATTGCATTCAAATCATGAATGTAGACTCCTGGACACCTACCTCTGTACACCGCATACCACTTCATCTACAAATAAAGAGAAAAGGAGGCAGAGGAGGAGGTGTTCATTACTCCTGATTATTTGATAGATCCTTTCTCTAGTTTGGAAAGTAAAGAGAGGAATCAGAGGGGATCATCCATGTCAACGATTGTTTTTCTGGAATCTGTGGATTCCAATTTCTTTGAAAGTTTTAGAGGATTTCTCGCTGTCAATGTTTGGAAACGAAAACTTTATGGCTTTTCCTTTTTCATTAAGATACCCAATTAATCCTCAGTGATTGAGGGGGTTGGGCGCTTAGGGTGCTATATGTGTGATTAGTCGAGGTGTCTCAGTTCGTCTCAACTCACAGCGAACCACTGCTGTTTGCTTCCTCACGCACTGAGCGGCATGGCGAGCCAGGGGGTAGGGAGTGTGAAGAGGGGAGCGGCAGAACAATCAGGAGGAGCGAATCCTAGCGTACTGCTGGCACCGGCAGGTGGGGTGCACTCAACGCCGGAGTCTTTGGAGGCTGGATCCTCTGTGCTCTCGGCTACCCCCGATCGTGCTGGGAAGACGGCGTCCAGGAAGACCAAAGGGGATGGGACCCCTCTTGTCATCGACATGGATGCAGCGCGCAAGGCTGTCAGGGGCCACCTCGTGGTCGGCCGGCTCCTGTCCCCTTTCCAGGCCAACCCACGCGTCATCGTCGATGAACTCCGGTCCACGGCGTGGAAACACCAAGGAGTGGTCATCGTCCAGGAGGTGGCCTCTGATGACGGGAGGTTTGTCCTCAACTTCGCCGCCGAGGGTGATCGACGGTTCGTGCTAAAGGCGCAGCCATGGCACTATAAGCGGGATGGTCTCGTCTTCACTGAGTTCGACGGCAAGGGCGACCCGACCGAGATCGACCTGGGTGTAATGGCTATCTGGGTCCAGGTACGCGGCCTCCCTTTTGAGCTCAAGACCGTAAGCATGGGTTCGTCTTTTGGGGATCAAATTGGGGAGGTGCTAGAGGTTTCACACCGCAACCATGTCATTGTGGAAAAATTTCTGCGTGTGCGGGTGGAAGTTTTATTGCACGAACCTCTGAAGAGTACAGTTGAGTTTATTCCTTTGGGTAGCTCGAAAGTAGTCAAATATGATGTACGGTATGAAAAACTACCTTTGTATTGTGAGTGTTGTGGGATCGTAGGCCATACATCTGAGAGATTTTGTAATATTCCTAGTGATAAGAGAGTGCCTACCTTCCCTAAAAATCTTAGCGTAGAAGCTTACTGGAAAGGACAAGGTGTAAGTAGAAGAGTTCTTAATGTTGGGGGATCTTCCCGTGGAGAGAAGGTTCCGATTACCGGCATCGACATCAACAAGGCCGTCAAGACTATGGACGTCATCAAGGTGGCTTCAGCCGTGAGAGAACTCACTGTCTCTGAGAAAGAGGTTGCGGTTCCTGCCTCTTCAGCAACCATGGCGACGAAGGAGTTTGCAGGCGCTGAACCGGGCCAGGAGGGCCAGGCGAAGGCGCTGGGGAAACATGCCAGTCTCGGCCAGGAGGGCCGGGAGCTGGCGATGCTCAAGAACCCCTGCGGGGGATTGCCTTTTGGCCAGGAGGGCCAATTGCCGCTGCATGTGGCCCTGACCAGCGAGCCGCCTTGTGTGCCTAGTTCGGTACAGCAGTATTCGGTGGCTCGGGCAAGCCAGGAGATGGGGGCAGCCATCATGGGCAACTCGACTGATACTGAAACGGGGAAGCTTCTATTCCAACCTGGAATACTTGAAGCACTTTCAGGTGCACTTACTACAAGACTTTCGGCGGCTGGGAGTGAGACAGCAACAGATATTGCCAATTTCAAATTTAGCACTGTGAAAACTCACACGCAGGGCCACCCTAGAAAGAGTGAGAAAAAAGGTAACAAGAAAGCGGGAAGTAAGCGATCTGAGAACGCCCGCACGCAAGTCCTAGGCAAAAAAAGGAGCCTTTTTCCTGATGTACGCCCGACGGGTAGTGATCTAGAGTTCTCTTTCGAGAAATCGTTGGGTAGTTATGAGCGTATATTATACGGGGACATTACCGGCCCCTCAAAGCGAGTGTGTACAGGTCGAGTTGAAGCGGTGCAGAACATGGATGGTGTGGTCACACATGTTGCAAAAGAAACTGATGAGAAGGAGGAGGAGTATGTTCCACAAGGGGTGGAGTTTGTTGGAGAAGAGAAAGGTGAAAATGGCGCATCGGCGGCCTCCGAGGAGGAGGTCCGCTGGGCCAAATTAAAATCTTAGGATGGAACTGTCGTGGCATGCTCTCCAACACGGCAGTTCGCGAGCTCCTGGAACTACAGGGGCGTATAAAGGCAGATTTAGTTTTTCTTTCAGAGTCTCATTTGAATAAATGTAAAGCTGATGAGCTACGCCGTGTCTTAAGCTTTGATTCTATGTTTGTAGTGGAGAGTGATGGTCGGGCCGGTGGCCTTGTTATGTTTTATTATGAGTCGAATAAAATTGAGTTGAACTATGTATCACCTTATTTTATTGATGTTTTATTTATGAATGAAAATATTGTGCAATGGCGATTCACGGGCTTCTATGGCCGTCCGAACTGGAATGAACGCAGCTTATCCCGGGATGATATTCGCAATCTTCACAGTAAGGGGGGCCATCCTTGGGTAATTTTGGGGGATTTTAATGAAATATTATATTCTTCAGAAAAAGAGGGCGGTAATGCGAGACCAAATGGTATGATGAGGGAGTTTCGTGAATGCCTTATGGATTGTGGGCTAGAGGACTTAGGTTACACTGGCGACCTTTTTACTTGGAGCAGAGGTGATATTCGAGAGCGTCTTGATCGTGCAATATGTAATATTGGGTGGGCACTCAAATTCCCTCGTGCAAAGGTGATTAATGAAGAACATGTTCATTCTGACCATCGCCCGCTGGTGCTCGATACAGATTATCTAGACGAGAATATTTTCAAGCAACCAGCGGGACATGCAAAACAATTTGAAGCTAGGTGGTTACATGAAGACACTGTTAATGAAATCGTTAAGGTATCTTGGGAGAAAGCAAAGTTAGCTGGTATTGGGCCTTCTCTTGCGAATCGAACGAGAGCCGTGCATGCTGATCTTCACGATTGGGATCGTGAATTTTTAAAGGGTCCGAAGCGGAGAATTAAGAAATTGAAAAAAGAGTTAGAGAGACTGCGACGCGGCCCGACGAATGCTGAGTCTCGTTGCCGACAGAAGGAGATAATTGTGGTTATTGAAAACCTCTTAGACCAGGAGGAAATTTTCTGGCTACAAAGAGGTCGTGCAAACTGGTTGATGCACGGGGACCGTAACACATCTTTCTTCCATAACGCAGCTACGGCTAGGAAGAAGAGAAGTAATATCAAGAAGTTATTGGATGACTCGGGGGTTTGGAGAGAGGATAAGGAGCTACAGGATCACATCACTGGTTATTTCGCAAAACTCTTCACATCGGAAATTCAATGTCCAAGCCAAGAGGTATTGTCCCTTGTTTGTCAAAGAGTTTCTTCTGAAATGAACAATACTCTACTCGCCCCTTATACTGCTGAAGACGTTCGTAAGGCTTTGTTCGATATTGGGGATCTAAAAGCCCCCGGGTCGGATGGACTCCATGCTATCTTCTATAAAAGATTTTGGCCCATGTTAGGGGACGACCTAATTGAGGAGGTTTTGCAAGCGATCAATACATGCACTATTCCAGCCGGTTGGAACAATACAGCGATTGTGATGATCCCAAAGGTTAATTCACCAGAAAAGGTAACCCAATTTAGGCCGATCAGCTTATGTAATGTGGTATATAAAATCATTGCAAAAATGGTGGCCTCTCACTTGAAGGTTCTCTTGCCAGATATTATTAGCCCAACTCAAAGTGCCTTTGTGCCTGGCAGATTGATAACAGATAATATTTTAGTAGCCTATGAGTGTTTCCACACAATCAAGAACAAAAGATAAGGTAAAGAAGGCATCTGCGCGATAAAACTGGATATGCACAAAGCTTATGATAGAGTTGAGTGGTCTTTTTTGAAGGAAATTATGTTGAGATTGGGTTTTCGACAAGAATGGGTGAATTTTATTATGCAATGTGTCTCAACAGTTGAGTACAGGGTTAGGATAAATGGAGAGGAAAGCGAGAGTTTCAAGCCCACAAGGGGGTTGAGACAGGGAGACCCGTTGTCGCCATACCTTTTCTTGTTATGTACTGAGGGTCTGAATGCTTTACTCACACACGCAGAGGAAATTGGAACTATCTCAGGTGTAAAAGTATGTAGAGATGCCCCACCTATCACAAATTTCCTATTTGCAGATGATTCTTTGATTCTTATGAAAGCAAACCAACATAATGCAGAAGCTCTAAAAGCAGCGCTTGATCTATACTGTAAGGCGTCAGGACAATTGGTAAGCGTTGAAAAATCCAGCATTTTCTTTAGCCCCAATACGAAGGTGGAGATTAGAGCATAGTTATGTACAACACTGAATATAATGACGGAGGCTCTTACTGATAAATATTTGGGCCTGCCAGCAAATGTGGGGATGGATAAAACAGACTGTTTCCAGTTTTTGATTGAACGAATTATTAAGAAAATCAGTGGCTGGAAGGAGAAATTGTTGTCCACCGGGGGGAAGGAAATCCTGCTCAAGGCTGTGATCCAAGCCATACCCACCTATGCAATGTCGGTCTTTAAAGTTCCTAAAAAATTGTAAAGGAATCATTGACGCGATAGCGCATTTCTGGTGGGGAGACGAGGAGAACCAGAAAAAGGATGCATTGGATGTCCTGGTGTAAAATGTGTGTTCCTAAAAATCAAGGAGGCATGGGATTTCGTGATATTCATTGTTTCAACTTGGCATTTCTCGCTAAACAAGCGTGGCGTCTTCTGGATAAACCTGATTCTTTGTGTGCTTCTATCTTAAGGGCAAAGTACTACCCTGATGGTGACTTGATGAATGCTAAACAAAGGAAAGGCTCTTCTTTTACATGGCAGAGTATTATGGCAGGCATCGTTACCTTGAAAAGAGGCTATATCTGGCGAGTGGGGAACGGACAAAAAATAAATATTTGGGAAGATGCTTGGATCCCAAACTGTGCTAATAGGAGAATTGTAACGCTGAAGGGGGGACATCTGTTAACCAAGGTAGGTGATCTCATTGATCCTGTGTCCAATAATTGGGATGAAGAACTCATCAAACAAACTATGTGGCCCATCGATATAGAACGGATTCTTTCAATTCCACTCTCGCAATATGATATGCCAGATTTTATTGCTTGGAGCTATACAAAAAATGGAATGTTCTCGGTTCGGTCAACATATTCCATCGAGTGGGAAAATCAGTATGGTAACAAATTAAAATACTCCAATGGAATGGGGCGAACCACAGCTAACCCTATTTGGAGTAAGATATGGAAGTTATCTTGCCCGACAAAAGTGAAAATTTTTATATGGCGTACGCTTCATGGAACTCTCCCATGCCGGGTTACACTTGCTAATAGACATATGAAGGTTTCGCCCACTTGCCCCACTTTCTCAGAGGGCTTAGAAGATACAAAACATATGTTTTTCCGTTGTAGGAAAGCAAAGGAGGTTTGGAAAAGGCTAGGGATAATTGATATTATCGATAAAGCATGCGAGGTAGACCATGCTGGAGAGGCAGTGTTGGAGTACTTACTACTCCTCCCGGACCAAGAATTGAGGATGATAGGTCACCACAATGTGCGTGAGATGATTGCTGTCTCAGCATGGTATTTATGGTGGGAAAGACGGAAGTTAGTGCATAAGGAGACAACACAAAATGCCTTGCAGATTTCAATGGGTGTCTTAGCACTTACCACAAAATTTGTTAATGCTTCATCGCCCAAGGCTACCATTAAGAAGGAAGGATGGTCATGTCCCCCTAGAGGTTTCGTGAAACTTAATGTTGATGCTTCTTTTGACCATGATATGCTTAGTGGAACGATGGGGGCAGTCCCGAGAGACGATAAAGGCAGGTTTATTGTTGGAGGGAATGGGAAGATCGATTACTGCGCAGATGTGCTGATGGAGGAAGCTCTTGCTCTCAAGTTTGGTTTAACTCTGGTGCAAAGGGCGGGATGTAATCGCCTTATTATTAACTCAGATAACCTGGAGGTAATTTATACTATGCAGGATGGAGGACAATCAGCGGGCGCAGCAGCAGCAATCTTCGGCGATTGTTTTCATTACGCTTGTGATTTTAGTATTACTAGATTCGAACATTGTAATAGAGAAGCAAATAAAGTAGCTCATGAGCTTGCTAAATTAGCTAGATTTTCTTTGACTTCTGTCTGGTTTGAGGAACCTGTAGATGAGATTGTAATGATCCTCATGAACGATGTACTTCTTATATCTAATGAATAAAGTCTAGATATTTTTCAAAAAAAAGAGAAAAGGAGGCAGAGAAGGAATGCAAGGTTAAAATATTACATCTGAAAGATCATGGATGTCGCCTAGAGGGTGGGGCGGTGAATAGGCGCTTTAAAATAATTATGATTTAGGCTTGAACAACTACGGAATAAAACTAGCATTTAATTTTTCAAGCACAAAACCTAAAACAACTAGGCTCACCTATGTGCACCAACAACTTATGCTAAGCAAGGTAAACAACTAAGTGAAAGCAAGGTATATAACATGAAACACTATGGTTATCAGAAAGTAAAGTGTATAAGAAAAGGGCTCGGGTGAGAGATAACCGAGGCACGTGGAGACGATGATGTATCCCGAAGTTCACACGCTTGCGGATGCTAATCTCTGTTTGGAGTGGTGTGGAGGCACAATGCTCCACAAGAAGCCACTAGGGCCACTGTAATCTTCTCACGCCCTTGCACAATGCAAGATGTCGTGATTCCACTAAGGGACCCTTGAGGGCGGTAACCGAACCCGTACAAATGGAAACCCTTCTGGGCGGTCACCGAACCCGTACATTTTCGCAACCTTTGGGGCGGTCACCAGGACCTGGAAAAATCGCTCGGGGCAATCTCTACAACCTAATTGGATACCCCGACACTTGTCCGGAGCTTTACACCGCAATGATTGAGCTCCGAGACACCACCAATCGTCTAGGGCACCCAAGAACCCAAGACGAACAAGCTCTAGGGTACCAAGTACCCAAGAGTAATAAGCTTCTCAACTTCACTTCCACGTATCACCTTGGAGAACTTGAACCGATGCACCAAATGCAATGGCAAGGGCACACGAAGTTCCCAAGTCCTTATCTCCAAAATCCCACCACAACAACTAATGCTATGGAGTAAAATGAGAGGAAGACAAAAAAGAGAACACAAAGAACTCCAAGATCTAGATCCAAGGGGTTCCCCTCACACAGAGGAGAAAGTGATTTGGTGGAAATGTGGATCTAGATATCCTCCCTCTTTTCCCGCAAGAACTAGCAAGAATCATTGGAGGGATTGAGAGATAGCAAGCTCAAAGAAGGTTAACAATGGAGAAAGAACATGAGATTAAAGGATAAGATGCAATGGGAAAGAAGACCCCCTTTTATAACCCTCCCCAAATCCAGCTGTTATGCACTCTGCTTGTGCACAAACGATACTACCGCTCAGGCGAGTGGTACTACCGCTTAAGCGATAGTTCTAGGGTCAGTACACAACAGTTCAGAACAGAGGCCGGTAGTGCTGCCGGAGCGGTATTACTGCCCTACATCCGCTCTACTACTGCTTAGGCAAAGAGGGCAAACAGAAACCATCATAGAAGATATTTCCTAAGTGGTACTAGCGCGGTAGTAGAGTGCAGAAGTACCGCTTAAGCGGTACTACCGGGCTACTACCGTGCAAATACCGCTAAAAGAAAATAGGCAACAAAAAGTAGCACAGAAAGGATTTCCCAAGCGGTAGCACCAACGATAGTTCATAGAGGAAGTACCGCCTAAACGGTACTACCGTGGTACCGAGCGGTACTACCGCCTAAGCACAGAAAAACTGTCTAGAGACTAAAATTGTCCGTGCTATTTTTTAAAGATCTTTTAACTTTCTCAAAATTTGTTTGAAATTTTTAAAAATTTCAGAATTACGTAATCTAGTTCATGTTTTTAAAAATTTCTCTTGTTTTTGAAAATAAACATATTTTCAAAAAAAATGGAATTTAAAAAATGTTCGCAACTGTAAGAACTGTTCAAATTTTCTAAATTTGTTTGTTTTTTTTTTGAAAAATTGAAAATTGCGTGAAATGTCAAAAATAATGTTCACATCTTCATGGGTTTTTATCATGTATACCACTAGTTGTATCCCATTACTTTGTTTTGCCACTAGGAATTTCAGCTGCTAAAAGATGACATCGCGCTATTAGGCGGATGCTCAAAAATACCATTGGACACCGCTATTGTAAGCTCAAAGTCCATTTACCATATTATAATGACCAAAACCATGGACCAACATGTCATCTCTTCCTCTATCTCACTACAATAAAGTGTGGGATCCCCAACAACGTCCTTGTTTTTTTTCTAAAATTATCCGCTTGCCTAGTCCTTGCAAGTAGGGCCCACACTTAGTATTGTGAGATAGAGAGAGCTTGACATGTGGTTTGGTATATTTTGGTCATATAACATGGTCAACGGATTTGACCCGACAGTAACGATGTCTAATGACATTTTTGAGCAAACATCTAATGAAATGATGGCATTTTAAGGGTATCTAATGCCATTTTTGAGCAAGCATCTCACGGAATGATGGCATTTTTTAGCAGTTGTAAATTCTAATGGCGAAACTTAGTGGGACACAACTACTAGGGATAAGTGATAAAAACCCTTTCATAAAAGGTTCACGAACTTGGAAAAAGGTCTCGTTTGAAAAAACTGTTTAATATTTTCAAAATTTGTTCACAAATCTTTGAACTGCATGCTACAGTAAACCAGCTAAAAGGAGCTCCCGTCGTCGGGTGCGGCTATGTCCCGCTTACTACGAAGTAGTAGCAACATATATCTTGCCTAAAGGTCATAGATACATGGGCTGGCCCAGTAGCATTGATGTCATGCCCGCCTTTTTCTTTTATTTTGTTTTTCTATTTTTTTACTTCAGATTTTCTATTTTATTTTTTATTTTCAGATCCTATTTCCATTTTAGTTTTTTGAAGTGTTCAGCACACACTTAAATTTTTTTAATCATGTATTTAAGAACATGTTATACATGTATAAAAAATTGTCCCAGGTGTACACGAAAAATATACAAATGTGTATGAAAAATAGCCATCAAAACATGTATTTGAAAAAAATATTCTCCATTTATTAAAGAAATGTTAAGCTAGTATTAATTAATAGCTAGTGCAATTTAATCAAAATGTTGATGCCTTTAAAAAATGCTAGTGCCAATATAGAAAATGTTCTAGTATTTTAGAAAAATGAATGTAATTTTTATTTATCTTCGTAGATGAAGTGGTATGTGGTGTACTATGAAAGAATCCAGGAGTCTTTGATGGAGAAATGCAATGAACAAGTGGACGGTTGCAAGAACAACTGCTATAAAAGGATATAAGACTGGAAAAAGAAGCAGATGATCGTTACTCCAACTTTATCCACAAGAGAAAATCAACTATGAAGTATGCAAGACCGTGTGAACAAGGGACGAGTAAATAATTTGATAATCTTTATTCAGTTCATTGTAATTATGGTGCTGTTGTTATCAGGAGGTCGTATATGTACGTAACATGTAACATGTCGGAGGCTTTCACTGAGAAGGCTATGTGTACTTATGATGTTACGTGAGTTCTACTCTAATTCATACATCTATTGTATTGTATTTGGATTATTGTTATGGTAAAATATGTTGTTGTTCTATGATACATCTATTGTAATGCATATGATTAAAATGTATTATAATGCATATGACTAAATAAGGTAATTGTTGTTTAATGCATGGTTAGGCATTGGAAGCGTTGCCGGTTGAACATGTAGTTGTGACTAATTCCCCAGCAGGCCCGTGCAACTAACAATATCTATATCCTAGTGGCGAGCCTCCAGATAAGCCCGCCACTGCAGAGTCACTACCAGTGGTTGGTGCGCGTCCGCCACTGATGTCTTCACCCGTGATAACGTGCGCCACTTATTTTGAAAGTCATTTTGGCCATTCTATCATGCCAATTTTTTTTTAACTATAAGCAGGCACTATTAGGGCACTAGGCTCGGGAGAGTTGACAATGTCATGACACAGGGAGGGTCCCACGCGGGCCTACCCATGACTTTCCCCCTCTCTCGGCTTATCTCTTACCTAGTGCGCCCCACATGCATGGTTCTTCAGCTTCTTTTTTAGTTTTTTTTTCTTTTTTGCATGTGAGATCTGGAATTTTGAAAGTTGGCAAATTTTTGAAGAAAAAATTCGAAAGTTTGAACCACAAAAGTTCCTGGAAATTTTGCAAGTCAATTTTTCTGAAGTTCGAGTCATTTTGAAGCTTCTCAAATTTGAAGTCCTGAAAGCCAGGATTAGTGTATTTTGAAAGATATACATATGTAGTCCTTCTCTTCCAAAATATAAAGTGTATATTTTTTCCAAAAGTCAAATATTTCTATGTTTGGCTAAATTTAAAGGAAATTATGTCAACATGTACAGTACTAGTTAAATGAAACATGAAAATACATTTCATGTTGAATATAATGATATTGATATGGTGTTGTATGTATTGATATTTTGCTCTATAAACTTGATCAAACAATGAGAAGTTTGACCCTCAAAAAATAATATGCCTTATATTTTGAAAGATAGCATATTTGCGAAAGTGACCAAAAACAGAAAGTTGTCCGAAATTGACCGTGCCAGGGATCCGTATGGCTGCCAGCCAAATAGGTTCCACCCACCCTCATGTTTTTTTTGCGAGACCTAATTATCAGAAAGAGAACCAAATAAGATGGCTCGTCAAATTTTTAAAGGCAAGTCTAAACCAAGTACAAACAAAACTATAGCACATGCTCCTGTTGTATGTCATTGGACGACGCATCCATTATTTAGGAAGACCTTCCATGCAGAAATATCTTGTGAAATTTATTGTACATAAATGTTTGAAGCAGTCGCATCATGTAGGCTAACCATTCATATAAATGTGACCCCTATGAAAATGTTCTCTCCATATGCTTCACGGATAGAACACTGACGATGGAGTTTCAACACCCTCCTGCACCAACCCAAAAAGCCGAGGCTAGCTTGAGAATATGAGCCACCGGGAATGAAATGATTAGTATCCAGTTGTTATATCACACTGATGTGGCCCGAGTTCCGTAACAACCGCAGAGCAGTTCTCTCAGGGGGCGGAGACAGGCCTATGGCAAGTAGGGTTATAGCCCTAGGCCTAGGAACAATGGCCTTTGTAATTTCTTCTTAGAAAGTATAGAAAAAATCATCAAAATGCATCATTCAAGGTACTTAGCCCTAGGCGTAATTTGATGCTAGATCTGCCTCTCTGGTTATCTTCTAGGTGGGGGCAACCACAAAGCTTGTGCAATCTAGGCTGCGATGAGAGATAATTCAGTGATATGGTGTTATTCGTGTAATTGCACCATCTCCATCCAAGTAAAAGCAAGCTCTGCCCACAGGTCGCTACTTCTCATTAGCTATGAAATCAAATTCAGAGTAGGTTATAGAGAAATGGCAACAACGATGACAGAAGATAAAAACAAAAACATGGAACTTTAACTTGATGTTCACCGCTTAACTTGTTTCGTCTGGTCTCCTTAATTTTTTCTCCAATGCTTAACTTGATGCTTCCTGAAACTGCTTTGCTGCTCTCTCCTCCCCTTGAAAATCCTTGTCCTCTTTCATCTCTCTTGTGCGAACAGCAGCAGGGCCGGTGGCACAGCAGCACGACGCCCACTGTGCGACACCATCCTCTCCCAACCGTCCTCTCCCCGACCTCAGTAGCATCGTCCCCTCTCTGCCACAGCCTCTTCCGCTGCCCGTTGTCCATCCATAGCCCTATGCCGTCGTTGTAATTCGCAAATCATATTCGCCGCTCACTGCGGCGAATTGCCATAGCTTCGCACAGGCGCGCGAGGGACCCCGAGATGGCCAGACCACTTACGTATTACACATGTCAGCCTCCCGGTTTTGGGAACCTTCTGCAAGGGATCCTGGTCGGTTTTGGAAACCGTTTTCTTTTCTGATTTTTTCTTTTTTGTCTATTCGTTAGTTTTTCTTTATTATGTTTCTTTTTTATTTTTTGTTGCCATTTAATTTCTTCACATCAATTCACAAATTACAAAAATATTTAAATATTCCAAAATTTTCAGTGCTATTTTAAAAAAAATCACTTACTCAAAATTTGTTTGAACATTTTAAAATTTTCAGAATTTCATAATTCTGTTCCTGTTTTTGAAAAATTCTCTTGCTTTTGAAAAAAATATCATATTTGAAAAATGGAATTTAAAAAATGTTCGTAACTGTAAGAACTGTTCAAAATTTCTACATTTATTCGCTTTTTTGAAAAGTTGAAAATTGCATGAAGTGCCATAAAAAATGTTCACATTTTCATGGGTTTTTATCATTTATACCACTAATTGTCTCTCACTACTCAATTTTGCCACTAGGAATTTCAGCTACTCAAAAATAACATCGCTCTGTTAGGCACATGCTGAAAAATGCCATTGGACACCATTATTGTATGCTCAAAACCCATTTACCATATTATAATGACCAAAATACCCATGGACCAACATGTCAGCTCTTCCTCTATTTTACTACAATAAAGTGTAGGATCCCAACAACGTTCTTATTTTCCTCAAAAATTATTCGCTTTCTTACTCCTCACAAGTAGGACCCACACTTATTATTGTAAGATAGAGAGAACGGACATGTGGATTTAGGTTTATTTTGGTCATATAACATGGTCAACGAGTTTGACCTGAGAGTAACGGTGTCTAATAGTATTTTTGAGCAAACATCTAATAAAACGATGGCATTTTAAGGATATCTAATGTTATTTTTGAGCAAGAATCTCACGGAATGGTGACATTTTTTAGTACTTATAAAATCTAATGGCGAAACTTAGTGTGACACAACTACTAGGGATAAATGATAAAAACCCTTCATAAAAGGTTCACGAACTTGTAAAACAATCTCGTTTGAAAAAACTGTTAAATATTTTCAAAATTTGTTCACAAATCTTTGAACTTCATGCTGCAGTAAACCAGCCAAAAGGAGATCCCATCGTCGGGCGCGCCTATGTCCCGCCTACTATGAAGTAGTAGCAGCATATCTTGCCTAAATGCAATAGATACGTGGGTCGGCCCAGTAGCATTGACGTCACGATCGCCTTTTTCTTTTTCTATGTTTTCTTTTTTGCTCGGCTTTTTTCTTTTATTTTTGAATTTCAGTTCATATTTCCATTTAATTTTTTTTGAAGTGTTCATCACACATTCAAAAAATGTTGATCATGTATTCAAGAAAATGGTAAACATGTATAAAAACTGTTCCAGATGTACTTGAAAACTATACAAATGTTTATAAAAATAGCCATCAGAAGATGTATTTGAAAACATATTAATCATTTATTTAAGAGATGTTAACCTAGTAGTATTAATAAATAGTTAGTACAGTTTAATCAAAATGTTGATGCCTTTCAGAAAGAAAGTTCATGCCAATATAAGAAATGTTCCAGTGTTTAACAAAAATGAATGCAATTTTTAAGTGTATTCAAGGTAACTAAATTTCTGCATCACTTAAAATAAATTTATTTCCATGATTTTTTTTAATATTCTAAAGAAATATTCAGATGTTTCCAAAAATTACTGTGAAATTTTAATAATTTTTATACAATGCCAAATAATATTTTCTTAGTTTAGAAAAATATTATTGCCATTAAAAAATGCACAACATTTATTTTGGAAAATTTTACTGTGAATTCGGAAGTGTTTTAAACATCTACTCCCCTTGATACATCCGTATTTAGACAAACAAGAATTTTGGGATGGAGGGAGTATTTTTTAATGCACATCATGGATATAAAAGTTTTCCAATATGTATAAAAATGCACATTATCTACTGAGAAAAAAATTGGACATGCATTGACAAAAGAAAATCAATAAATAAAAATCTAAAAAGAAACAAACATGAGAGCAAAAAACCAGGGAAAAAAATAAAGATAATCAGAGTATTAGAAAATAAATAAAACCAAAGACAAATGAAGAAAAAAAAGAATAACTAATGAAAAACAGTGAAAAACTAAATAAAACCAGAGAAAAATAACAAAATACGAAAAAGAAAAAATATAGAAAACCGGAGATGAACGAACTTACAGATCGCAGCAAACAATCGTCCCGCTTGACGTCGACCGTTGGCATTCCTATTGATATATAGCCCTGACGCCCGTGGCCGTCGCCGCTTTCCTCTGTTTTTATTGTGGACATTGCTCCTTCTTTTTGAGAATCAGACATTGCTCCTTTCTAGGTGCGTCTCCTAGCGCCTGGGCCATTGATGGCCTGTGTGGCCCAAATTCTTACATTTTTTTTTAGAAAAGGAGGATGACCCCCGGCCTCTGCATCAGGGAGATGCATATGGCCATTTTATTGATTATTCTCGAGGACCTTACAAAGTAGTACAACAATATGTTTGAATCCTATCCATATGATGAAGGGGGTGCAAGCTGGGCCAAATACCCAGACCTCTCACCTAAGCCTAACATCTAAAGCCGGAGGCCCCGACCGAGCCACATACCGGGTCCGGGGCACAATCCGGTCTGACGCACTCACATGTGTCGTCGCCGCCATCTTCCACTAGTCCATTTTCAGAGCAGATTGATGTGCCAACCTTGACAGGATCCTCCGCCATCGACACCATCAAGACGCCAAACGACGACTACCATCTATGCTAGTCCATCTCCAAGCAGAAGGAGCGCTACCACAGGACGAAGACCGGCGGAGAATAGGTGAAACGCTGCACACAATGCCGCCGCCAAACACCTCACACGCACCGCAAAGCGCCCACCATGCTTCCGGGAACCCCAGGCGACGCCTTCAAGAAGGAGCGCGACGAGGGTACGACGCCGTCGCCCGCAAGGGGAACTACAGCTTTCGCCCAAAGGAAGATCACGGTGAAAGACGGGAGAGGACCTCGACAAGGCCTCCAAGAAGGGGACCGACGCCCAGCAAAGACGCCGCCATTGTCGTGGCCTCCGCCGACGGCCAAGGGTTTCCCCCAGTCCCGCCCCCATCCCATCCACCCAGCCAAAGACCTGGCCAGGGGAGCGCACGCAGCCGGAGAAAGCGTTGGACTTCATCGAAGCAGGCACCCCGGGTGACGGGGCAACCCGACCCACTGTAGTAGACGTCCACCGAGACCTCGCCGCCCGCACGGCCGAAGTCGCGGACCACCAGCACCCACGACCGTCGCCCGCCGAAGAGGCAACGCCGTCCACACCGCCCGAGGCCGCCGCCCCGGCATCCACCCACCGCACACATCCCGTCGAAACATGGGGAACGACCCACACCACCGCCACTAGGGAGCACCACACCGCGAACATCCAAGCCGGGCAGGACGAGGCAAGGCCACGCCGGCCAGATCCGGGCGGATCCGGCGAACCCCAGCCCACCAGCCGCCAGATCGGAGCAAGGCAGCCGGATCTGATGGCGGCAGCCGCCGCAGAGGGCCGGCCTTGGCGGCCACCAGGGAAAAGCGGGCGGCGGCGCCCGATGCGGGGTGGGGGGCGGCTCTCCAGAGGTCGAGGCGGGTGCGCGGGGAAGCCCCTGCCGCCGCCTACCGCCGCGCGGGCAAGCCCGACAACGGCTGCCGGCGGCGGCGGGGAAGGAGGAGAAGAGGAGGCGGGGGACCGGCGGCGCCTAGGGTTTCGCCCCCGGGTCGCCCGAGAGCGGACGGCGGCCATTTTAGTATGAGTACCAAGATAAACATGGTCCTCAGAATTTTTTTAAATGAGTATCAAGATATTTTTTGATGAGCGGTTTCACCACACACCAAACTTGATCCTTAATAAATGGGGGAATAAATAGGAACCTAAATTCGCTTCCTTGAGGATTCGAACCCAGGTGTTGGGTTTGTACATCCACTCTCCCAACCAGTTGAGCTGGCCCAAATTCTTACATAGGTCCGATCAAACGAGAGTGTAGTAGAACTTTTATTTTAGATCCATTTATTCAAAACGATTTATCTCTTAAATAGTGCATCCAAATCTCAAACCAATTTCATAGTTGCATTCCTCGTGTCGCAGCAGTAAACTATTGTCTGCCTTTCAAGGGTGACAAGAGAGTTTGCATGGTCTAGGCAACACTGTGATAGGGGAAATCTAGAACTCCCCTTGTGCCTTGATTACTATAGGCGGGCAATAGGACGGAGCCCAACCTCCTCATCAGCTCCGCCTCTCCCTTGCCTGCTGGCAGTGGTCGCTAGCGGGCAAATCCCATCGGGCAGATGGCACCGACGGGAGACCTTCCTCCATCATTTGTTGGAGCGGTGGTTGAAAGGTGTTGGTGTTGGGGCCTTGGGGTGAGCAAGATTGCGCAAGCCAATGAACAGGTGGGCCATCGGCGCGGCAGTCTGCTTTAAGAGCATGGTTAATATACTAATAGAAAAAGGCCCATTTGTCCCGGTTTATAAGGCCTATCTGTCCTGGTTGGGGAACCGGGACTAAATGATCGTTACTAATGCCCTAGGCTTTTAGTCCTGGTTCTTATATTAACCGGGACAGATGGGCCACCACGTGGCCGATCCGGCGAGCCCAGGCACGAGGGCCTTTGGTCCCGGTTGGTAGCACCAACTGGGACCAATAAGCTTCCACGCTTTAGCATTTTAGAGGCTGTTTTTTTAAAGGAGGTGGTTTAGGGGTTTGGGAGTTAATTTAGGTTGGTATAGGTAGCTAATAGAGAGATGTGTCATCTCTTATCTCCGTGCTACTGTTACTGCTATGCCTAAACATGATTTAGATTGAAGTGAGGCAACATGTAGTGCATGTCGAAAGTAATACTAATCCTAACTTGATCAAGTTTGGATTGTACTACTTTCGACATGCACCACATGCATGTTGCCTTCACTTCAATCCAATCCATATTCATTTCACCCGCTGATATATAATAACTCTTCATGCATCATCATATATAATAACAATTCTACTAATCATCATCATACAACTTCTACTCGTTATTAATAACAAGTCATACGATCATCATCCTCATAGTCATCGAACCAACCCTACTTAATTGTTCTTAGCACATGATCATCAGTATTAGGTAGGACCTAAATACCCTCTTTAAGGTAAAATAGCATAAAACAAAATAGACACTGACTCTCCATTATGGAGAATGGAGATCATCCCGTCTTCAATTCTTGCGCTTCGTTTCTTTTTGCTTCCAAGAACCTCCTTATGACTGTCCATACATTTTTTCCATCCTTTGATTTGCATGTCTGCACTTCTTTTAGAAATCTGGTATGGACAGTTGAGATTCGTAGGATGACCTGGATGTATGTTCAAAATATTAAGGCTACCTTTCTGATACATCAAATGAGGCACACAATTCTCTGGGATTATATGTTGAAAAACATAGTAATAACTTCATAGTTAGCAATGATGTACTAGTTTTAGAAGTATGCAAAAGATGCACGGATGTCGTAATAGTAAAAAATCTTACCAGGGTATCTCCATGGTAGTTACCGTAGTTGAACACATGCACTAGTGGCACGTATTGACCATAATGTTGAGGAGTTTGATTGTAGATATTATAATTCTCAATGTCAGTACAAAATCCGACCAGATGATTTTTCTCCTTGTAAGTTAATTTGGAGCCATTGGTGTAGTGGGTTTTGTCTACCATCTCCCGCACATTCTTTGAAGAATGAAAATAAGCCGTCAATGGAAATAAGCTGTCAACTATTTCGAAATAAACAATATAAATTAGCTAATAACTATGTTTGAGAAACTCACATAGCGGTAGAATTGGAGGCGTATCAACAAGGACCCAAATGTCCATATTGTCTTGCTCGATTTCAGGATCACCAAGATCCATGGTGACAAGCATACCCTCATCAAAACCATACATCTTGCAAAGTGCTTCCCATTTTTTGCAACCAAAATGGGTTACGCTCTCAGAATTGTATAGCTTTACTTCAAAATCCACATCATGATGAGTCCTTAGGTGAATTTTCTTTGTTTCGAAACTTTCATGGTCTTCAAAACCCATCCTCTCTAAGACATAGCGCCTTGCATGGCATGGGATAAGCTACTCGAATTTTAAAAGATGAAAATTACACGTTGAAATAGTTGTAGTCATGCTTAATTACGAAAAAAACACTTGTTGTCATTGCGCACCGTTTCAACATCGAAGGTCTCCTTGAACTTAATGCTGAAGCGCCGATCATCGTCCAGGTGAGGCATGTCGCACAGACCTCGATCGTCGTGGCACCAGCTGCACTCCCTCGGGAGACTTTCGTCGTCTGATGACGACATTTCCTACGTTCATAATTCAAAGATTAAACTTGTACAATTAAATATATGTACTATAAAAACTAAATTAGATCATTATTATTCATCACAGATTGACTATCAGTCTGTCGAGTCTTTTCTTGAAACTCTCAGCTCACGTGGTGTATATATTCGACTCTCGGTGATGGTCGCTCCTCACTTTGTCCCCGAGTGCATTACAACAAAATGTCTAGCACACGGGAACGAAGGAGAAGCGACCCCCACGACAACAGTCGGGATTCTTCGTCCTCTCATATATATATATATATTATGGTGGAACTCTCCCTCACTGATTCCTCTCTGACATTTGCGACCGTCGGTGATGGTAGCCCCTCCTTTCGTTCCCGAGTGCATTACACCAAATTGTCTGGCACACGGGAACGAAGGAGGAGCTACCCCCACGACAACAGTCGGGATTCTTTGTCCTCTCATATATGATGGAGACTCGACAGACTTAAAGTCAACCCGAAATATTGTTTAATTATCTTCCTAAAAAGGATTTGGCTGGTCTCACCTCAAGGTCAGAGGGGGTCGGTGACGGGGACGACAGCGGGATGATGGAGGGGGGCTCCTAGATTTCTGTGAAAACAAAACCCTATAAGCTATCAACTAATCATATGCGTACGCCTTGCATAGTGCTCTCCAATTTTAGCATTCAAAGTAGGAGTAGTTTTACAATTTGAGCAATCAATAAGCAAAATCAAATCGCAAAATAAAGAAGTATTCAAATTAGGATGCATTCAATTATAAGCAAAACTACATCATCTCCTGCGTCCGTACATCGTCGAATATTATCACTAATACACCTCGAATACTATCATACATATAACATTGCTAGTACAGCTAGAACCATAGCACCCGGCGGGTATCGGCACGGGCGGTGGACACCCAAAGAGAAGGAACCATCATAGGATCATAGCTCAAGTGAGATCCCTGAAGAACCTGCCAGGTATTGTCGAACCTGCCCTCCAACGCAACCATGTAGCGACGGACGTGCTCGTCCTCCTCGCTGACACGGTGACGTACCACCTCCGTGGTGTCCCGAAGCCTCGGCACCGTCACTGGCCCATGTGACCGCCACCAAACAAGGATCGGGTCAACGACGGGCTGGCTCCTCACCAACCTACGCCCCCCGGAAGGTAGCACCTCCCAATACCAGCCCGGCGGAGCCCAGTCCCGGACATGGCCCCTCTAATCAAGCCGGCCTCCTCCGCCGAGTCGATGACGAGGATGCGGGATAGGCATCATCGACGTCGATGCGGGAATAATTGCTTGAACTAAAAAATAAACTAGTTCTATTAATTTTCTTGCTAAAAATAAACTACTTCTATAGTAAAATAAAGTAGTTTTATTAAATCAACTAGTTCAACTACTAAAAGCACTTACTATAAATAAAATAAAGTAGTACTTACTAAAAATAAACTACTTCTATATATAGTAAAATAAAGTAGTTTTATTAAATCAACTAGTTCAACTACTAAGCACTTACTATAAATAAAATAAAGTAGTACTTACTAAAAATAAACTACTTCTATATATAGTAAAATAAAGTAGTTTTATTAAATCAACTAGTTCAACTAAAAATAAACTAACCTTAAATGCACTAACAATAGAACTAATAACCTAAAATGCACTAAATCAACTAACCTTAAATGTAACTTTTGCAACACAATTTTTTCCTCTCCTCTTCTAACCATAAACATTGAACAAAAATAAAACTATACAGCCTATAAAAATGCTATGAACAAAAAAAACTATGAACAAAAAAAACTATGAACACATACACATACATCCATCCATATACATGCATATCTATCCATCCATACATATATACATACATACATACATACATACAAAAACAGGGGCGACGGCGCAGGGGGCGGCGGCGGCGCACGGATCGGGATGGGAAGGGGCTCACTGGGGGCTCGAGGCAGGACGGTGACGAGGCCGGTGACGAGGACGACGACGAGGCCGGCGACGATGACGATGGCGAGGACGACGTCGACGACGGGTCAGGGGCGGGGCGACGGCATCGGGGCAGGGGCTCGAGGCGGCGACGGTGACGACGACGAGGAACGGCCTAGCGGCGTTGGGGGAATGGGAGCAGTTGGCGAAATTTTCACAAGTGCTACCTTATATAGCAAAACCAATGGTACCGGTTCGTGGCACCAACCGGTACCAATGCCCACCTATGGTCCCGGTTGGTGCCACGAACCGGGACCTAAGGTCTCTTTTCGGCAGCCCAAAGGGCGGGAACCTGAGGCCTATGGTCCTGGTTGGTGTCACGAACCGGTACCATAGGTGGGCAATGGTACTGGTTGGAGCCATGAACTGGTATGAATGCGCGCCTTTAGTACCGGTTGGTGGCACCAACCGGGACTAAAGGCCTTGTGCTGCCCGCATCGCGGCACGAAAGTTTAGTCCCACCTCGCTAGCTGAGGGAGTCCGAGAGTGGTTTATAAGCCCCACTCCCGCTGCCCTCTCGAGCTCCTCTCAAATGCAGGCTTTCGGGCCTAAACACACTGTATCTATATTGGGCCTTCTACGGGCCTGAATCCTGGCCCATGGGTGGGTTTCTAGTCGTATTCAGGCCGTGGTGGCCCGGTAGGTTGCTTTTTCCCCAGTTTATTTAGTTTCTTTTTTGCTTTATTTATTTTATTTTGTTTCTAATTACTTACTTATTATGTAATTTTGCTATTAAAGTTTCTAACAAAAAAGTTCTTTATGAAAATTCTTTTTGCTTTTAATGATTTTGAACAGAAAATACTTTGATAATTTTGTTTTATTTTGTTTATTTTTCCTTTTTTCCGTGATTATTTTTGTTTCTATTTTTATTTATTTTATTAAAGTTTATTTTGTTTCTACTTATTTGTTAAATTTTATTTTGTTTCTACTTATTTATTTTACTTTGTTTCTACTTATTTATTTTATTTTATTTTTTGTTCTTTTATTTATTTTGTGAGAATTCTTTTTGCTTATAATGTTTTATTAAAGTAGATACTTTGATAATTTTAGTTGCATAAATTTTATATAATTTTAGTTTCAATAATACTAGAGGTTTATAAAAGTTTTATGAAAAATCTTTTTGCTTATTATTTTTCTATTAGAGTTTCATAACAGTTTTCCAGATCATTCTTTTTTATATTAGTTCATTATTTGTGCTAAATGACCCAAAAATTGAAAATGCACCATTCAAAGCAACATCATCAATTTTCAATGCTTTCTGACTTTATTTTTTATTTTTCATGCATTTATTGATTTTTTTGAGCTATATGGCCCTAAAAATGAAAAGCACTACAAATGAACTCTGAAAAGGTTGAAAGTTGGCATGGTATCATCATTTGACCCACATAGCATGTGCTAAAAAGTTGAGAGGGTTATGAAAAAAACTAGATGCACTTCGTGTACAAAATGGATAATCTCTTTCGAAGTATCAGGGTTTCATACGAAAACTCGTCTGTTACAAAGGGGTTTCATTTTTTTGAACTTATTTGAACTCCAGACTTTTTGTGTGTTCAAAATGCACCATTCAAAGCCACATCATCAATTTTCAACCCTTTGTGACTTCATTTGTTATTTTTCATGCATTTACTAATTTTTTTGAGCTATATGACCCTGAAAATGAAAAGCACTACAAATGAACTCTGAAAAGGTTGAAAGTTGGCATGGTATCATCATTTCACCCACATAGCATGTGCTAAAAAGTTGAGAGGGTTACGGCAAAAACTGGATGCACTTCGTGTACAAAACGGACAATCTCTTTCTAAGTATCAGGGTTTCATACGGAAACTCGTCTGTTACAAAGGGATTTCATTTTTTTGAACTTATTTGAATTCCAGACTTTTGTGTGTGTTCAAAATGCACCATTCAAAGCCACATCATCAATTTTCAACGCTTTCTGACTTTATTTGTTATTTTTCATGCATTTATTGATTTTTTTGAGCTATATGGCCCTGAAAATGAAAAGCACTAAAATGAACTCTGAAAAGGTTGAAAGTTGGCATGGTATCATCATTTCACCCACATAGCATGTGCTAAAAAGTTGAGAGGGTTATGAAAAAAACTAGATGGACTTCGTGTACAAAATGGATAATCTCTTTCGAAGTATCGGGGTTTCATACGAAAACTCGTCTGTTACAAAGGGATTTCATTTTTTTGAACTTATTTGAACTCCAAACTTTTTGTGTGTTCAAAATGCACCATTCAAAGCCACATCATCAATTTTCAACCCTTTCTGACTTCATTTGTTATTTTTCATGCATTTACTGATTTTTTTGAGCTATATGGCCCTAAAAATGAAAAGCACTACAAATGAACTCTGAAAAGGTTGAAAGTTGGCATGGTATCATCATTTCACCCACATAGCATGTGCTAAAAAGTTGAGAGGGTTACGGCAAAAACTGGATGCACTTCGTGTACAAAACGGACAATCTCTTTCTAAGTATCCGGTTTCATACGGAAACTCGTCTGTTACAAAGGGATTTCATTTTTTTGAACTTATTTGAACTCCAGACTTTTGTGTGTGTTCAAAATACACCATTCAAAGCCACATCATCAATTTTCAACCCTTTGTGACTTCATTTGTTATTTTTCATGCATTTACTGATTTTTTTTGAGCTATATGACCCTGAAAATGAAAAGCACTACAAATGAACTCTGAAAAGGTTGAAAGTTGGCATGGTATCATCATTTCACCCACATAGCATGTGCTAAAAAGTTGAGAGGGTTACGGCAAAAACTGGATGCACTTCGTGTACAAAACGGACAATCTCTTTCTAAGTATCCGGTTTCATACGGAAACTCGTCTGTTACAAAGGGATTTCATTTTTTTGAACTTATTTGAACTCCAGACTTTTGTGTGTGTTCAAAATACACCATTCAAAGCCACATCATCAATTTTCAACCCTTTGTGACTTCATTTGTTATTTTTCATGCATTTACTGATTTTTTGAGCTATATGACCCTGAAAATGAAAAGCACTACAAATGAACTCTGAAAAGGTTGAAAGTTGGCATGGTATCATCATTTCACCCACATAGCATGTGCTAAAAAGTTGAGAGGGTTATGAAAAAAACTAGATGCACTTCGTGTACAAAACGGACAATCTCTTTCTAAGTATCAGGGTTTCATACGAAAACTCGTCTGTTACAAAGGGATTTCATTTTTTAAACTTATTTGAACTCCAGAATTTTTGTGTGTTCAAAATGCACCATTAAAAGCCACATCATCAATTTTCAACCCTTTCCGACTTCATTTGTTATTTTTCATGCATTTACTGATTTTTTTGAGTTATATGACCCTGAAAATGAAAAGCACTACAAATGAACTCTGAAAAGGTTAAAAGTTGGCATGATATCATCATTTCACCCACATAGCATGTGCGAAAAGGTTGAGAGGGTTACGGCAAAAACTGGATGCAGTTCGTGTACAAAACGACAGAAACTCGTCTGTTACAACATGCATTTCAAATGAACTAGGAAAATGTTGAAAGTTGGCATGGTATCATTATAATAGTTGTGGACAGAAAGTCTTCACTTTTTCTTCGCTTTTGTGCTTTGCTTATTGCGCCGTAACCATGGATAATCTTCATCGTTTATCAGGATGCTTGGGTCAGCCTTGACTTTGAAGGGAGGAATTTCATGAAACTTTTCATAATCTTCGGACATGTCTGTCTTGCCCTCCACTCCCACGATGTCCCTTTTTTCCTGAAAGAAATATGTGGAGCTTTGGCTCATCGTATGATGTATTCGCTTCCTTATCTTTTCTTTTTCTTGGTTTGGTAGACATGTCCTTTACATAGATAACCTGTGCCACATCATTGGCTAGGACGAACGGTTCGTCAGTGTACCCAAGATTGTTCAGATCCAATGTTGTCATTCCGTACTGTGGGTCTACCTGTACCCCTCCTCCTGACAGATTGACCCCTTTGCACTTAAACAAAGGGACCATAAAATCATGTCCGTAGTCAAGTTCCCATATGTCCACTATGTAACCATAATATGTGTCCTTTCCCCTCTCGGTTGCTGCATCAAAGCGGACACCGCTGTGTTGGTTGGTGCTCTTTTGATCTTGGGCGATTGTGTAAAATGTACTCCCATTTATCTCGTATCCTTTGTAAGTCAATACAGTCGAAGATGGTCCCCTGGACAACGAGTACATCTCATCACAAACAGTGTTGTCACCTCTGAGACGCGTTTCCAACCAACTGCTGAAACTCATGATGTGTTCACATGTAATCCAGTCGTCACACTGCTCCGGGTGTTTGGAGCGCAGACTGTTCTTATGTTCATCGACATACGGGGACACCAAGGTAGAGTTCTATAGAACTATGTAGTGTGCTTGAGACCAAGAATGCCCGTCCCTGCATATTATCGACTCCGCTCCTAGCGTGCCTTTTCCAGTCAGTCTCCCATCATACCGCGATTTAGGGAGACCTGTCTTCTTAAGGCCAGGAATGAAGTCAACACAAAACCCAATGACATCCTCTGTTTGATGGCCCATGGAGATGCTTCCTTCTGGCCTAGCACGGTTACAGACATATTTCTTTAGGACTCCCATGAACCTCTCAAAGGGGAACATATTATGTAGAAATACGGGGCCCAGAATGACAATCTCGTCGACTAGATGAACTAGGACGTGCGTCATGATATTGAAGAAGGATGGTGGGAACACCAGCTCGAAACTGACAAGACATTGCGCCACATCACTCCTTAGCCTTGGTATGATTTCTGAATCGATCACCTTCTGAGAGATTGCATTGAGGAATGCACATAGCTTCACAATGGCTAATTGGACGTTTTCCGGTAGAAGCCCCCTCAATGCAACCGGAAGCAGTTGTGTCATAATCACGTGGCAGTCATGAGACTTTAGGTTCTAGAACTTTTTCTCTGGAATATTTATTATTCCCTTTATATTCGACGAGAAGCCAGTCGGGACCTTCATACTGAGCAGGTATTCAAAAAAGATTTCCTTCTCTTCTTTGGTAAGAGCGTAGCTGGCAGGACCTTCATACTCCTTTGGAGGCATGCCGTCTTTTTCATGCAAACGTTACAGGTCCTCCCGTGCCTCAGGTGTATCTATTGTCTCCCCATACACGTCCAAGAAGCCTAACAGGTTCATGCAAAGGTTCTTCGTCACGTGCATCACGTCGATTGAAGAGCGTACCTCTAACTCTTTCTAGTAGGGTAGGTCCCAAAATATAGATTTCTTCTTCCATATGGGTGCGCGTCCCTCAACGTCATTCGGAACAGCTAGTCTGCCGGGACCCTTTCCAAATATTACGTGTAAATGAGAGACCATAGCAAGTACGTGATCACCGGTACGCATGGCAGGCTTCTTCCGGTGATCTGTCTCGCCTTTGAAATGCTTGCCTTTCTTTCGACATTGATGGTTGGTTGGGAGAAATTGACGATGGTCCAGGTACACATTATTCCAGCATCTGTCCAAGTATATACTTTCGGTGTCAGCTAAACAGTGCGTGCATGCGTGGTATCCCTTGTTTGTCTGTCCTGAAAGGTTACGAAGAGCGGGCCAATCATTGATGGTCACGAACATCAACGCCTTTAGGTCAAATTCTTCCCCCATGTGCTCATCTCACGCACGTACACCGGTTCCATTCCACAGCTGTAAGAGTTCTTCAACTAATGGCCTTAGGTACACATCAATGTCGTTGCCGGGTTGCTTAGGGCCTTGGATGAGAATTGGCATCATAATGAACTTCTGCTTCATGCACATCCAAGGAGGAAGGTTATACATACATAGAGTCACGGGCCAGGTGTTGTGATTGCTGCTCTGCTCCCCGAAAGGATTAATGCCATCCGCGCTTAAAGCAAACCATACGTTCCTTGGGTCACTTGCAAACTCAGCCCAGAACTTTCTCTCGATTTTTCTCCACTGCGACCCGTCAGCGGGTGCTCTCAACTTCCCGTCTTTCTTACGGTCCTCACTGTGCCATCGCATCAACTTGGCATGCTCTTTGTTTCTGAACAGTCGTTTCAACCATGGTATTATAGGAGCATACCACATCACCTTCGCAGGAACCCTCTTCCTGCGGGGCTCGCCCTCAACATCACCAGGGTCATCTCGTCTGATCTTATACTGCAATGCACCGCATACCGGGCATTCGTTCAAATCCTTGTACGCACCGCGGTAGAGGATGCAATCATTAGGGCATGCATGTATCTTCTCCACCTCCAATCCTAGAGGGCATACGACCTTCTTTGCTGCGCACGTACCGTCGAACAATTCGTTATCCTTTAGAAGCTTCTTCTTCAATATTTTCAGTAGCTTCTCAAATCCTTTTTCAGGCACATCATTCTCTGCCTTTCACTGCAGCAATTCCAGTATGCTACCGAGCTTTGTGTTTCCATCTTCGCAATTGGGGTACAACCGTTTTTTGTGATCCTCTAACATGCGATCGAACTTCAGCTTCTCCTTTTCACTTTCGCACTTTTCCCTTGCATCAACAATGACCCGGCGGAGATCATCATCGGGCACATCGTCTGGTTCCTCTGGATCTTCAGCTTCCTCTTGATCTTCAGCTTCCCCCGTTGCAGCATCACCGTATTCAGGGGACACATGGTTGTCATCGTCCTCCTCTTCTTCGATGTCTTCCATCATAACACCTATTTCTCCGTGCTTCGTCCAAACATTATAGTGTGGCATGAAACCCTTATAAAGCAGGTGGGTGTGAAGGATTTTTTTTGTCAGAGTAAGACCTCGTATTCCCACAATTAGGGCATGGACAACACATAGAACCAGTCTGCTTGTTTGCCTCAGCCACTTCGAGAAAATTATGCACGCCCTTAATGTACTCAGAGGTGTGTCTTTCACCGTACATCCATTACCGGTTCATCTGCGTGCATTATATATAATTATGTGTGTCAAAATTAAGAAAATTAGACAAGTATGTATCTAAAGTAAGATTTTTTTTCCTTTCAGAAAGAAGATAAGAACAAGAGGCTCACCACGGTGGTGTCGACGACGAGATCGGTGTGGGCGATCGACGGCGGTGAAGACGAGGACGGGGCGTGACGGACCGCTAAACCTAGACAAATCTCAAAAAAATGGAGCTCGGAGGTCGAGCTTCGAGAGGAGAAAGCTTAACTAATGTAGCTCGGGCATTTCATCGAACACCTCATGTGCATAGGAGGTGAGCTAGAGCACCCAATGCCCTCCCCCTCGCTGGCCAGCAAAAAACAGAGCACTGTGGAGTGCTCTGCTCGCCGGTGATGGGTGTATATAGGCAACTCATTGGTCCCGGTTCATGACAGGAACCGGGACAGAAGGCCATCCTTCTGTCCCGGTTCCTGCCACGAACCGGGACCAATGGTTGTGGGCCAGGAGCGAGGCCCATTGGTCGTGGTTCGTGCCAAGAACCGAGACAAATGGGCCCAGACGAACCGGGACCAATGCCCACGAGACCCCGGCCGGCCCTCTGGGCTCACGAACCGGGACAAATACCTCCATTGGTCCCGGTTCGTGGCAGAACCGGGACTAATGGGCTGGCCAGGCCTGAACCAAAGCCCCTTTTTCTACTAGTGATAGTATAGCCAACTGTTGGCTATATGGTCTTGCCACATCATCTATAGCCAACCTTATAGTCGGCAAGTACAATAGTTATATATAAATATGTACTACTTGTTTGATACATGGCCCATCTCCCTCTTTCACAATATGCCTAGAAGCACGTGCTGTAGCCGGCTGTTAATCAGTAGCCCGCTTCCCTTCTCTATCCTCCTCTCTCTCCTCAAACTCATCCAAAATATAATATTTAAAGGCTTACAGTTCGCCTACGCCATCCTGTTGTACTTGCTCTAAAATTATGCAGGCTGCATCTCTCGCTTTGGATGTCCGTGTCTAGTCGAGTTCTCTTTTAGAATTGTGTCTCCACGTGAATGTCCTTCTCGGTTCGGCATCAGATTGGTTGCATCTTTGTAGATGTGTTGTGTTTCCCATGTAATGTAAAGCGTTGGAGAGCTCGACACCGACCCAGAGTTGCCTTTGTTGGTAGATCTAGAGTTTAAAGGAAAATTTATGCATTGGTTTAATCATGTTTCATAGTGCCTCACGCGGTCGATCTGGGTCGGCCCGGTAATGAGTTCGCACTTAGTGACTCAGGAACAAAGATATCTATCAGCTACGCTCTTGATAACATTCTTGTGGGGTATGTCTACAACTCTGAAAAATCAGCTAAAAAAATCGATGTACATTTGGAGATTCAGAAAAGACAAATTTGAATATGAATAGTGACAACTTTGGGTGAATAGTACTTTGACACTATTCACGTCCAATTTTGTCTTTTTTTGTTTCTATTAATGTTGGTCGAATTATGAGCTGAAACTTCTTGATGTTGAACATCAACTATTGATGTGTGTCTACAATTTTTTTTTAGAATGTTTGAACATGTAGATCTTTTTTCGAAAAAATTGATCTCATTGATCTTACCTAATGTGAGATCTCACACAAGTCTCCCTCGGAAAATCACACGCTGTCGAGTATGTTCGTGTACGTCAAGTGTCAAAACACGGGTTTTCGGCTTACATACACATAAGCCGAGTATGGGACGAAGAACTCACGACAATAAGATGACTCTCGGCTTTCACACAAATAAACCGAGTATACCACTAAAATGATCTGTGCATACCCCAAATACTCGTCATATTTTAAAAAAAGGTACTCCGTTTATAGTCTCCTATCGGCAAAGTTTCTGTCACCTGGCCGCCATTGGTGCACTTAAAAACGGATAGGTTGACAACCGTTGCTGTAAGCCGAGTACGTTGCCTTTACGACCATTGCTGTAATCGACTTTACGACCATTGCTGTAAACTGTGGATCAGCTATGAGACACAGCTTCGACTACACTCAGCTTTCCAGAGAAGAAAGGAATATTTGAAAATCAAAATATTATATTTAACCTACATAGAATACAGCTGATACAAAACCAACAAAGTGTGGTTGCTGCCTCGTCTTGGAGGCAATAACTCTCCTCATGGCCTAGTGTGCCCTGTAATTTGTAACCAGTTTCATCCCCGACAGAGCAAGCTTTGATACATTTCTCGTGCTTGTATAAATGTCTCTGGCAACCACATCGTGCATCATTGATCCTCCATATAAATACGACCACCAATGAAGTGTGCTCTCTCCCTATTTCATGAGTCTTCATGAGTCACCAGTTTTAGCATCTCCCCTTCACACCAGCCTTGAGCAAAATCAATGCAAGAAAACAAAGGGAGACTAGCTTGAGAGTAGGAGACATCAGGATTTTAATGCTTAGTATGTCGCAAATATAGTTTAGAGCATTGTGTTGCAGCAGTAAACTACTCTCTGTTTTCCATGGATAATAGGGGAGTTTGCGCAATCTAGGCAATATTCAGAGAAGGAAAATCGACAACTCCCACTGGATCATGATGACTACACGTGGGCGATCGCTGCGGAGCCGTGGAGCCCAACCTCCCGATCCTTGCACCCCGTCTCTTCTACCACTGCCTTAGCTGCCGACAGTGGTCGTGGACGCACAAATACCTTGTTGCAGATGGACCTGGTGTGGAAATTTCTCCTCCTTGGTATGGCAGAGCTCGTGAGGCCGCGGTGGGGCCTGCCGCCCAGGTGTCTTGTTGTGGAGTTGTTCTTCAGCAAATGCTTCGGGACACAACTTTCGAAATTTGTAGTGGCAGTTGAAGATGGGTGTTCGGGACCTCGGGACGAATAGGTTCACATGGATCAAATGAATCTCTGGGCCGGCGGCATGGCAGTCACCCTCCACTAGTGCAAGAAGTGCAAGATGCGTCTCACTTCGGATTTGCCTTTAGTCGGGGTGTTTTAGAACCTTGTCAAGTTGAGTTAAGAGTATCTTGGTCCTTCCCAAGAACTTAATCCCTAAACTTCTCACCATCCTTTAATCCTCAAAATTAATATGAGACACTACAAAATGGACGCACCAATGATAGTCATCATATTATCCCGAGCTCAAACGATTCAGGATTAAATAGTACAATTGGTAAAAGCTCGTTTGAGTTCGGGATAAGAAAATGACTTCGGAAGAATCAATTTGTTTCGAAAACAATATCTACAATAGAGGCGACCTTCGCTAATGGGCATGTCCATCAGTATGCCAAGATATGATTTGGCAGCCCAACTTGAGGCGAGGTGATGACAAGAGCCACACACACACATGCACATGGCACACTAGGGCTTATCTGATTAAATAAACAAAAGGGAACCGCTAAATCTCAGTCGACTGAGATTTAGTGAAGTCTCAGTCAACATGTTGTCCGTTGAATTGTTTGTCTGCTTGAAGATTAGTGCGCTGCTGGTTTTTGCTTAAAACTGGCCCGTGTAGGGCGGTACAGAGAGATGGGCTGCTGTTTGTCTTTGCTTTTGTTTTTTCCTGTCGGGCTTGGGTTTGCTTGCGTGATGGGCTAGCGAGGGGTTGAAGCCTTTTTCGTTGTCAGTTGGCTCTTTTCCCTTTTTTGTTGCACTGCCATTTTTTTGGTTGTTCTTCATTTTTCGTTTACTCTTTTGTACAGTATATGTATATGTCTGATTTTCTTTCTTATTTTTCTTTTCTCCCTGTATTTTTTGTCTCCTTTTTTAGGTATATTTTTTGCTTTTGATATTCTTTTTTTATGCAACGTGAGTTGTGTGAATGTTCATATTGCAACCTGCAATTGCACGTGGCACAACTCGTCCACAATTGCAAGGGGTACTACGCTAGTGCAACTGGGACCAGGCATGGATATTTGGCCAGTTGCATGTCCACCACTAGAGTTGCAATTGCACGTGTCACAACGTGCCTGCAACTGCAAGTGTACAACGCGGCTACAACTAGAGGGTGAGGGATGTCGCCCAGCTACATGTTCATTGCAACTGCATGTGTCGCAAGTCACCTGCAATTGCAACGAGTATAACGCAATTGCAACAGGAGGGGACAAATGTTATCCAGTTGCATATTCACTACTAGAGTTGCAACTAGACGTGTCGCATCCTGCCTACAACTGCAAGGGTTACAACACGACTGCAACTGGAGAGGGAGGGGGGGGGGGGGTTACATGCCCACCACTAGAGTTGCAACTGCACGTGTCGCAACCCACCTACAACTGCAAGGGTACACATGACTGCAGCTGAAGGGGAGGGATGTTAGTCAAGTGCATGTCCATCACTAGAGTTGCAACTGCACGCGTCACAATCCGCCTGCAATTGCAAGGGATACGCTGTGACTGGAACTGAAGGAGAGGGATGTTGGCCAGTTGCATGTCCATCACTAGAGTTGCAACTATACATGTCATATCATACCGCCAACTCCAAGGAGTGCGACGCGTTTGCAAGTAATGCGGTTCAATTTTTTTATTTGTCATTTTTTATTTTTTATTTAAAATACAAAATAAATTTAAAATTGTAAGAAAAAATAATATCAAAATCTGGAAAAATGATGGGAAATTGGACTGGAAGTTTTTTTCCTGAGAAAAAATGAACCGGGAGGAAAGGTATAGAATTTGCTTTGCTAAAGGAATAAAAAAAAAGAGAAACTGGCTGATTCCTAGCCCATGAGCGGCCGCACTTGAGGCTTAGCAAAAAAAAAAGGAACTACCAATTCCTAGCCCAACAAGACAAGTCACGAGCCAGCAGCGAAGGAGAGCGCACACCGCCTGAGCCCAGATACACATGCATGACGTTAGCCTACTCTGAAACCTAGATAGACCCTAAATGAAAATGTTATCTGTCGATCGTCGTCAGGAGTATGATCCTAGCGAACGCTCTTTATACTGTTGCAAGATATTGGCGCAAGGCCGCTGCCTCGTAGATGACTCAAGCCCGCGTCCTCCCGTGGCAGTGTTTATTTTTTATTTTTTGAGAAATCTCCCGTGGCAGTGGCGGGAAAGGAGTTTGTGTACACTTGCAAAACTATTATATGTATATGAAGCAAATTTGTTTTTACATTTGAAAGTTCTGCTGGGAAAAAAATTCACAGAATCCTTTTTTTTCATTGTTGTAAGATAAAAAAATCCCTATTTTTTTTTCTTTGCCATGTGTTTTTAGAGAACAATTTTTTTAAAACTTGTGATGTTTTTCAATTAGCATGGAATTTTTTATAATTAATAAAATGGCATTTTTTAGAGCATGACAATTTTAATATGAAGAGGATGGCAGTTTTATCATTGAGAGGATGGCAACTTTATTTTTAGAGGTAATGCCATTGAGGGTCATAGAACTTACGTTGGATGTTCAGTTTGATGCTAGAATTTAAAAAATACGGATTTATGATCATCTAACTTGACATTTTTTATGCATAATAATACATGTCTCATTAATAACATAAAGATTCAGTTACAAGTCATGTAAACATCGATATTACAAGGCTGAAAAGATAGGATAATCCTATGCAAAAACCAGCGCCTGGCCCTCTCCATTAAGGAAAAAGAGACATATCACCTCTTTACCCGAGCTCGACGCAGCTACATCGCTGATCATCATCTTTACGAACCTCCAAAGTAGTTTGCCTGAAGCAAAACCATTGCCGTTGAAAGAATCAGACCGGGGCAACGTGTCCCCGGACATGCCATCAAACTCCAGAACTGACACCCCCTCAAGACTACGACGTCGGAGGAGTAAACTAGAACTATCAGCCTCCAACCACAAACCCAACACAGGATGCACCATCTTCCAGCTGTCACCTGCGTAGACAAGCATCTGCGTGTACTCCTAGCCGACAAAATCTCCCTGCTCCACCACAACGACGGAGACAACGCCGCATCAACGAGGACAAAGCAGAAGGAGAGACACACCTAATGGAGTCGCCGCCTCACCGACACCATCCATGAACCCTAACACCACCAATTTGATGGATCGACAAACACACGATGCCACCAACTCCGAGACGCCGCCATGAAGGACACCGCAGGTGTGGGAGTGGAGTTGAGGCAGATTTATTGGTCTGGGGGCCGCTCCCACCACCCCAATGACACACCACGACCTACAAATCCAAACCCTAACTACAGAGTGGAGGAACGGGGTCCCCCTTGTTGGGGAACGCGGTATTTCAAAAAAATTCCTATGATCACGCAAGATCTATCTAGGAGATGCATAGAAACGAGAGAGGAGAGTGTGTCTACGTACCCTCGTAGACCGAAAGCGGAAGCGTTAAGTATCGCGGTTGATCTAGTCGAACGTCTTCGCGATCCAACCGATCAAGTACTGAACGCACGACACCTCCGCGATCTGCACACGTTCAACTCGGTGACGTCCCTCGAACTCTAGATCCATCTGAGGCCGAGGGAGAGTTTCATCAGCACAACGGCGTGTTGACGGTGATGATGAAGTTACCGACGTAGGGCTTCGCCTAAACACTACAACAATATGACCGAGGTAAAAATCTATGGAGGGGGCACCGCACATGGCTAAGAGATCAACTTGTGTGTCTATGGGGTGCCCCCTCCCCCGTATATAAAGGAGGGGAGGAGGGGGCTGGCCGGCCTCATGGTGTGCCCCCAAGGGAGGATTCCTACTCCTACTAGGAGTAGGTTTCTGTAACGCCCCGAGACCGTTGCGCCAGGTGTCTTCCAATTATTCGCTGTTTTTGCCTTGTCATTTGTTTGCGTGTCATGCATTTCATATCATGTCATCATGTGCATCGCATTTGCATACATGTTCGTCTCATGCATCCGAGCATTTTCCCTGCTGTCCGTTTTGCAATCCGGCGCTCCTATGTCCTCCGGCGCTCCCTTTTGTATCTTTTCATGAGCGGGTGTTATATTTTCTCGGAATGGACCGAGATTTGCCAAGCGGCCTTGGTACACCACCGGTAGACCGCCTGTCAAGTTTCGTGCCATTTGGAGTTCGTTTGACACTCCAACGGTTAACCGGGATACCCTTAAGGCTTCGTGTGTGTTGCAGCCCAACACCCCTCCAAAGTGGCTAAAAACCCATCCAAACTCCCTCCATCCTCTCGGTCGTTCGATCACGATCGAGTGGCCGAAAACCGCACCTCATTTGGACTCTCCTAGCCCCCTCTACCTATAGATATGTGTCTCCCTCCGAAATTCTCGCGCAGATAAACCCTAACCTTCTTCCTCCTCGCGCGCCGGACAAATCCCACCACCGTCGGACATGTCCGCCTCCGTGCCCGAGCCAATCACGCATCTACACGTCATCCCGCCAGCCTTCTCTCTCTCCTCCGCGCCGCTGAGCCCACGGGGCCCATCGTCAGCCCGCCCCGGGCCGAACCGGGCCGCGCTGGTGCCCGATCCGCCCGAGCGACGGCGCCCTTCCTCCGCCGCCTTGCTCGCCGGAGCTTCCCCCGCCGGCAACTGACCTCGCCGCCAATCGCTCCACGCCGCTCCCCGCCGCCAACTCCGGCCGCCGCCTCCACCACGACGCCGCGCCACCGCCTGTCCTTCGGCCGCCGGCTCCCCGAAGCATCGCGCCGCCCGAGCGCGCCCTGATCCTCTCGCCGGCGAACCTCGCCGCCGGCGCCGCCACACCTCGTCGGCGTTGTCGTGCCGACCACCACCGTCCGGATCTGCCTCGGTTCACGCGCCACCGACGAACCCTAGATCTGGAATCTCGAAGGTCTATTTTCACCAAGTCTTTTCCTCCCTCATATTTTTCAAGCACTTTTCATCATGCTATATCTCCGCGTCCGTAGCTCCGTTTTGAGCGTGCCATATATCATATTGTTCGTCTAGATGTGCTCTTCATTTTGTTCCATTGCACCATGCTTGTTTGAGTCCATCTTAATGCCCTAAATGCTGTTGCAAGAGTGCTATATAATGTTAGTTCCTGTTTCTTATCAGTTTATGAGCATTTTTCATTTTTGCCATGATTATTGTGTGCCTCATATGAACTTGAGCCCTACATGTGTTTTGGGCTATGCAGTGCCATCTTTACAGGGGTGTATTCCATGTATTTTTGTGATCAATGTGGTGACTAGCACAAGCATGCAAAGTAGCTCTCGTGATGTTGCTGATTTCAGGGACCTAGAATTCTTCTAAGTCATTTCCCTGATATTATTTTTATGCCATGTATTCATGTTGCTACAGAGTGATCCATGCCTCTTTTGAGCATGTTCAGTAAGGATGATTTTGAGATATTGTTATGTTGTATCCATCCATGCTCCTGTTTTCATTTATGGAGTGCCCTAGCATGACTCAATCTTACTCTAAGTTTGCTATAAAATGTTCCTGGTATATTGTTTACATGTTATTCAATTTTGCCAAGGTTGTTGTAGTTGATCCATGCATGCTATGAGATTGTTCTTGCCATGTTTAGCTTCTTGATCATGTCTTCTTGCTGGGTGTATGCTTAGTTTGTCATGCAATGCCTTGTGGTGAGTGCATCGAGCTCGCGAACATGCCTACGTAACTCTGTTTTTGACATGTCCAGTTTTCTGCTAAGTCTGAATCTGTTAACGAAACTTGCTATGTTTACCTGGGTGCCATCATATCTTCCGATCCTTTTTGGCTTATGGTCAGTAAGGGACTTCTGTTATATGCTTTGAGTAGTTTCATGCCATGCCTTGTTTTGCCATGATATGTTCCTGTAGCATGTTGTTATCTTGCTCTAAACATTGCTTCCTGATGTTAATTCCAGACATGTTAGTATTTTCACGCTTCCTGATGTTAATTCCTGACATGTTAGTATTTTCACTAAGTCTGTGATGCTGATATCTTTTGCACTTTTGCCATGCTTGTTTGAACCTGTTATTGTGTGTTTTAGTCGTAGCTCAGTGTTCATCTTTTTTCAAGCATCTTGAGTAGATCACTGCCATGTGCTTTGTTGCTATGTTGGAGTGCAGTAGCTTAGTTTCTTGTTGCATTCTAGATGGCATCGTGCTATTAATCGCAGAATAGTGCCATTCTTGTTTTGCTTGCAATTTGCTAACCATGCATCCGATTCCGGTGATCTTTATATAGATTTCAACCAAAATCAACTCATCTTTCCAGCGGCGCTCTTGGTTTGCCAAAATGAGGCCTGGTTCAATCTTCTCCTTCCGGAGCTCGCATATGCATTGCATATCACATCCCGCATATCATGCCATGTTTTGCATCATGTTGCTTGCGCATTGCACCGTGGTTGATTGTGGTTCCCTTTGCTTGTGTTCTTGCCTTGGGTAGAGTCGGGAGACAAGTACGTGATCGAGGAACCTATTGAGTACGTTTACGAGGATCAAGCTTTTGTCAACTCGAAGAACTTTGCAGGCAAGATGACCATACCCTCGAAATCACTTCTATCTTTGCTTGCTAGTTGCTCGCTCTATTGCTATGCCTATGCCGTGATACCTACCACTTGCTATACCATGCTTCCCATATTGCCATGTCAAACCTGTAACCCACCTTGTCCTAGCAAACCGTTGTTTGGCTATGTTACCGCTTTGCTCAGCCCCTCTTATAGCGTTGCTAGTTGCAGGTGAAGATTGGAGTTTGTTCCATGTTTGGAACATGGATTTGTTGGGATATCACAATATCTCTTATTTTAATTAATGCACCTATATACTTGGTAAAGGGTGGAAGGCTCGGCCTTATGCCTGGTTCTTTGTTCCACTCTTGCCGCCCTAGTTTCCATCATACCGGTGTTATGTTCCTTGATTTTGCGTTCCTTACGCGGTTGGGTTATAATGGGAACCCCTGGACAGTTCGCTTTGAATAAAACTCCTCCAGCAAGGCCCAACCTTGGTTTTGCATTTGCACTAACAACCTATATTTTTTCCCGTGGGAGTAATTAACCCGAGGGTCATCTTATTTTAACCCCCCCCCCCGGGCCAGTGCTTGTCTAAGTGTTGGTCCGAACTAGAGTCCTTTGCAGCGCCACCTCGGGGAAACTTGAGGGCTGGTTTTAGTTGTATGGAGCGCTCATCCGGTGTTGCCCTGAGAATGAGATATGTGCAGCTCCTATCAGGAGGGCGGCGCATCGGGTGGTCTTGCTGGTCTTGTTTTACCATTGTCGAAATGTCTTGTAACCGGGATTCCGAGTCTGATCGGGTCTTCCTGGGAGAAGGAATATCCTTCGTTGACCGTGAGAGCTTGTGATGGGCTAAGTTGGGACACCCCTGCAGGGATTTGAACTTTCGAAAGCCATGCCCGCGGTTATGGGCAGATGGGAATTTGTTAATGTCCAGTTGTAGAGAACTTGACACTTAACTTAATTAAAATGCATCAACCGCGTGTGTAGACGTGATGGTCTCTTTCCGGCGGAGTCCGGGAAGTGAACATGGTTCTTGTGTTATGCTTGAACATAAGTAGTTTCTGGATCACTTCTAGTTCACGACCGTGCTTTGCTTCTCTTCTCGCTCTCATTTGCGTAAGTTAGCCACCATATATGCTAGTGCTTGCTACAACTCCACCTCACCACCCTTTCCTACCCATAAGCTTAAATAGTTTTGATCGCGAGGGTGTGAGATTGCTGAGTCCCCGTGACTCACAGATTACTTCCAAAACCAGTTGCAGGTGCCGATGATACCAGTTGCAGGTGACGCAACCCAGCTCAAGGAGGAGCTCGAGGAAGATCTTGTTCGTTGTTTTGTTTTGTTTCCAGTTGATCAGTAGTGGAGCCCAGTCGGGGCGATCGGGGATCTATCATTAGGGGTGGTCTTCTTTTATTTTGGTTCCATAGTCGGACCTTGATTGTATTCTGGATGATGTAATGCTATTTCATGTATTGTGTGAAGTGGCGATTGTAAGCCAACTCTTTATCTCTTTCTTATTCAGTACATGGGATGTGTAAAGATTACCCCTCTTGTGACATGCCTACAATGCGGTTATGACTCTAAGTCGTGCTCCGACACGTGGGAGATATAGTCGCATCGTGGGTGTTACAGTTTCCCCCCTTTCCTAGTCCTAATAGGAGGGGGAAGGAAGGGGAAGAGGAGAAGAAGGAAAGGGGCCCCGCCCCCTCCCAATTCGGATTGGGCTTGGGGGGCGTGCCCCCACCTCTTGGCCGCCTCCTCTCTCTCCCACTAAAGCCCATGTAGGCCCATTAAGCCCTCGGGGGGTTCCGGCAACCCCCCCGGTACTCCGGTATATGCCCGAACTCATCTGAAACCATTCCGGTGCCCAAACATAACTTTCAATATATCAATCTTCATGTCTCGACCATTTCAAGACTCCTCGTCATGTCCGTGATCACATCCGGGACTCCGAACTACCTTCGGTACATCAAAACACATAAACTCATAATACCAATTGTCATCGAACGTTAAGCGTGCGGACCCTACGAGTTTGAGAACTATGTAGACATGACCGAGACTCATCTCCGGTCAATAACCAATAGCGGAAGTTGGATGCTCATATTGGTTCCTACATATTCTACGAAGATCTTTATCGGTCAAACCGCATAACAACATACGTTGTTCCCTTTGTCATCGGTATGTTACTTGCCCAAGATTCGATCGCCGGTATCATCATACCTAGTTCAATCTCGTTACCGGCAAGTCTATTTACTCGTTCCGTAATGCAATCCCACAACTAACTCATTAGTCATATTGCTTGTAAGGCTTAGAGTGATCTGCATTACCGAGAGGGCCCAGAGATACCTCTCCGACAATCGGAGTGACAAATCCTAATCTCGATCTATGCCAATTCAACAAACACCATCGGAGACACCTGTAGAGCATCTTTATAATCACCAATTATGTTGTGACGTTTGATAGCACACTAAGTGTTCCTCCGATATTCGGGAGTTATGTAATCTCATAGTCATAGGAACATGTATAAGTTATGGAGAAAGCAATAGCAATGAACTAAACAATCATAGTGCTAAGCTAACGGATGGGTCAAGTCAATCACATCATTCTGTAATGATGTGATTCCGTTCATCAAATGACAATTCATGTCTATGGCTAGGAAACTTAACCATCTTTGATTAATGAGCTAGTCAAGTAGAGGCATACTAGTGCCACCCTGTTTGTCTATGTATTCACACATGTACTAAGTTTTCGGTTAATACAATTCTAGCATGAATAATAAACATTTAGCATGATATAAGGAAATATAAATAACAACTTATTATTGCCTCTAGGGCATATTTCCTTCATCTCCCACTTGCACTAGAGTCAATAATCTAGATTACATTGTAATGATTCTAACACCCATGGAGTCTTGGTGCTGATCATGTTTTGCTCGTGGGAGAGGCTTAGTCAACGGGTCTGCAACATTCAGATCCATATGTATCTTGCAAATCTCTATGTCTCCTTCCTTATCTTGATCACGGATGGAATTGAAGCGTCTCTTGATGTGCTTGGTTCTCTTGTGAAATCTGGATTCCTTTGCCAAGGAAATTGCACCAGTATTGTCACAAAAGATTTTCATTGGACCCAATGCACTAGGTATGACACCTAGATCGGATATGAACTCCTTCATCCAGACTCCTTCATTTGCTGCTTCTGAAGCAGCTATGTATTCCGCTTCACACATAGATCCTGCTACGACGCTCTGCTTAGAACTGCACCAACTGACAGCTTCACCATTCAATAAAAATACGTATCCGGTTTGTGACTTAGAGTCATCCGGATCAATGTCAAAGCTTGCATCGACATAACCATTTATGATGAGCTCTTTGTCACCTCCATACACAAGAAACATATCCTTAGTCCTTTTCAGGTATTTCAGGATATTCTTGACCGCTGTCCAATGATCCACTCCTGGATTACTTTGGTACCTCCCTGCTAAACTAATAGCAACGCACACATCAGGTCTGGTACATAGCATTGCATACATGATAGAACCTATGGCTGAAGCATAAGGAATGACTTTCATTTTCTCTCTATCTTCTGCAGTGGTCGGACATTGAGTCTGACTCAACTTCACACCTTGTAACGCAGGCAAGAACCCTTTCTTTGCTTGATCCATTTTGAACTTCTTCAAAACTTTATCAAGGTATGTGCTTTGTGAAAGTCCAATTAAGCATCTTGATATATCTCTATAGATCTTGATGCCCAGTATATAAGCAGCTTCACCGAGGTCTTTCATTGAAAAATTCTTATTCAAGTATCCTATTATGCTATTCAGAAATTCAGTATCATTTCCAATCAACAATATGTCATCCACATATAATATCATAAATGCCACAGAGCTCCCGCTCACTATCTTGTAAATACAGGCTTCTCCAAAAGTCTGTATAAAACCATATGCTTTGATCACACTATCAAAGCGTATATTCCAACTCCGAGATGCTTGCACCAGTCCATAAATGGATCGCTGGAGCTTACACACTTTGTTAGCACATTTTGTATCGACAAAACCTTCTGGTTGCATCATATACAACTCTTCTTTAAGATATCCATTAAGGAATGCAATTTTGACATCCATTTGCCAAATTTCATAATCATAAAATGTGGCAATTGCTAACATGATTCAGACGGACTTAAGCATCACTACGGGTTTGAAGGTCTCATCGTAGTCTTTTGCAACAAGTCGAGCTTTGTAGACAGTAATATCACCGTCATCGTCAGTCTTCTTCTTGAAGATCCATTTATTCTCTATGGCCTACCGATCATCGGGCAAGTCAACCAAACTCCATACTTTGTTCTCATACATGGATCCCATCTCATATTACATGGCCTCAAGCCATTTTGCGGAATCTGGGCTCATCATCGCTTCCTCATAGTTTGTAGGTTCATCATGGTCAAGTAACATGACTTCCAGAACAGGATTACCATACCACTCTGGTGCGGATCTTAGTCTGGTTGACCTACGAGGTTCGGTAGTAACTTGATCAGAAGTTTCATGATCATCATCATTAGCTTCCTCACTAATTGGTGTAGGAATCACTGGAACTGATTTCTATGATGGACTACTTTCCAATAAGGGAGCAGGTACAATTACCTCATCAAGTTCTACTTTCCTCCCACTCACTTCTTTCGAGAGAAACTCCTTCTCTAGAAAGGACCCATTCTTAGCAACGAATATCTTGCCTTCGGATCTGTGATAGAAGGTGTACCCAACAGTCTCCTTTGGGTATCCTATGAAGACACATTTCTCCGATTTGGGTTCGGGCTTATCAGGTTGAAGCTTTTTCACATAAGCATTGCAGCCGCAAACATTAAGAAACGAAAACTTGGGTTTCTTGCCAAACCACAGTTCATAACGTGTCATCTCAACGGATTTCGATGGTGCCCTATTTAACGTGAATGCACCCGTCTCTAAAGAATAACCCCAAAACGATAGCAGCAAATCAGTAAGAGACATCATAGATCGCACCATATCTAATAAAGTGCGGTTACGACGTTCAGACACACCATTACGCTGTGGTGTTCCAGGTGGCGTGAATTGCGAAACTATTCGCATTGTTTCAAATGAAGACCAAACTAATAACTCAAATATTCACCTCCATGATCAGATCATAGAAATTTAATTTTCTTGTTACGATGATTTTCCACTTCACTCTGAAATTTTTTGAACTTTTCAAATGTTTCAGACTTATGTTTCATCAAGTAGATATACCCATATCTGCTCAAATCATCTATGAAGGTCAGAAAATAACTATACCCGCCGCGAGCATCAACACTCATCGGACCGCATACATCAGTATGTATTATTTCCAATAAGTTTGTTGCTCGTTCCATTGTTCCGGAGAACGGAGTCTTAGTCATCTTGCCCATGAGGCATGGTTCGCAAGCATCAAGTGATTCCAAAAGCCCATCAATATGGAGTTTCTTCATGCGCTTTACACCAATACGACCTAAACGGAAGTGCCATAAATAAGTTGCACTATCATTATTAAAATTAGAGTAAAATACACTGGCGGTACCTCAACTTGCGTCGCCCGGTCACTTTGGTCACTGTACACAAGAAGTCACGCAATACGATCAGTCTGTACGGTGAACTGTGAAAATATGGTCACTGTGCGCCGTAGACCGCTCGTACGCCGCAAATTTGACCAGTCCACGGGCTCCACATAGGCGGGCAGAGGATTTATGTTAAAGTGTCATTTTGCGGGAGGGCATTTTTGGAAAAAAGCCATTTAGATAGAAATCCCCAATTCCCCCTCCAAATCCCTAGTTCTCGCCGCCGCCGCGCGCCCATCCTGTTCTTGTCGCCGCATGCCGATCCTGCCCTCGCCGCCGCGCGCCCATCCTGCCCCCGACTTCGCCATGTCTTCTGCTAGTTCTGCCTGGTCAGGTCTCTGCGGCCGGACAGTGGTGGTGGCACTCATCCCATGTCCTCACTGCCAGGCGACGGTGAGGTACTATGTTTCGAACACAGAGGATCACGAGGGCTGGGTGTTCTACAGATGTCCCAATCACTCCGTAAGTAATTTGAGTTGATTTTGTTCTTGGCAGTAGTTTTCCCCTCTCGTTGGTCAAAAGTTCATTTTTTTGCTGTTGGTTTGCAGCCTACTGGGTGTGATTTCTGGTTTTGGGAGATGAAATATGTTGCGTACCTAGTCGATGCTCGTTTCTTGGTTGGAAACCAAGCTGTGGATGTCGTTGGAGCAACAGAAGAGAGGAGGGAAGAACTCATAAGGGCTAGAAATGAAAGGAGAAGGATTGCAGCTCAACTGGCAACTAGTAGAGCTGCTTTGGCAAGGCCAGCCTCTCTACAGTAGAACATGAGCATGCACCAAGAAAGTGCATTGATTGGATTAGGTGCACAGATCTTGGTGCTGCTCAAGCTTCTGCTAGGTAGTGTGATGCTGTTGTGTGCCCTCTGTGTTCTACTGTTGATGAAGAAGTGAGGACAAGTGCTCTCTGCAATAGAAGTGATGAAGGAGTACTGTAGAAGAAGAAGAAGAAGAAGTGATGAAGACAAGTGCTCATTTTGGTACTGGAGAAGTGAATACCAGCTTCAGTAGTTTAGCATGTTTAGTATTGTCAGTAGCATTAGCATGTTTAGTACTTTCAGTAGTTTAATGTTAGGACATGGCTATGAAGTCAGTTTGGTTGAAGTAATTTCAGTAGTTTAATGTTATGGTTGTTAGGACATGGCCAGAAATGTATGAAGTGATCTATCTATCTATCTATCTATCTTGAAAGCAAACATTGTCTCTCTTTATGAAATGAAAAGATAATTGTGAAATGTATGAAATATTATGTTATCTTTCTATCTATCTATCCAGAAATGTATGATGTGTTCTGTTATCTTTCTGATATGATAATTGTGAAATGAGAATGGGTACTGTTTCATATCATCTTTATGAAATGAAAAGAATGGCAACAAGAATGATAATTGTGACATGAACAATAGAATGACAAGAAATGGGTAGACAGACAAGACATTTTTCATACCAAAGTGAGATAACAAGAAATGGGTAGACTGACAAGACAGATAGATTTTGTAGTGCATCATCATTAGCACTACTCAAAATAGAGTACCATAAGATCTTTAGATAACAAGAAAGGGAAACACAATCATATTTTACATTGCTGAAAGAGTACTCTTGCTAAAACTAGACAAAGAGTCTCATAGATCATCTAAAGATGTAAAACATGCTTGATCTTTGTGGCACATTCCTAGCTTCCTCCATGTTTCTTTGTGCTTGTTTCCTTAGTTGTTCCTTCCTTTCTGCAAGGGATTTGTCTCTCTGCTTATTTCTTTGCAGCAAGGGCTTGTTTCTCTTCCTGCTTCTTTGCTAGGAGTGCTTGTCTCTCTTCTTCCTTCTATGCAGCAATGACTTTCTTCTCTTCTAGTTTCTTTGCAGCAGCAGCCTCCTTTTGTGCCTTCTTCTCAGCAGCCAGTTTCTCCTGCCTCTCAGCAGAAAGCTCTCTTTGTGTCTCCACTATTATCTGCCTTGTCTCTGCTCTTGCCTGCCTCGGTATTGCCATTGCTTCCTTCTTGTGTGCAGCTGCCTCTCTCTTCTTCTCAGCTTCTCTAGCCTTCTTTTCTGCTTTCTCATGCCTTCTTCTAGCAGCCTCTTCTGCTTTCTTCAATTCTTCTTCTATCCTTACCCCTAGTATAGCTTGCTTCATGTCTTCAAGTTCCTTCTCTCTTTGCTACTTCATGGCCAGCATCTTCTTAGCTAGCTCTCCCTGCCTTATTGTGTAGTGCTTGTCTGGGCCTGGTTCAGCATTGCTTGTGCATTTGTTAGGGATGTTGATTCTGGGATTGGTGTGTGCTGAAGCACTCTAGGCAAAGGCCTCTATACATACACATGTCAAGTGTCAACAAATGGAAACTAACTATGTCACTAAAGCATGATTGAAATAGAGCAAGTGAGCAAGAGCACTCATGTTTATATTACCTATTGAAGCATGTGATCCACCACAAGATCTTCTACTACTGTATTGGTCTCTGCACTTGTGTTGGCCTGCTGCTCATCAAACAAAAAGCTTGTTACAGTCTGCTAGTCCATAAGATCTGCTAGAGGTTGTGTACAAGAAAAAGATAGTTACCTAGGTTTATTCTGGAGGTGGTTGTTGCTCCATATTAGCTTGTGAAGTTTCCAAATTATCATCATCTTGGGGTGGAGGAGCTTGTGCATTGGGAGGTGGTAGACCAGCTTTCATATATTTGCATCCCTTGATATTGTGGTCAGGCTCACCACAGTAACTGCAGTGCATGATGACACCATTCCTTGACATCCTCCTGCCTCCATTACTACAAATAATCTCTTCCGGTCCCTTTCTTCTGCTTTTGCAAGGCCTTCCAACATGCTTCTGGTAGTCTGGTGGATTAATTTCAGGCCCATTCATCTTCGCCCACTCAGTTATGTCCTTGCAAGGGTAGATGATGTTGCTATAAGCCTTCTTGAACATGGACACTGAGTAGCATTGATCCACTAAGGTTAGTGGATCTACTCTCTCATTCCTATAGCATGCTATAACATGTATGCAAGTCACTCCACTTTTTGCCATCTCATACAGCTGCAGGACTTGCTGTGCCATTCTACTATGTAATCTGTTCCTCTATCCACCACTTGAAACACTCCATCTCCTGATTCATACACATAGCATGTGTTGGCCAGCTCTGTCAACTTGTCAACTAGTTTCTTGATCTTAGGGCACATTACTCCTTGCATCTTCTCACCCTCACAATGCTCAGTGTAGTGTCTTGCAGTCCACTGTTGCTTGATCCTCTGAAACATTGAAAGAATTGGCAATTCTCTTGCCTCCAAGATATATCTGCACAAGCATTGCATGTTATGTTAACAACAGTGATAGGAAAGCATTGCATCTTATGTTAAAAAGAGTGAGAGGGAAGCATTGGAACTTACTTGTTGAATACCTCACACAAATTGTTGAGCAGAATGTCACACTTTGGTATGTCACTTTGGAAAGCCCTCACCCAAGTGTTTGGCTCCAACTCTTTCAACCAGGTGTATGCACCCTCATTCAGCACCTTCATCTCAAGCATGTACTGCTCATACTTAATAACTGTTGTGCTCCTATCTATCTTCCACAATTGGTTCTTCAAAGCATCACCTTTGTATAGCTGTTGAAAATTCTTCCACATATGCCTGACACAGAACCTATGTTCTGACTCGGGGAAAGCTTCAGTCACGGCATTTATCAGGCCCTACAAAACAACATAGACCAATACAGAAAGTGTTAAGCAAATGTATGCAAGTACACTAATCTAATTAGACCATTAGGCAATGTGGTTGCATATACCTAATTACTGTCCATGGGGATGTGTTGATAATACAAAGATCATTCTTCATCCTCTCAAGAAACCAAACCCAGTTAGGCTTGTCCTCCACTTCCACAAAACCTATTGCTATGGGGAATATGCAATTATTTGGATCTATTCCTACTGCAACCAGCAACTGCCCTTTGTATCTTATTTTAATATGGCAGCCATATATGAAGATCACAGGCGTGCAACCTTGAAGGTAGCCTCTCTTGCATGCATCAAGGCACATGTAGGCTTTGTTGAACCTAGCTTGATTATCCAGTGCAAGGAAAAATGAGCTACCAGGATTACTTCTCCTTATCTCATTTCCATAATCCCACAATAGCTTGTACTTCCCTTCTTCATCTCCATGAATTATTTTCATAGCCAGCCTTCTTGCCCTCTGTAGCTTGGACCTAGTTGATGTCATGTGCCATTCCTTTTGAACAACCCTTGAGAAGTTTCTAAGATTCATATCCTGATCAGCCCTGAAACTCTCAAGGTACTTCCTGGCTAGAAAAGGTGTTGTGAAAGCCTTGATTTTCCATTTTTTGCAGCAACTATGTTCTTCAACATATTTCTTTACCATGAAACATTTGGTTTTGCTGTCATAAGAAGCCCACAAATACCAGGTACAATCATCATCACATACTGCTTTCACTCTCTTCCTGTCATTCAATGGTAAGTTGACATCAACTCTGTTCTTGCAGTTGTATTCCTTAATTGCTTTCCTAAGCAAATCAAAATTTTCAAACACTTGTCCAACATGAAACTTTGGACAAGTCAAATCCTCCTTTCTAAATGCTCTAAATTTGGTTTGCATTTCATCATCTGAATCAGGTGCCCAAAGATCTTCACCTTCAGATTCATAATCTAACATGTTTTCTTCCTTTCCTTTCCCTACAACTCCTTTATCTTTCGCTGCTGTTTTCTGCTTCACCTTCTCCTTCCTTTCAACTGGTTCATCCTCATCCACATTGTCAGCATAAAGGTCATCACCATCATCACTGATTTCAAATTCACTATCTACCATGTCACCAGGATCAAAGTCCATGTCATCTGAGTCACTATCTGTTCCTACATTGCCTTCAAAACATCTCTTCTTTGCTCTGGTTATCCTCAATTGATGTGCTTCTGCATCTTCATCAACTGCATGTTGCTCTGCTTCTCTTTGTTGCTCTACTTGCTCTGCATCTTCATGGGGCTCTGCTTCTCCTTCTTGGCCTACATGCTCCGCATCTTGATGTTGCTATACATCATCATGTTGCCCTGCTTGTCCTTGTTGCTTTGCATTCTCCTATGCTCCTTCACCAAATGTGCACTGCCTTCTTACAAACATGAATGGATTGCCATCTTCTTCCCTGTCTAGCACATTGTTTGGATACACAACCTGAATTGGTATAGGGCAGTCTTCTTCTAAATTTCCGGGCTTGCTACTATGAGGATTAGTACCATCTTTTGAAGGGCTAAATACTGGTGGAAGTTCAGCTCTTGGAAATGATCACATCATCAACAACCTTCTTAGTAATCAAGCTGTCTCATATCTGATATGTTGAAGAAATGATGCCCAATAGACAGAAACATCATCATTTGATCAGTATCTGCCTCATATCTGATATGTTTCAAAGAATTCTAAGTAATGTCAAGTAATGGGATTTGATAATATGCCTTTAACCTGCCTTCCATCTCCCAGCCAATCTCTTCTACTAGATGTTCCACCATTATTGGAGACCAGGTGAGCTTATCCAAACTGTCATACCAAACTTGATGCCCATCAACATAAGCCCTATTGCTTCCTTCACCCATGATAAACCCACCATGATGAAATAGCACTGAGAACTTCTCACTTCTTGCTCCTGCAAAAACAAAGCATAATTGATCACATCAAAACTGAACAAAAGTGACCTTTTTGAATAGTAAAACACTAGAAATCCCCAATTTTCTCCATAAACCAGAGCTCCAAACCTATGCCTATTCCAACTGCCAGATAAATTTGACCCTATCGACAAGAACCTAAGCCTATTTCCATGGGCTATCGATGAAAATTTGACCCTTTAGACAAGAACCTAAAACCCTATCAGAAACCCAATCAGGAACATTGGGTTCGAAAAACCCTAAACCTAAATCGCCATACACGTGACAAATACTACCACATATCATAGGCGAACACAATGCCATCCCTATCAAAGAAGAAGATTTACGATAGTAATCATCACTTACGGTAAACGGGGGCAGGGGTGATAACCCACAAGTATAGGGGATCGCAACAGTTTTCGAGGGTAGAGTATTCAACCCAAATTTATTGATTCGATAGAAGGGGAGCCAAAGAATATTCTCAAGTATTAGCAGGTGAGTTGTCAATTCAACCACACCTGGAAACTTAATATCTGCAGCAGAGTGTTTAGTAGCAAAGTAATATGATAGTAGTGGTAACGGTGGCAAAAGGTAATGGTAGCAAAAGTAATATTTTTGGTGTTTTATAGTGATGATAACAATAGCAACGGAAAAGTAAATAAACGAAGAACAATATATGGAAAGCTCATAGGCAATGGATCGGTGATGGAGAATTATGCCGGATGTGGTTCATCATGTAACAGTCATAACCTAGGGTGACACAGAACTAGCTCCAATTCATCAATGTAATGTAGGCATGTATTCCGAATATAGTCATACGTGCTTATGGAAGAGAACTTGCGTGACATATTTTGTCCTACCCTCCCGTGGCAGCGGGGTCCTATTGAAAACTAAGGGATATTAAGGCCTCCTTTTAATAGAGTACCAGACCAAAGCATTAACACGTAGTGAATACATGAACTCCTCAAACTACGGTCATCACCGGGAGTGGTCCCGATTATTGTCACTTCGGGGTTGCCAGATCATAACACATAGTAGGTGACTATAGACTTGCAAGATAGGATCAAGAACTCTCATATATTGATGAAAACATAATAGGTTCAGATCTGAAATCATGGCACTCGGGCCCTAGTGACAAGCATTAAGCATAGCAAAGTCATAGCAACATCAATCTCAGAACATAGTGGATACTAGGGATAAAACCCTAACAAAACTAACTCGATTACATGATAAATCTCGTCCAACCCATCACCGTCCAGCAAGCCTACGATGGAATTACTCACGCACGGTGGTAAGCATCATGAAATTGGTGATGGAGGATGGTTGATGACGATGGCGACGGATTCCCCTCTCCGGAGCCCCGAACGGACTCCAGATCAGCCCTCCCGAGAGAGTTTAGGGCTTGGCGGTGGCTCTGTATCGTAAAACGCGATGAATCCTTCTCCTTGGTTTTTTCTCCCCGAAAGTGAATATATGGAGTCAGGGTTGAGGTCGGTGGAGCGTCAGGGGGCCCACGAGGCAGGGGGAGCGCCCAAGGGGGTAGGGCGCGCCCCACCCTCGTGGACAGGTGGAGGACCCCCAGACATGGATCTCCCTTCCATTATTTTTTATATATTCCAAAATAGTTCTCCGTTGATTTTCAGGTCATTCTGAGAACTTTTATTTCTGCACAAAAATAACACCATGGCAATTCTGCTGAAAAAAGCGTCACTCCGGGTTAGTTCCATTCAAATCATGCAAGTTAGAGTCCAAAACAAGGGCAAAAGTGTTTGGAAAAGTAGATACAACAGAGACGTATCAAATAAGTTGACACCTACTGAAATATCTTTGCAAATGGCTGATAAATCAACTGCTATGCCTGTCGGTATTTGTGAGGATGTGCCTGTTGTGGTTGCAAACATTACTATTTTAACGGACTTTGTTATCCTTGATATTCCCGAGGACGATAGTATGTCTATTATTCTTGGAAGACCCTTTTTGAATACTGCAGGGGCTGTTATTGATTGCACCAAAGGCAATGTAACTTTTCATGTTAATGGCAATGAGCATACGGTACATGATGTCTACTACACAACCTTCTTCTTGTAGACGTTGTTGGGCCTCCAAGTGCAGAGGTTTGTAGGACAGTAGCAAGTTTCCCTCAAGTGGATGACCTAAGGTTTATCAATCCGTGGGGGGCGTAGGATGAAGATGGTCTCTCTCAAGCAACCCTGCAACCAAATAACAAAGAGTCTCTTGTGTCCCCAACATACCCAATACAATGGTAAATTGTATAGGTGCACTAGTTCGGCGAAGAGATGGTGATACAAGTGCAATATGGATAGTAGATAAATGTTTTTGTAATCTGAAAATATATAAACAGCAAGGTAACTAATGATAAAAGTGAGCACAAACGGTATTGCAATGCTAGGAAACAAGGCCTAGGGTTCATACTTTCACTAGTGCAAGTTCTCTCAACAATAATAACATAATTGGATCACATAACTATCCCTCTACATGCAACAAAGAGTCACTCCAAAGTCACTAATAGCGGAGAACAAACGAAGAGATTATGGTAGGGTACGAAACCACCTCAAAGTTATTCTTTCCAATCAATCCCTTGGGCTATTCCTATAAGTGTCACAAACAGCCCTAGAGTTCGTACTAGAATAACACCTTAAGACACAAATCAACCAAAACCCTAATGTCACCTAGATACTCCAATGTCACCTCAAGTATCCGTGGGTATGATTATACGATATGCATCACACAACCTCAGATTCATCTATTCAACCAACACATAGAACCTCAAAGAGTGCCTCAAAGTTTCTACCGGAGAATCACGACGAAAATGTGTGCCAACCCCTATGCATAGGTTCATGGGCGGAACCCGCAAGTTGATCACCAAAACATACATCAAGTGAATCACGTGATATGCCATTGTCACCACAGATAGGCACGGCAAGACATACATGTAGCGACCAGACCCGAATGGATCACGTCTACTGTGCTACGGTGTCATCCCTGGATCAGTAATGCTGACACCACACAGTACATCGAGGTTTTATAGCAGAGTTGCAATCACACACTTATTACATCGATGGCTCAAAAAGAACTTATTACAATAAAAATGGCTTAAGGCCATCTAATAACGATAACAGCGGAAGACTTGGAAGATAAATGGGTCCATCAACTCTAGCGGCATCACTGAGTATAGGGCCACGACCTAAACGCACCTCAATCGTCGTCTAAAAAGTCTGCAACATTAACGTTGCAGCCCGAAAACGGGTCAGCACATGGAATATGCTGGCAATGTAACACATAGAGAGTAATGGAATGAAACAGCTATACTACATGCATATATGGCTGGTGGAAAGCTCTATGGTTACAATTTTGCGTAAAACCAATTTTTCCCTACTGCAAAGGAATAAATTTATTTAACTATCATGGTGGTTGTGAAACATTGAGAATGGTTGACAGCATTCTCAATCCCAATTAAAAGTAATTAAAACCCATCAATGTTAATTAGAAGTAACATGTTGAGATTCACAATGGTATTCAAGTACTAGATACTCAAGTTGTCCATAACCGGGGACACGGCAAATCATGATTAGTTTGTACACTCTGCAGAGGTTTGCGCACTTTTCCCCACAAGACTCGATCGCCTTCGTTTGGTTTCTCGCACTACATGGTGTTTGAGAAGATGGATGACCGAGACACAGTCTTTCAGAAGCGCTAGCACCTTACATGTGGGGTAGACCGTACCACCTACAACCCCTACATCTGCTAGTCCACCCCGTAAGAGTTCGCACAACTTAGTCAACTATGCCAGATCCCATAATGGCTTGTGGCTGCACACGGAAGTTTCTAGCATGAAAGATCTTATGATCCCTTTGAGCCTGGGTGGCGGTCCGAAAAAAAACAGGCAAGTCCTGATAGACATCAGGTGCCTCAATCCACCCAGATGTGTGTTTAAGTTGCCACCTTAGATAAACCATTAAAATTATCAACTCACATCTGTCATGGATATCACTCACCCAATCCACGTCTACTAGCATAGCATGGCATAATAAGTAAACGTAGAAGTAACTCCCAAGGGTTTCATAATAATACAGGTAATAAGTACTACCTCATCTACTTCCCATCCCACAATTTAATTCGATCCTAATCATGCAATGTGTGAGGATTGATCTAATGCAATAAAACATGGGTTGTAGAAAAGGTATGATCAAAGTGTTACTTGCCTTGCTGATGATCCGCGAGTCCTAGGGTTTCGAAGTAACAAGCGGCGCAATCCGGGTAATCTAACGCAGGCAAACAACAAGCACACAATAAGTACTCATCTAATGCACAGGTAAAACTCGAACAAGAGAACGAACCAGAAAGTTCAATTTAAGAACTCCGGTTGAGAAGAAAGAAAGAACCGAACAAAGAAACGGAAAACAAACGGCGGAAGAAAACGACTCGGTTCTAGCAAGTTGAAACTAGGTCAAATTTTACCGGGGCAAAAACTTGTTTAAGTTGATTAGACGGAACGGCGGTTTCGAAACGAAACTCCAAGCGCTTGAATCACCTGATTCCGATAAACGAGCGAAAAGAAAGACTAGAAAGAAGATTGGATCTGAGATCGCGATCGCGGAATAAATCCGACGAGAAGAAAAAGAAGAACGGTTATATGAACGGTCATTCGTTAACCTAGAAGAATCCGGTGATCACGTTCGTTAGGACGAATGGTCCGGCGAACGGTCATGAGGCAACTAAATCGGAGAAGAAAACGAATCCGATCTAGGGTTTCAGAGAAGAAAACCGATCGAAAAACCGATCTAGAAAACCGGAACGGATTAGCAAAGAACCGGAAAGAAAAACGAATCGGAAAAGAAGAATCGGAACGATTAGAAGAAAACGATCCGATGAAAAGAATAGATGTAGCGCGGGGCTACCTCCGACGAGGGGCTCCGGCGGCGGCGGTGACGCAGGGCGCGGGCGGCGGCAAGGTGCGGCGGCGTGGCGCGGGGTGTGGGGCGCGGGGTGGGGTGATGCTCTAGGCTTTGGGTTTGATGATTTAGAGAGGGGGGTGCTTGGGTATTTATATTGGGGAGGGGGTGAGGAGACTTGGGGTAGGGGACAAGAATTAGACTAGGATTAGGAAAAAGAGTCCTAGAAGAAAAAAGAAAAGAAAACGGAATAAGGAAAAGGGAGGGGCTAACCTACTAGGATTCGGTCCTAGCAAGAGGCGGCGGCGGCCGGCCGGCTCCTGGCGCTGCTGCATGCTGCGCGCGCAGGGGCTGGGGCTGGGGTGCGGCGGTGGCTGGCCTGGGCCTTGGCCCGGTTGGCCTGCGGTAAGTCTCTTTTTTTAACGGTTCAGCGCGCAGAAAAAAAACAAAAAGAGAACTAAACGAACTCCGAAAAATCTAAAGTAAATTTTCCCCGACTCCTAAAAATGAGCCGAACAAAATGAACTTTTCTGGACCTAAAAAATGCAATTTTCGAAAACGCGCATTTTTCCCTATCCAAATAAAATGCAAATAAAAACTCCGGCAAACGGAAATTGATCTATTTATTAAATCTTCATTTTCCTAAATTTTGGGAAAGTCATATTATTCCCCCTCGCATATTTTGACACCGGAAAATTTATTGAAGATAAAATAAATAAATCAAATGACCCCCTTTCCAAAATTTGAGAGAACTCAAATATGAAAATAACGAAATCTCCAACTCTCTCCGAGGGTCCTTGAGTTGCGTGAAATTTCTAGGATCAACCACAATGCAAGAATATATGATATGCATGATGATCTAGTGTATAACATTCCAAATTGAAAATTTGGGATGTTACAAACCTACCCCCCTTAAGATGAATCTCGCCCTCGAGATTCGGGTTGGCTAGAAAATAGGTGAGGGTGGTCCTTGAGCAAATCTTCTTCTCTCTCCCAGGTGGCTTCATCCTCGGAGTGGTGGTTCCCCTGAACTTTGCAAAACTTGATAACCTTGCTGCGAGTAACTCTGCTGGCAAAATCGAGAATCTTAACTGGCTTCTCCTCATATGTTAAGTCGTCCTTCAACTGAATTGCTTCTAATGGCACTGTATCTCTTAGCGGTATCTCTGCCATCTCGGCGTGACATTTCTTCAGCTGAGAAACATGGAATACATCATGAACTCCTGACAGTCCCTCCGGTAATTCCAACTTATAAGCGACTTCTCCCATACGTTTCAAGATCTTAAACGGTCCAACGAAACGCGGTGCTAATTTTCCCTTAACTCCAAAGCGCTTAACTCCTCGAAGTGGGGATACTCGGAGATAAACTCTGTCTCTGGTTTCGTAAACTGTCTCCTTGCGTTTTGAATCTGCGTAGCTCTTCTGCCTGGACTGGGCTACCTTGAGCCTATCGCGAATCAACTTAACTTTCCATTCAGACTCCTTAATCAAATCTGGTCCAAAGAATTGTCGGTCTCCAACTTCGTTCCATGACAACGGTGTCCTGCACCTCCTTCCGTATAAAGCTTCGAAAGGTGCCATCTTCAAACTGGTTTGATAACTGTTGTTATAAGAAAACTCTGCATACGGCAAGTTATCGTCCCAACTAGATCCATAATCTAGTGCACAAGCTCTCAGCATATCTTCCAAAATCTGATTGACTCTCTCGGTCTGTCCATCTGTCTGCGGGTGAAAAGCTGTGCTGAACTCTAGTCTGGTTCCTAAAGTTTCATGCAACTGATTCCAAAACTTTGAGGTAAATTGGGTTCCTCTATCTGATACGATACTCCTAGGAACTCCATGCAAACAAACGATTCTAGTCATGTATATCTTTGCCAACTTAGCACTGGTGTAAGTGGTCTTAACTGGAATGAAATGTGCTACCTTCGTCAAACGATCAACTACTACCCATATCGAGTCATATCCGGCCTTTGTCCTGGGTAGTCCTGTGATAAAATCCATGCCTATCTTATCCCACTTCCATTCGGGTATCGGCAATGGTTGCAACAATCCTGCTGGCTTCTGATGCTCTGCCTTTACTCTCTGACATACGTCACAAACTGCTACATATGTTGCAATATCCTTCTTCATTCCGGTCCACCAGAATGTTTCCTTTAAATCCAAATACATCTTGGTATTCCCTGGGTGAATCAAATACGGTGAATCATGTGCCTCTTGCAAAATCAACTTCCTGATCTCCGAGTCATTGGGCACATACACACGGTCTTCAAACCATAGGGTATCGTGCTCATCCTCACGAAATCCCTTAGCTTTTCCTTTGCTAAGTTTCTCCTTTATAGCGGCAATCTCCTTGTCAGATTTCTGAGCTTCTTTGATTTTATCCATCAATGTTGACTGAATCTCCAATGCTGCTACATAGCCTCTCGGAACTATTTCCAAACATAGCTCACGAAGGTTTTCTACTAACTCCTTTGGTATTTCTCCCGTCATTACCATATTGACATGGCTCTTACGGCTCAATGCGTCAGCTACTACATTAGCTTTTCCGGGATGGTAATGCAATCTCATGTCATAATCCTTGATGAGCTCCAACCATCTCCTTTGTCGGAGGTTCAAATCCTTCTGCGTGAAAATGTACTTCAAACTCTTGTGATCCGTGTACACCTCACAATGATTTCCAATGAGGAAATGTCTCCACGTCTTCAATGCATGCACTACGGCTGCTAACTCCAAATCATGCGTAGCGTAATTCAACTCATGAGGCTTCAGTTGTCGTGAAGCATACGAAACAACTCTTCCTTCCTGCATAAGCACTGCTCCAAGTCCTCGACGTGAAGCGTCGCAATACACCTCATAATCCTTGGTCTGATCTGGCAAAATCAATACTGGTGAGGTAACCAAACGTTTCTTCAACTCCTGAAAACTAGCCTCACACTCCTCAGTCCATTTGAACTTAGTATCCTTCTTCAACAATTCAGTCATAGGCTTTGCAATCTTTGAAAAGTTCTCAATGAATCTCCGGTAGTATCTGGCGAGTCCAAGAAAACTCCGGATCTCTCCAACTGTTGTTGGTGATTCCCATTCGGTTACGGTCTCAACCTTAGTGGGGTCAACTGCTATACCTTCTCCGGATATAACGTGTCCGAGGAATCCAACTTCCTTCAACCAAAACTCGCATTTGCTGAATTTGGCATATAATTGATGTTCCCTTAGTTTCTCCAAAACCAAACGCAAATGTTCCTTATGCTCCTCTTCATTCTTCGAATACACCAGGATGTCATCAATGAACACTACGACGAACTTATCCAAAAAAACTCCATAAATACTTTGTTCATCAGGTTCATAAAATAGGCAGGTGCGTTAGTCAATCCAAATGAAATAACAATATACTCATACAGTCCATATCTCGTGGTGAATGCTGTCTTAGGTATGTCCTGCTCTCGAATCTTCAATTGATGGTACCCTGATCGCAAATCGATCTTGGAAAACACTTTGGCTCCTTGCAAACGATCAAACAGGTCATTAATCATTGGCAGTGGGTACTTGTTCTTGATGGTTACTTCATTCAATCCCCGATAATCTACAACCATCCTTAATGATCCATCCTTCTTTTCCACTAGAAGTACGGGTGATCCCCAAGGTGAAGAACTTGGGCGAATGTAACCTTTATCCAATAACTCCTTAATTTGATTCTTAATTTCCACCAAATCCTTTGCTGGCATCCTATATGGTCGCTTCGATATTGGGCCTGTACCTGGCAATAACTCAATCAAAAACTCAATGTCTCTATCCGGTGGCATGCCTGGCAATTCCTCAGGAAATACATCAGGAAAATCCTTTACCACTGGTACTTCCTCCTGCATGACTCCTGTTAGGCAATTCACTTGTGTCCTTTTTGGTACATGCCGGGATACATACTTGATCCTTCTCCCTTCTAGTGTAGTAAGCAAAATTGACTTACTAGCACACTCAATATTCCCTTCATACTTTGATAACCAATCCATGCCTAATATCACATCCAATCCTTGAGATTCCAATACTATTAGGTCTGAGGGAAACACATAGTTACCATTCCTTAATGGTAACCGATCACACCATCGTCTGGCCATAAACTCTGCTCCTGGTGAGCTTACTAACATGGGTGACCTAAGGGCTTGGGTTGGCAGGTTATACTTATCCACAAATCCCCTTGATATGTATGAATGCGATGCACCAGTGTCAAAAAGAACGAGTGCAGTAAATGACTTAACCAAGAACTTACCAATTACTGCATCGGGCTGATCTTCAACCTCCTCCACATTAACGTGGTTCACCTGTCCCCTATTGAAAGGGTTCGGCTTCTTCCCAGAGTTTCCATTGCCATTTCCATTTTGGCCTTCAGGACATTCATTGGCATAATGTCCGGTCTTCGAACACTTGAAACAGGTGACTTGACTCAGGTCTCTCTTGGTTGGGGTCGATGGGGTGGTTCGATTCTGGCCGTTGCTTCCTCCATTCCTATTACCATTCTTGTGGCCATTATGGTTGTGCGAGCTACCTCCTCCATGGGTATGCTGAAACTGAAATCCCGGTTTAGGGGTAAAACGGGGCTTCTGCTGGGCTCCAGAGTTATACTTCCCCTGTCCATACTTCCTCTTACGGTTCTCCATCTGCTGTTGCTTCCCTTCAATCATGATGGCACGATCTACCAACTCCTGGTAGTTGTTGAAACTCGCTACCATCAACTTCATGCTTAGTTCATCATTCAGTCCTTCCAGAAACTTCTCCTGCTTAGCTGCATCCGCAGCAACGTCATCTGGGGCATAACGGGCTAGCTTACTAAACTCCTCCACATACTGGCCAACAGTCCTTCCTCCTTGGCGTAAGTTGCGAAACTCATGCTTCTTTATGGCCATAGCTCCTGCTGAAACATGGGCAGTGCGGAAAGCTTGCTGAAACTGATCCCATGTGACAGTGTCTACTGGGTAAGTGGCTGTGAAATTCTCCCACCATGCTGCCGCGGGTCCGTCAAGCTGGTGAGCGGCAAACTTCACTTTCTCACCATCCGTGCATCCTGCAGTGGTCAACTCCCTTCCTATCTTGCGGAGCCAATCGTCTGCTATTATCGGCTCGGTGCTACTGGAAAACACCGGCGGATTCAGCCTAAGTTAGCACACGTTCAGCTCGATGATGATCCCTGGACTCCGATCCAGCAAAGTGTCGGGGAAGAGTTCCGTCAGCACGACGGCGTGGTGACGATCTTAATGTACTACTGTCGCAGGGCTTCGCCTAAGCACCGCTACAATATTATCGAGGACTATGGTGGCAGGGGGCACCACACACGGCTAAGAATAAGATCACGTGGATCAACTTGTGTGTCTCTGGGGTTCCCCTGCCTCCGTATATAAAGGATCAAGGGGGGGGGGTGCGACCGGCCTAGGAGAGGCGCGCCAGGAGGAGTCCTACTTCCTCTGGGAGTAGGATTCCCCCCCCCCCAATCCTAGATGGAATAGGATTCGCGGAGGGGGAAAAGAGAGAGGGGGGCCGGCCCCCTCTCCTTGTCCTATTCGGACCAAGGGAGGGGAGGGGCGCACGGCCCATCTTGGGATGCCCCTTCTCTTTTCCACTAAGGCCCACTAAGGCCCATATAGCTCCCGGGGGGTTCCGGTAACCTCCCGGTACTCCGGTTAAATCCCGATTTCACCCGGAACACTTCCGATATCCAAACATAGGCTTCCAATATATCAATCTTTATGTCTCGACCATTTCGAGACTCCTCGTCATGTCCATGATCACATCCGGGACTCCAAACAACCTTCGGTACATCAAAACGTATAAACTCATAATATAACTGTCATCGAAACCTTAAGCGTGCGGACCCTACGGGTTCGAGAACAATGTAGACATGACCGAGACACGTCTCCGGTTAATAACCAATAGCGGGACCTGGATGCCCATATTGGCTCCTACATATTCTACGAAGATCTTTATCGGTCAGACCGCATAACAACATACGTTGTTCCCTTTGTCATCGGTATGTTACTTGCCCGAGATTCGATTGTCGGTATCCAATACCTAGTTCAATCTCGTTACCGGCAAGTCTCTTTACTTGTTCCTTAATACATCATCTCGCAACTAACTCATTAGTTGCATTGCTTGCAAGGCTTAAGTGATGTGCATTACCGAGAGGGCCCAGAGATACCTCTCCGACGATCGGAGTGACAAATCCTAGTCTCGTAATACGTCAACCCAACATGTACCTTTGGAGACACCTGTAGAGCACCTTTATAATCACCCAGTTACGTTGTGACGTTTGGTAGCACACAAAGTGTTCCTCCGGCACACGGGAGTTACATAATCTCATAGTCATAGGAACATGTATAAGTCATGAAGAAAGCAATAGCAACATACTAAACGATCGGGTGCTAAGCTAATGGAATGGGTCATGTCAATCAGATCATTCAACTAATGATGTGATCCCGTTAATCAAATGACAACTCTTTGTCCATGGTTAGGAAACATAACCATCTTTGATTAACGAGCTAGTCAAGTAGAGGCATACTAGTGACACTCTGTTTGTCTATGTATTCACACATGTATTATGTTTCCGGTTAATACAATTCTAGCATGAATAATAAACCTTTATCATGATATAAGGAAATAAATAATAACTTTATTATTGCCTCTAGGGCATATTTCCTTCAGTCTCCCACTTGCACTAGAGTCAATAATCTAGATTACACTGTAATGATTCTAACACCCATGGAGCTTTGGTGTTGATCATGTTTTGCTCGTGGAAGAGGCTTAGTCAACGGGTCTGCTACATTCAGCTCCGTATGTATCTTGCAAATCTCTATGTCTCCCACCTGGACTAGATCCCGGATGGAATTGAAGCGTCTCTTGATGTGTTTGGTCCTCTTGTGAAATCTGGATTCCTTTGCCAAGGCAATTGCACCAGTATTGTCACAAAAGATTTTCATTGGACCCGATGCACTAGGTATGAAACCTAGATCGGATATGAACTCCTTCATCCAGACCCCTTCGTTTGCTGCTTCCGAAGCAGCTATGTACTCCGCTTCACATGTAGATCCCGCCACGACGTTTTGTTTAGAACTGCACCAACTGACAGCTCCACCGTTTAATGTAAACACGTATCCGGTTTGTGATTTAGAATCATCCGGATCAGTGTCGAAGCTTGCATCAACGTGTAGTGACCTGACCCGAATGGATCACGTCTACTGTGCTACGGTGTCATCCGTGGATCAGTAATGCTGACACCACACAGTACATCGAGGATTTATAGCAGAGTTGCAATCACACACTTATTACATCGATGGCTCAAAAAGAGCTTATTACAATAAATATGGCTGAAGGCCATCTAATATCGATAACAGCGGAAGACTCGGAAGATAAATGGGTCCATCAACTCCAGCGGCATCACTGAGTATAGAACCATGACCTAAAACACCTCAATCGTCGTCTGAAAAGTCTGCAACATTAACGTTGCAGCCCGAAAACGGGTCAGCACATGGAATATGCTGGCAAAGTAACACATAGAGAGTAATGGAATGAAACAGCTATACTATATGCATATATGGCTGGTGGAAAGCTCTATGGTTACAGTTTTGCGTAAAGCCAGTTTTTCCCTACTGCAAAGGAATAAGTTTATTTAACTATCATGGTGGTTGTGAAACATTGAGAATGGTTGACAGCATTCTCAATCCCAATTAAAAATAATTAAAACCCAACAACATTAATTAGAAGTAACATGTTGAGATTCACATGATATTCAAGTACTAGATACTCAAGTTGTCCATAACCGGGGACACGGCTAATCATGATTAGTTTGTTACACTCTGCAGAGGTTTGCGCACTTTTCCCCACATGACTCGATCGCCTCCGTTTGTTTTCTCGCACTACATGGTGTTTGAGAAACGGATGACCGAGACATAGTCTTTCAGAAGCACTAGCACCTTACGTGTGGGGTAGACCGGTACACCTACATCCCCTACATCTGCTAGTCCACCCCGTAAGAGTTCGCACAACTTAGTCAACTATGCTAGAGCCCATAGTAGCATGTGGCTGCACATGGAAGTTTCTAGCATGAAAGATCTTATGATCCCTTTGAGCCTGGGTGGCGGTCCGAAAAAAAAACAGGCAAGTCCTGATAGACATCGGGTGCCTCAATCCACCCAGATGTGTGTTTAAGTTGCCACCTTAGATAAACCATTAAAATTATCAATCTCACATCTGTCATGGATTTCACTCACCCAATCCACGTCTACTAGCATAGCATGGCATAATAAGCAAACGTAGAAGTAACTCCCAAAGGTTTCATAATAATACAAGTGATAGGTACTACCTCATCTACTTCCCATCCCACAATTTAATTAGATCCTAATCATGCAATGTGAGAGGATTGATCTAATGCAATAAAACATGGGTTGTAGAAAAGGTATGATCAAAGTGTTACTTGCCTTGCTGATGATCCGCGAGACCTAGGGTTTCGAAGTAACAAGCGGCGCAATCCGGGTGATCTATCGCAGACAAACAACAAGCATACAATAAGTACTCATCTAATGCACAGGTAAAACTCGAACAAGAGATCGAACCAGATAGTTCAACTTAAGAACTCCAGTTGCAAAGAAAGAACGAACCGAACAAACGACGGAAAAAAAACGGCGGAAGAAAAAAAACAACTCGGTTCTAGCAAGTTGAATCTAGGTCAAAATTTTACTGTAGCAAAAGCTTGTTCAAGTTGATTAGCCGGAACGGCAGTTTCAAGATGAAACTCCAGGCGCTTGAATCACCTGATTCCGATAAACGAGCGAAAAGAAAGACTAGAAAGAAGATCGGATCTGAGATCGCGATCGCGGAATAAATCCGACGAAAAGAAAAAGAAGAACGGTTAAACGAACGGACGTCGTTAACCTAGAAGAATCCGGTGATCACGTTCGTTAGGACGAACGGTCCGGAGAACGGTCCAAAGGCAACTAAATCGGAGAAGAAAACGAATCCGATCTAGGGTTTCGGAGAAGAAAACCGAACGAAAAACCGATCTAGAAAACCGGAAAGGTTTAGAGAAGAAAAGAATCAGAACGATTAGAAGAAAACGATTCGAGGAAAAGAGACGCGGGGCAACCTCCGGCGAGGTCTCCGGCAAGGGGCTCCGGCGGCGTGGGCATGGGGCGGCGGCGGCGCGGGTGTGGGGTGGCGCGGCGCGTGGTGTGGTGGAGCTCTAGGCTTTGGGTTTGATGATTTAGAGGGGGGGTGCTTGGGTATTTATATTGGGGAGGGGTGAGGAGACTTGGGGTAGGAGACAAGAATTAGACTAGGATTAGGAATACTAGATGAAAAAGAAAACGAAACAGGGAAAAGAGCCGGCCTAAGAATCCTATTAGGATTCGGCCAGGGAAACAAGAGGCGGCGGCGGCGGCCTCCTGGCCTTGCGCTGGCGCGCCTGGGCGCAGGGGCGCAGCGGCGGCTGGGGCTGTGGCCGGCCTGGGCCTTGGCCCGGCCGAACCTTGGCTCTTTTTTTTAAAATAGTTTCCACGCACAGAAAAAAAAACAAAAAGAGAACTAAACGAGCTCCGAAAAATCTAAAGTAAATTTTCCCCGACTCCTAAAAATGAGCCGAACAAAATGAACTTTTCTCCGGACCTAAAATGCAATTTTCGAAAACGCACATTTTCCCTATCCAAATAAAATGCAAATAAAACTCCGGCAAACAAAATTGATCTATTTATTAAATCTTCATTTTTCCTAAATTTTGGGAAAGTCATATTATTCCCTCTCTTATATAATTTGACACCGGAAAATTTATTGAAGATAAAATAAATAAATCAAATGATCCTCTTTTCAAATTCGAGAAAACTCTCAAATATGAAAATAACAAAATCTCCAACTCTCTCCGAGGGTCCTTGAGTTGCGTGAAATTTCTAGGATCAACCAAATGCAAGAAAAATATGATATGCATGATGATCTATGTATAACATTCCAAATTGAAAATTTGGGATGTTACACAACGTAACCGTTTACGATGAGCTCTTTGTCACCTCCATATACGAGAAACATATCCTTCATCCTTTCAGGTATTTCAGGATGTTCTTGACCGCTGTCCAGTGATCCACTCCTGGATTACTTTGGTACCTCCCTGCTAAACTTATAGCAAGGCACACATCAGGTCTGGTACACAGCATTGCATACATGATAGAGCCTATGACTGAAGCATAGGGAACATCTTTCATTTTCTCTCTATCTTCTGCAGTGGTCGGGCATTGAGTCTGACTCAACTTCACACCTTGTAACACAGGCAAGAACCCTTTCTTTGCTTGATCCATTTTGAACTTCTTCAAAATCTTGTCAAGGTATGTACTTTGTGAAAGTCCAATTAAGCGTCTTGATCTATCTCTATAGATCTTTATGCCTAATATGTAAGCAGCTTCACCGAGGTCTTTCATTGAAAAATTCTTATTCAAGTATCCCTTTATGCTGTTCAGAAATTCTATATTATTTCCAATCAGTAATATGTCATCCACATATAATATCAGAAATGCTACAGAGCTCCCACTCACTTTCTTGTAAATACAGGCTTCTCCAAAAGTCTGTTTAAAACTAAATGCTTTGATCACACTATCAAAGCGTTTATTCCAACTCCGAGAGGCTTGCACCAGTCCATAAATGGATCGCTGGAGCTTGCACACTTTATTAGCTCCCTTTGGATCGACAAAACCTTCCGGTTGCATCATATACAACTCTTCTTCCAGAAATCCATTCAGGAATGCAGTTTTGACATCCATCTGCCAAATTTCATAATCATAAAATGCGGCAATTGCTAACATGATTCGGACAGACTTAAGCATCGCTACGGGTGAGAAGGTCCCATCGTAGTCAACTCCTTGAACTTGTCGAAAACCTTTTGCGACAAGTCGAGCTTTGTAGACAGTAATATTACCGTCAGCGTCAGTCTTCTTCTTGAAGACCCATTTATTCTCAATTGCTTGCCGATCATCGGGCAAGTCAACCAAAGTCCATACTTTGTTCTCATACATGGATCCCATCTCAGATTTCATGGCTTCAAGCCATTTTGCGGAATCTGGGCTCACCATCGCTTCTTCATAGTTCGTAGGTTCATCATGATCTAGCAGCATGATTTCCAGAACAAGATTACCGTACCACTCTGGCACGGATCTTACTCTGGTTGATCTACGAGGTTCAGTAGTATCTTGTCCTGAAGTTTCATGATCAGTATCATTAGCTTCCTCACTAATTGGGGTAGGTGTCGCAGAAACAGTTTTCTGTGATGTACTACTTTCCAATAAGGGAGTAGGTACAGTTACCTCATCAAGTTCTACTTTCCTCCCACTCATATCTTTTGAGAGAAACTCCTTCTCCAGAAAGTTTCCGAATTTAGCAACAAAAATCTTGCCTTCGGATCTGTGATAGAAGGTGTATCCAATAGTTTCCTTTGGATATCCTATGAAGACACATTTCTCCGATTTGGGTTCGAGCTTATCAGGTTGAAGCTTTTTCACATAAGCATCGCAACCCCAAACTTTCAGAAACGACAACTTTGGTTTCTTGCCAAACCAGAGTTCATAAGGCGTCGTCTCAACGGATTTTGATGGTGCCCTATTTAACGTGAATGCGGCCGTCTCTAAAGCATAACTCCAAAATGATAGCGGTAAATCAGTAAGAGACATCATAGATCGCACCATATCTAGTAAAGTACGATTACGACGTTCGAACACACCATTACGCTGTGGTGTTCCGGGTGGCGTGAGTTGCGAAACTATTCCGCATTGTTTCAAATGTACACCAAACTCGTAACTCAAATATTCTCCTCCACGATCAGATCGTAGAAACTTTATTTTGTTGTTACGATGATTTTCAACTTCACTCTGAAATTCTTTGAACTTTTCAAATGTTTCAGACTTATGTTTCATTAAGTAGATATACCCATATCTGCTTAAGTCATCTGTGAAGGTGATAAAATAACGATAGCCGCCACGAGCCTCAGTATTCATTAGACCACATACATCTGTATGTATGATTTCCAACAAATCTGTTGCTCTCTCCATAGTACCGAAGAACGGTGTTTTAGTCATCTTGCCCATGAGGCACGGTTCGCAAGTACCAAGTGATTCATAATCAAGTGGTTCCAAAAGTCCATCAGTATGGAGTTTCTTCATGCGCTTTACACCGATATGACCTAAACGGCAGTGCCACAAATAAGTTGCACCATCATTATCAACTCTGCATCTTTTGGCTTCAACATTATGAATATGTGTGTCACTACTATCGAGATTCAATAAAAATAGACCACTCTTCAAGGGTGCATGACCATAAAAGATATTACTCATATAAATAGAACAACCATTATTCTCTGATTTAAATGAATAACCGTCTCGCATCAAACAAGATCCAGATATAATGTTCATGCTCAACGTTGGCACCAAATAACAATTATTTAGGTCTAATACTAATCCCGAAGGTAGATGTAGAGGTAGCGTGCCGACCGCGATCACATCGACTTTGGAACCGTTTCCTACGCGCATCGTCACCTCGTCCTTAGCCAATCTTCGCTTAATCCGTAGTGCCTGTTTCGAGTTGCGAATATTAGCAACAGAACCAGTATCAAATACCCAGGTGCTACTGCGAGCATTAGTAAGGTACACATCAATAACATGTATGTCACATATACCTTCGTTCACCTTGCCATCCTTCTTATCTGCCAAATACTTGGGGTAGTTCCGCCTCCAGTGCCCAGTCTGCTTGCAGTAGAAGCACTCAGTTTCAGGCTTAGGTCCAGCCTTGGGTTTCTTCTCTTGAGCAGCAACTTTCTTGCTGTTCTTCTTGAAGCTCCCCTTCTTCTTCCCTTTGCCCTTTTTCTTGAAACTAGTGGTCTTGTTGACCATCAACACTTGATGCTCCTTTTTGATTTCTACCTCCGCAGCTTTCAGCATTGCGAAGAGCTCAGGAATAGTCTTATTCATCCCTTGCATATTATAGTTCATCACGAAGCTCTTGTAGCTTGGTGGCAGTGATTGGAGAATTCTGTCAATGACGCAATCATCTGGAAGATTAACTCCCATCTGAATCAAGTGATTATTATACCCAGACATTTTGAGTATATGCTCACTGACAGAACTGTTCTCCTCCATCTTGCAGCTATAGAACTTATTGGAGACTTCATATCTCTCAATCCGGGCATTTGCTTGAAATATTAACTTCAACTCCTGGAACATCTCATATGCTCCATGATGTTCAAAACGTCGTTGAAGTCCCGATTCTAAGCCGTAAAGCATGTCACACTGAACTATCGAGTAGTCATCAGCTTTGCTCTGCCAGACGTTCATAACATCTGGTGTTGCTCCTGCAGCAGGCCTGGCACCCAGCGGTGCTTCCAGGACGTAATTCTTCTGTGCAGCAATGAGGATAATCCTCAAGTTACGGACCCAGTCCGTGTAATTGCTACCATCATCTTTCAACTTTGCTTTCTCAAGGAACGCATTAAAATTCAACGGAACAACAGCACGGGCCATCTATCTACAATCAAACATACATGAGCAAGATACTATCAGGTACTAAGTTCATGATAAATTTAAGTTCAATTAGTCAAATTACTTAAAGAACTCCCACTTAGATAGACATCCCTCTAATCCTCTAAGTGATCACGTGATCCAAATCAACTAAACCATGTCCGATCATCACGTGAGATGGAGTAGTTTCATTGGTGAACATCACTATATTGATCATATCTACTATATGATTCACGCTCGACCTTTCGGTCTCCGTGTTCCGAGGCCATATCTGTATATGCTTGGCTCGTCAAGTATAACCTGAGTATTCCGCGTGTGCAACTGTTTTGCACCCGTTGTATTTGAACGAAGAGCCTATCACACCCGATCATCACGTGGTGTCTCAGCACGAAGAACTTTCGCAACGGTGCATACTCAGGGAGAACACTTCTTGATAATTTAGTGAGGGATCATCTTATAATGCTACCGTCAATCAAAGCAAGATAAGATGCATAAAAGATAAACATCACATGCAATCAATATAAGTGATATGATATGGCCATCATCATCTTGTGCTTGTGATCTCCATCTCCGAAGCACCGTCATGATCACCATCGTCACCGGCGCGACACCTTGATCTCCATCGTAGCATCGTTGTCGTCCTCGCCAATCTTATGCCTTCCACGACTATCGCTACCGCTTAGTGATAAAGTAAAGCATTACAACGCGATTGCATTGCATACAATAAAGCGACAACCATATGGCTCCTGCCAGTTGCCGATAACTCGGTTACAAAACATGATCATCTCATACAATAAAATTTAGCATCATGTCTTGACCATATCACATCACAACATGCCCTGCAAAAACAAGTTAGACGTCCTACTTTGTTGTTGCAAGTTTTACGTGGCTGCTACGGGCTTAAGCAAGAACCAATCTTTACCTACGCATCAAAACCACAACGATAGTTTGTCAAGTTGTTGTTTTAACCTTCGCAAGGACCGGGCGTAGCCACACTCGGTTCAACTAAAGTTGGAGAAACTGTCACCCGCAAGCCACCTATGTGCAAAGCACGTCGGGAGAACCGGTCTCGCGTAAGCGTACGCGTAATGTCGGTCCGGGCCGCTTCGTCCAACAATACCGCCGAACCAAAGTATGACATGCTGGTAAGCAGTATGACTTATATCGCCCACAACTCACTTGTGTTCTACTCGTGCATATAACATCAAACCATAAAACCTAGGCTCGGATGCCACTGTTGGGGAACGTAGTAATTTCAAAATTTTCCTACGCACACGCAAGATCATGGTGATGCATAGCAACGAGGGGAGAGTGTGATCTACGTACCCTTGTAGATCGACAACGGAAGCGTTTGGTTGATGTAGTCGTACGTCTTCACGGCCCGACCGATCAAGCACCGAAACTACGGCACCTCCGAGTTTTAGCACACGTTCAGCTCGATGACGATCCCCGGACTCCGATCCAGCAAAGTGTCGGGGAAGAGTTCCGTCAGCACGACGGCGTGGTGACGATCTTAATGTACTACTGTCGCAGGGCTTCGCCTAAGCACCGCTACAATATTATCGAGGACTATGGTGGCAGGGGGCACCGCACACGACTAAGAATAAGATCACGTGGATCAACTTGTGTGTCTCTGGGGTTCCTCTGCCTCCGTATATAAAGGATCAAGGGGGGGTGCGGCCGGCCTAGGAGAGGCGCGCCAGGAGGAGTCCTACTCCCTCTGGGAGTAGGATTCCCCCCCCCAATCCTAGTTGGAATAGGATTTGCGGAGGGGGGAAAAGAGAGAGGGGGGCCGGCCCCCTCTCCTTGTCCTATTCGGACCAAGGGAGGGGAGGGGCGCGCGGCCCATCTTGGGCTGCCCCTTCTCTTTTCCACTAAGGCCCACTAAGGCCCATATAGCTCCTGGGGGGTTCCGGTAACCTCCCGGTACTCCGGTAAAATCCCGATTTCACCCGGAACACTTCCGATATCCAAACATAGGCTTCCAATATATCAATCTTTATGTCTCGACCATTTCGAGACTCCTCGTCATGTCCGTGATCACATCCGGGACTCCGAACAACCTTCGGTACATCAAGACGTATAAACTCATAATATAACTGTCATTGAAACCTTAAGTGTGCGAACCCTACGGGTTCGAGAACAATGTAGACATGACCGAGACACGTCTCCGGTCAATAACCAATAGCGGGACCTGGATGCCCATATTGGCTCCTACATATTCTACGAAGATCTTTATCGGTCAGACCGCATAACAACATACGTTGTTCCCTTTGTCATCGGTATGTTACTTGCCCGAGATTCGATCGTCGGTATCCAATACCTAGTTCAATCTCGTTACCGGCAAGTCTCTTTACTCGTTCCGTAATACATCATCTCGCAACTAACTCATTAGTTGCATTGCTTGCAAGGCTTAAGTGATGTGCATTACCGAGAGGGCCCAGAGATACCTCTCCGACGATCGGAGTGACAAATCCTACTCTCAAAATATGCCAACCCAACAAGTACCTTCGGAGACACCTGTAGAGCACCTTTATAATCACCCAGTTACGTTGTGACGTTTGGTAGCACACAAAGTGTTCCTCCGGCACACAGGAGTTACATAATCTCATAGTCATAGGAACATGTATAAGTCATGAAGAAAGCAATAGCAACATACTAAACGATCGGGTGCTAAGCTAATGGAATGGGTCATGTCAATCAGATCATTCAACTAATGATGTGATCCCATTAATCAAATGACAACTCTTTGTCCATGGTTAGGAAACATAACCATCTTTGATTAACGAGCTAGTCAAGTAGAGGCATACTAGTGACACTCTGTTTGTCTATGTATTCACACATGTATTATGTTTCCGGTTAATACAATTCTAGCATGAATAATAAACCTTTATCATGATATAAGGAAATAAATAATAACTTTATTATTGCCTCTAGGGCATATTTCCTTCAGGCGCGCCCTGGTAGGGGGGGCGCGCCCCCCACCCTCGTGAGCAGGGTGTGGGCCCCCTGGACTTCATCTTTGGCGAGGATTTTTCTTTATTTATTTTAATATATTCCGTGGAGTTTCAGGACTTTTGGAGTTGCGTAGAATAGGTCTCTAATATTTGCTCCTTTTCCAGCCCAGAATTCCAGCTGCCGGCATTCTCCCTCTTTATGTAGACCTTGTAAAATAAGAGAGAATAGCCATAAATATCTAATTGGATGTAGGGGAGCATGAACCATTATTGTTGACATTACCCTTGAGGTAAAAGGTTGTGGGGTAAAACTATAAGCCCCTATCTTTCTCTGTGTCCGATTGAAACTCTATAAACACAAGTATCGCGTGAGTGTTAGCAATTATGAAGGACTAGATGATAGTTGAGTATGTGGACTTGCTTTTAAGCTCTGACATAGACTCTTTCCGATGTTATGATAAATTGCAATTGTTTCGATGACTTAGGTTATAGTTTGTTGGAGCCCAATAAGATTTATGATTCATACTTTTGCATTGTGAATAGATCATCGCTTGAACATAAGTAATCATATGACAAAATCTATTCTTTCCAACATGCTAAGCTTGCCAAAGGATAAAATGAAAAAGAAAAGGTGAAGATCACCATGACTCTTGCAAAAGGTAGAAGATAATAATAGAGGATAGGCCCTTCGCAGAGGGAAGTAGAGGCTTATAGTTTTACCCCACAACCTTTTACATCAAGGGTAATGTCAACAATAATGGTTCATGCTCCCCTACATCCAATTAGATATATATATATCATATTCTTTCCAACATGCTAAGCTTGCCAAAGGATAAAATGAAAAAGAAAAGGTGAAGATCACCATGACTCTTGCAAAAGGTAGAAGATAATAATCAGGCCCTTGACTCAACACTAATCTTTATTATATATAGCTCACGGACTCGATTACAAAGAAAGATCATAAAGCAAAACTCAAAACTAGATCATGCCATAGACTTTATTCTACTAGATCAAGATACTACTAATAAGATCGAACTAATAAAAACGGTAAAGATAGGAGTTGTGATTGTGATACGATACCGGGGCACCTCCCCCAAGCTTGGCAGTTGCCAAGGGGAGTGCCCATACCCATGTGATTATATCTCCTTCTTTGTTGTTGAAGAAGGTGGTGAAGGTTTTGTTGATGAAGCAAGCTTGCCATCCATCTTCCAAGGCATAGGCTCACCGTCATAGAAGGATGATCGAGTCTCCGGGATCCTCAAATCTGCAGCCAAACTCATCCTTTTGAATCTATATTCATACTCACAGTTTTGATTTTGCACGTCATAGATTTGGGCTTGGAGGTGCTCGATCTTCTCATGAAGCTTGAAGATGGCCTCCCCGATGTTGTCAGCATCCAACTTGTGGTTGCTAGTGAACTCCGCGATCATCATGTGGTTGGAGTTGAGTCCCCGTTCCACCATCTTTTGACACTTGAAAACTTGTTGTTCCACTGCTTCGAGCCTCATCTCCACGCTTCCGGTCCCCTTTGGTCCCTCCTCATCGCGGATGTGCAGCAACCCATCACGCAACTCAATGGTTTGAGGGTGTCACAGCACCTCCGCAAGGTAAGGGTTAATGACCTTCTCGAAGAACTTGTCCTTGGAAGCACTTGGGGCCAACATGATGATCTAGATCTGTCAAAAAAACAGCTCGAAACAAGAACAGAGGAGATTTGCGTGATACGGGAGTCAAAACCTTAGGGAAGTTATATAATGAATTTTTACCGACCAAAATACGTATCGTGCAAGAAAACGGAGTCCGAAAGGCACACGAGCTGCTCATGAGGTAGGGGCGCGCCCACCACCCTCGTGGGGCCCTCGTGTCCTTCCCCGACTGCTACTTATTTTTCTAAATATTCCAAAACGGAGAAATATTGCCTTAGAAATTGTTTTGGAGTCGGTTTACTTACCGTATCACATACCTATTCCTTTTCGGAGTTTGAAACATTCCAAAAAGTGTCCCTTATGTATTCCTCCGGGGTTACGGTTTCAATAATATTGGTTTCAACATTTATGGTATTACCTGAGATATAATGTTTAATTCTTTGACCGTTTACCACCTTCGGATTTGTGCCTTCGAAGTTGTTGATCTTTATGGCACCGGAACGATAGACCTCTTCGATAACATAGGGGCCTTCCCATTTAGAGAGAAGTTTTCCTGCAAAAAATCTTAAACGAGAGTTGTATAGAAATACATAATCACCTACATTAAACTCACGCTTTTGTATCCTTTTGTCATGCCATCTTTTAACTTTTTCCTTAAATAACTTGGCATTTTCATAAGCTTGGGTTCTCCATTCATCAAGTGAGGTAATATCAAATAACCTCTTCTCACCAGCAAGTTTGAAATCATAGTTGAGCTCTTTAATGGCCCAATAGGCCTTATGTTCTAGTTCGAGAGGTAGGTGACATGCTTTTCCATATACCATTTTATATGGAGACATACCCATAGGATTTTTGTATGCAGTTCTATATGCCCATAATGCATCATCAAGTTTCTTGGACCAATTCTTTCTAGACCTATTAACAGTCTTTTGCAAAATTAATTTGAGCTCTCTATTGCTCAATTCTACTTGACCACTAGACCGAGGATGATAAGGAGATACAATTTTATGATTGACATCATATTTAGCAAGCATTTTACGGAAAGCACCATGAATAAAGTGTGAACCACCATCAGTCATTAAATATCTATGGACTCCAAACCTCGGAAAAATAACTTCTTTAAGCATTTTAATGGAAGTGTTATGATCAGCACTGCTAGTTGGAATATCTTCTACCCACTTAGTAACGTAATCAACAACAACTAGAATATGTGTGTATCCATTAGAGGCAAGAAAAGGTCCCATATAATCAAAGCCCCAAACATCAAACGGTTCAATAACAAGAGAATAATTCATAGGCATTTCTTGACGTCTACTAATATTACCAATTCTTTGACATTCATCACAAGACAAGACAAACTTACGGGCATCCTTGAAGAGAGTAGGCAAATAAAACCCGGATTGCAATACCTTATGTGCAGTTCTGTCTCCAGTGTGGTGTCCTCCATAAGCTTCGGAGTGACACTTGCGTAGGATCTGTTCCTGTTCATGCTCAGGTACACAACGTCTAATAACACCATCTACTCCTTCTTTATAAAGGTGTGGGTCATCCCAAAAGTAATGTCTCAAATCATAGAAAAACTTTTTATTTTGTTGGTATGTGAAGCTAGGTGGTATAAACTTAGCAACAATATAATTAGCATAATCAGCATACCAAGGAGTACTACGAGAAGTACTTATAACATTTAATTGTTCATCAGGAAAGCTATCATTAATAGGTAGTGGGTCATCAAGAACATTCTCTAACCTAGAAAAGTTGTCTACTACGGGGTTCTCAGCTCCTTTTCTATCAACAATATGCAAATCAAATTCTTGCAGCAAGAGAACCCATCTAATAAGTCTAGGTTTAGCATATTTCTTTTCCATAAGATATTTAATAGCAACATGATCAGTGTGAATAGTTACTTTAGAATCAACAATATAAGGTCTGAACTTATCACAAGCAAATACAACTGCTAAAAGTTCTTTTTCAGTAGTAGCATAGTTTCTTTGAGCATTGTCTAGGGTCTTACTAGCATAATGGATAACATTTAATTTTTTATCAACTCTTTGCCCTAGAACAGCACCTACAGCATAATCACTAGTATCACACATAATTTCAAAGGGTAAATTCCAATCAGGTGGCTGAACAACAGGTGCAGAGACTAATGTTTTCTTAAGTATTTCAAATGCTTCTACACAATCATCATCAAAGACAAATGGTATATCTTTTTGCAATAAATTAGTCAGAGGCCGAGAAATTTTTGAGAAGTCCTTAATGAACCTCCTGTAAAATCCGGCGTGACCAAGGAAACTTCTTATACCTTTGATGTCCTTGGGACATGGCATCTTTTCAATAGCATCAACTTTGGCTTTATCGACTTCAATACCTTTTTCGGAAACTTTGTGCCCCAAAACAATACCTTCATTAACCATAAAGTGGCACTTTTCCCAATTCAAGACAAGATTAGTTTCTTCACATCACTGCAACACTCGATCAAGATTGCTCAAACAATCATCAAAAGAGGAACCATAGACGGAAAAGTCGTCCATGAAAACCTCACAAATCTTTTAACAAAAGTCAGAGAATATAGACATCATGCATCTTTGAAAGGTAGCAGGTGCATTACATAAACCAAAAGGCATACGTCTATAAGCAAAAGTACCAAAAGGGCATGTAAAAGTAGTCTTTGATTGATCTCTAGCCGACACAGCTATTTGAGAGAAACCAGAATAACCATCAAGAAAGCAATAGTGTGTATGTTTGCATAATCTTTCTAACATTTGACCAATAAAAGGTAAAGGGTAATGATCTTTCTTAGTAGCTTTATTTAATTTACAGAAATCAATTACTATCCTATAACTTGTAATAATTCTTTGTGGAATCAATTCATCTTTATCATTAGGAACAATAGCAATACCTCCCTTCTTAGGGACACAATGGACAAGACTTACCCACTGACTATCAGCAACGGGATAAATTATACCTGCCTCCAGAAGCTTGAGTATTTCTTTTCTTACTACTTCTTTCATTTTTAGGATTCAGGCGTCGTTGAGGATCATGAACTGGTTTGGCATCTGCTTCCAAATTTATTTTATGTTGACATAGAGTGGGACTAATGCCCTTAAGATCATCAAGAGTATATCCAATAGCAGCATGATGCTTCTTCAGAGTTTTCAATAATCTTTCTTCTTCATGCTCTGAAAGGTTAGCACTAATAATAATAGGATATATCTTCTTTTCATCAAGATAAGTATTTAAGATTATCCGGCAACGGTTTAAGCTCAAACACGGGGTCACCCTTGGGTGGAGGGGGATCCCCTAAAATTTCAACAGGCGAATTGTGTTGCAGAATAGGTTCCTGTTTAAAGATTACTTCATCTATTTCCCTTCTTTCATTCATGAACATGTCATTTTCATGGTCTAGTAAATTGTGTTCTAAAGGATCACTAGGAGGTACGGCAATAGAAGCAAGACCAATAATTTCATCCTTACTAGGTAATTCTTCCTCACGGTGTTGTTTACTAAATTTAGAGAAATTAAACTCATGAACCATATCATCCAAGCCAATAGTAACAACATTCTTTTCGCAATCTATCCTAGCATTAACAGTGTTCAAGAAGGGTCTACCAAATATAATGGGACAAAAACTATCTTGTGGAGAAGTAAGAACAAGAAAATCAGTAGGATATTTAGTTTTCCCACACAAGACTTCAACATCTCTAACAATCCCAATTGGTGAAATAGTATCTCTATTGGCAAGTTTAATTGTGACATCAATTTCTTATAACTCAGCAGGTGCAATCTCATTCTTAATTTCTTCGTATAAAGTATGCGGTATAACACTGGCACTAGCACCCATATCACATAAGCCATGATAACAATGATCTCCTATTTTAACAAAAATAACAGGCACGCCTACCACAGGTCTATGTTTATCTTTATCACAAGGCTTAGCAATTCTAGCAGTTTCACCTTCGAACTGAATAACATGCCCATCGATATTATCAAACAAGAGATCTTTAACAATAGCAATATTAGGTTCTACTTTAACTTGCTCAGGGGGTACATAAGTCCTGATATTGCTTTTATGAACAACAGTTGAAGCTTTAGCATGATCCTTTACTCTAACAGGGAAAGGTGGTTTCTCAACATAAGAAGTAGGAATAATAGGATCATTATAAGTGACAGTCTTTTCTTCAACTTTAATAGGTGCAGCTACTTTTACTTCTATGGGAGGATAATATTTAAACCACTTCTCCTTAGGGAGATCAACATATGTAGCAAAAGATTCACAGAAAGAAGTTACTATCTCAGAGTCAAGTCCGTATTTAGTGCTAAACTTACGAAAAATATCGGTATCCATGAAAGATTTAACACAATCAAACTTAGGTGTCATACCTGACTCCTTACCTTCGTCGAGGTCCCAATCTTCAGAGTTGCGTTTAACTCTATCCAATAAATTCCATCTGAATTCAATAGTCTTCATCATAAAAGAGTCAGCACAAGAAGTATCGAGCATGGTGCGATTTTTTTCAAAAAGCCGAGCATAAAATTTTTGCATAATTATTTCTCTCGAGAGCTCATGATTGGGACATGAATATAACATTGATTTAAGCCTCCCCCAAGCTTGAGCGATGCTTTCTCCTTGGCGAGGCCAGAAATTATATATATAATTGCGATCACGACGAACAAGATGCATAGGGTAATACTTTTGATGAAATTCCAATTTCAATCTTTTATAGTCCCAAGATCTCGTATCACATAGCATATACCATATCAATGCGTCTTCCTTCAAAGATAAAGGAAAGACCTTCTTCTTAGAAACATCATCGGATACACCTGCAAGCTGAAATAATCAACAAACTTCATCCACATATAATAAGTGCTCATCAGGATGCTTTGTTCCATCTCCTGTAAAAGGATTAGTAGCAGTTTTTTCATTATACCCGAAGGAAATATAAAAGGAGTTTCATTTTCAATAGGTTCAGTAGGTTGAGGAGCAACTCTTTGCTCTACTGGACGGGGTGAAGATACCCCGAACAAGCCTCTCAGAGAATTACTTTCCATAGTAACAAGTGACAGTAAATTTCAGCACACTATATAAATTTTTCCTTACCAAATTCCACCTACCAGAAGCGCTACACTCCCCGGCAACGGCGCCAGAAAAGAGTCTTGATGACCCACAAGTATAGGGGATCTATCATAGTCCTTTTGATAAGTAAGAGTGTCGAACCCAACGAAGAGCAGAAGGAAATGATAAGCGGTTTTCAGCAAGGTATTCTCTGCAAGTACTGAAATAAGTGGTAACAGATAGTTTTGTGACAAGGTAAATTGTAACAAGCAACAAGTAACAAAAGTAAATAAAGTGCAGCAAGGTGGCCCAATCCTTTTTGTAGCAAAGGACAAGCCGGAACAAACTCTTATAATAAGAAAAGCGCTTCCGAGGACACATGGGAATATCGTCAAGCTAGTTTTCATCACGTTCATATGATTCGCGTTTGATACTTTGATAATTTGATATGTGGGTGGACCGGTGCTTGGGTGTTGTTCTTACTTGAACAAGAATCCCACTTATGATTAACCTCTATTGCAAGCATCCGCAACTACAACAAAAGTATTAAGGTAAACCTAACCATAGCATGAAACAAGTGGATCCAAATCAGCCCCTTACGAAGCAACGCATAAACTAGGGTTTAAGCTTCTGTCACTCTAGCAACCCATCATCTACTTATTACTTCCCAATGCCTTCCTCTAGGCCCAAATAATGGTGAAGTGTTATGTAGTCGACGTTCACATAACACCACTAGAGACTAGACAACATACATCTTATCAAAATATCAAACGAATACCAAATTCACATGACTACTAATAGCGAGACTTCTCCCTTGTCCTCAGGAACAAACGTAACTACTCACAAAGCATATTCATGTTCATAATCAGAGGGGTAATAATATGCATATAGGATCTGAACATATGATCTTCCACCAAATAAACCAACTAGCATCAACTACAAGGAGTAATCAACACTACTAGCAACCTACTAGCACCAATCCCGGACTTTGAGACAAGAATTGGATACAAGAGATAAACTAGGGTTTGGAGATGAGATGGTGCTGGTGAAGATGTTGATGGAGATTGCCCTCTCCCGATGAGAGGAGCGTTGGTGATGACGATGGCGATGATTTCCCCCTCCCGGAGGGAAGTATCCCCGGCAGAACAGCTCTGCCGGAGCTCTAGATTGGTTTTGCCTCGGTTCCGCCTCGTGGCGGCGGAGTCTCGTCCCGAAAGGTTGCTTCCTATTTTTTTTCTCATCGAAGGGCTTCATATAGCAGAAGATGGATGTAGGAGACCCACAAGGGGGCCCACGAGGTAGGGGGGCGCGCCCTGGTAGGTGGGGCGCGCCCCCACCCTCGTGAGCAGGGTGTGGGCCCCCTGGACTTCATCTTTGGCGAGGATTTTTCTTTATTTATTTTAAGATATTCCGTGGAGTTTCAGGACTTTTGAAGTTGCGCAGAATAGGTCTCTAATATTTGCTCCTTTTCCAGCCCAGAATTCCAGCTGCCGGCATTCTCCCTCTGATGTGGGCATAGATACGTCTACAGATATTACACGACACAATTTTCAGGTAATTTCTATTGATCATTATATGTTACTATATTTTATTATCAGGGACAAAAATACTACACCATTTTATTTCTTGTGCAGAGTTCTTGAAGGCATCTGCAACATAAATATGAAGATGTTGAAGATTGCATGGCCCATGCAAGTGCACACACACACGCATCAGAAAGGAGCAAAGGTGCTTGGAGAGATGAGGGCCATCCATGTTGCATGCTACATGCACAAGTCTTTTAAAATACAAAAGAAGAGAAGAAGGATTAGACTTAATAGACCAGAGAAGCTACGTGCACACCAGCCCATCTCATTGATTGAAGAAGGAATTAGTCCCAGAAGGCCTAATATCCGGTCAAAGGTATGGGTCGGCTCCTAGTGAACTTTTCCTTCGACGCGTAGCAGTCCACGCTGGACACGTTGACGCGCAGCGGCACAGTTAGGCGGCGGCCGCGTATAATAAATATTTAGTATAGATTAGGGTTTAGACTCGGGTTTTGTTTAGAGAAGTTTAGCTATTGCTACTTTTATTTGTCTTCGCTCGTAGCGGCTAGTGCGACCATCAAGACATCCTATCGGAACCCCATCTTGTGAAATTAATCCCATCTAGCATATTCACAATTTTGAGATTGCTTGGCTATTATTTTCTTGCATGTTCTTCGATTTGCTTGCAGGAAAAATCCTTCGTGGATAGGTCGATCGCGCCGTTGGCTCGGTCGATAACGCTGTGGAGTTGGTTCAGCGATTGCCGTGGATATCAGTCATGTACGGTTCTTCCTGTACGGTTGGTAGCCGGATCGTGAGGGTCAAGTCCCACCCAAAATCGTAGTTATCTTCCTCTCATCGAAAGATCGGGTCCCCAGTTCACATCAAGTGGTATCAGTTTTCAGATTCATCGGTGAGAGATTTACAGTTTTATTAGATTAGATTGATTTTAGTCCTACAACCCAAAAAAATTAGATTAGTTCATCCGCTGCACCTACCTTTTTAGCCTCTAGCAATTTTTGCATCTAGTATTTGTATAGTTGAATTTTTGGTTGCATTCATCTAATACTAGTGCTGGTTTAGATTTGTTTGGGAGGAAATCATCTACTAGATCAATTTGTTTTTGTCCGCCCTACCTTTTCTACCGCAAGCTCATTCCTAATCTGAGAAAAACAAAGCAAGATTGCATCGGCCTGTTTCACCTCTTGCCGATTCTCGCGCCTGCCGCCTGTCCGCCTGTCGCGTCCCCAACTGCACGTTGCTTCGCAGTACTCCACCAAGACTACTCCTGAGTCCAGACAACGCTACCTGCTACTGTTGCACGTTTGGTGTTGCCTAACCACACTTGCCTTTAATTTTTACTGGAGTAGTACGTCACCTGGTCACTTTGGTTGCATCTTTATCTTTTGTTTACATCTTGTAGCTAATCTGGAGTATACACGTACGGCCTGGTAAAAAAAAGACAAAAAAAAGAAAAAAAGAGAAGAAAAATAAAGGAAAATAGCAAAAAAAAAGAACAAAAAGAAAGTTGAGAGAAAAAAAAGATCAGGCCGGCTAGCATATTTTTTGGGACTGTTTAGCTACTCTGGACATTATTTTTCTTGCGATCGCCGCTCCATCTATTATATATTTCCGAGCTTTGTCATACACTCGTTTGTACTTCACTTATATCTAGCTACTTAAAGCTGTCACATATTTTCATTCGGTTTTCACTCCCTTGATTCAGTATCTGGGCTTAGATTGTTTTCTCTCTTACTAGTCGACTGCCAGCACTAGTTAGAAGTTTGAACAATCATTCAACTTGCATTGCTTTTTCTAATTTGTGCCACTGATATTGTGAGTTGAGAAACCTTTGCCAAGCTACACTTTTTCCTACCAATAAGTACAGGTCCCGACACTACTGATTCTTGGTTATCGCTCCATCCAATCTTCATCGGTCGTTTGAAGCCAACACCAACGCGTCGATCACCACCTGTTGCATTGGTAAAAACAAGTAAGAATTTGATACTAAGTTTGAGTGTGAGCGAATTTTGTCCACCACATCCTGTTAGTTGATAGGGATTATACATTGTTTTTTTTCTCGTTCTCTAACAATGGCACAGGATCAGCCCACACTTGAGGGTCTCACCGCGGATGTGAAAGTCACCAGCGAGCGTCTTGCCCAACTTGAGGGTGCTCAGATTGCGACCGAAGAAAGGCTCAAGGCCATAGAGGATGCACAGGGTGTTGCAAACACACAGCTAAAGGACATCTTGTCACGTCTTGACGAGTTGCGGACTGCACCCCCCATCAACAACAATGTTGATCCTCGCAACTCCATGGGTGGCGGCGCTATTTTGCGAGCTCGGCGTGTGCCCATGGGTCATCCACAACACCCAGCTACTACCATTGATGCCTCCACCATAAACCAACACCAACAAATTCCTCCCCGCGTCGAGCAACATGGGGACAACAACGAGGATTATTCTGGTGACACCGAAGACGACCAAATGGTCAACCACCACAATGACCGTGCTCATCGACAACAACGTTTCAACCGTCGCGGTATGGCACGAGGTCTACCCAGGTATGATGTTCGAGATTATGAACACTCTAGTGCCAAAATCAAATTTACTATTCCTGCATTTAATGGTAAATATAATCCAGATGTTTATCTTGACTGGGAACTTTCTGTTGAACAAAAATTTGCATGTCATGATATTCCTGAGAACCAAAGAGTTAGGGCAGCCACTAGTGAATTTACAAACTTTGCTTCCATGTGGTGGAGTGAATATTGTCGTATTAATGCAAATAATATACCTACTACTTGGGATGCTTTAAAACGAGCTATGCGACAGCGTTATGTTCCTTCATATTATGCTCGTGATAAACTAAATGAATTGCAACGTTTAAAACAAGGTAGCAGCTCTGTAGAGGATTATTATCAAGAATTGCAAACTGGCTTAGTGCGATGTGGCTTAGTTGAAACCGACGATGCTATGATGGCTAGATTTTTAGGTGGTTTGAATCGTGATATTCAGGATATGTTGGACTCTAAGGAGTACAATTCTATTACTCGTTTGTTTCATTTTGCTTGTAAAGCTGAAAGGGAAGTACAGGGACGACACAACAAGGGACGAGGTAACTTTTCTGCAGGTCGTCACTCATCATGGACACACTCTCCAACTATCCCACCCACTACCGAGGCAACACCACATAACTCGAACAATGGTGCATTCCCAACAAGTTCAAAATCAGCTCCACAATCCTCTGCGACTTCGAAAGCAATATCTCTAGCACCCACCACCTCGTCTGGACGCACAAGAGACATGAAGTGTCATATATGCAAAGGTGGCGGGCACTTGATGAAGGACTGTCCAAATAAACGAACATTCATTGTGCGGGAAGATGGTGAGTACTCTTCTGCTAGTGATTTGGATGAAGATACACGTGCTATGCTTGCCACTAATAATGCAGGTGACTCTAAGGAGCATGACACGGATGAGATACATATTAATGCTGAGATGGCAGATCAGTACCCAAGCCTTGTAATCATGCGCGTACTTAGTGCCCAGGTGGGGCATGATGAGATGCCTCAACGCCATAATCTTTTTCAAACTAAGTTTGTTGTCAAAGGGCATTCTGTTCGTGTGATCATTGATGGTGGAAGCTGCAATAATTTGGCGAGTATTGAAATGGTAGAGAAGCTTTGCCTCACCACTACGAGACACCCCCATCCATATTACATCCAATGGTTCAACGACTGTGGTAAGTTGAAGGTAACGCGTCGTGTGAGAGTCCATTTTACACTTGGTTCGTACCATGATTTTTTTGACTGTGATGTCGCTCCTATGCAAGCTTGTTCTTTATTGTTAGGTCGACCTTGGCAATATGATAATAGTGTCACCCATCATGGTAGAACAAATTCGTATACTCTCATGTTTGAAGGAAAAACCATTAACTTGCTTCCCATGACCCCCGGTGAAATAATAAATGATGAGAAGGCTAAATCATCGGATTGTACTACCTACACTATGCTTGCCATCAATTCTGAAAATTTTCCATTCAATGTCCCAACTTGTGCTCTGGATATACTGTGTGCTCAAATAGTTAATTTGCATCCATATCATTCATATATAGACTATGTGTGGGATAAAATTTGTCATGATATTCATAATGGCGTTATTACAAAATTATCACACCCTGATGCGCTAACGCCGTTGCAACGGTCTATATGTGTTGCATCTATTTTTGCTTTGCTCTATGATGTGTTCCAGATAAATAAAAGCCGAGGACGGCTTTGTTTTCAAGAAAGGGGGGATGATGTGGGCATAGATACGTCTACAAATATTACACGACACAATTTTCAGGTAATTTCTATTGATCATTATATGTTACTATATTTTATTATCAGGGAAAAAAATACTATACCATTTTATTTCTTGTGCAGAGTTCTTGAAGGCATCTGCAACATAAATATGAAGATGTTGAAGATTGCATGGCCCATGCAAGTGCACACACACATGCATCAGAAAGGAGCAAAGGTGCTTGGAGAGATGAGGGCCATCCATGTTGCATGCTACATGCACAAGTCTTTTAAAATACAAAAGAAGAGAAGAAGGATTAGACTTAATGGACCAGAGAAGCTACGTGCACACCAGCCCATCTCATTGATTCAAGAAGGAATTAGTCCCAGAAGGCCTAATATCCGGTCAAACATATGGGCCGGCTCCTAGTGAACTTTTCCTTCGACGCGTAGCAGTCCACGCTGGACACGTCGACGCGCAGCGCCACAGTTAGGCGGCGGCCGCGTATAATAAATACTTAGTATAGATTAGGGTTTAGACTTGGGTTTTGTTTAGAGAAGTTTAGCTATTGCTAGTTTTATTTGTCTTCGCTCGTAGCGGCTAGTGCGACCGTCAAGACATCCTATCGGAACCCCATCTTGTGAGATTAACCCCATCTAGTATATTTGCAATTTTGAGATTGCTTGGCTATTATTTTCTTGCATGTTCTTCGATTTGCTTGCAGGAAAAATCCTTCGTGGATAGGTCGATCGCGCCGTTGGCTCGGTCGATAACGCAGTGGATTTGGTTCAGCGATTGCCGTGGATATCAATCGTGTACGGTTTTTCCTGTTCGGTTGGTAGCCGGATCGTGAGGGTCAAGTCCCACCCAAAATCATAGTTATCTTCCTCTCATCGAAAGATCGGGTCCCCAGTTCACATCACCCTCTTTATGTAGACCTTGTAAAATAAAAGAGAATAGTCATAAATATTGTGACATAAAGTGAACTAACAGCCCATAAGGCAATAAATATCGATATAAAAGCATGATGCAAAATGGATGTATCAGACGACAGGTACGCCCCAGACTCGCCCCTGTGGGATACGTGGTTCCAGGACAAACGCGACATGCGGCGGGCGTCCTTCTTCGCCGGCATGTCGACCGGGCCGCGGCGGCCACATCTACAGCGCCGAGCGGCTGCTCCCCAGGTGCGCGGGCGTACGCGGGTGCGCGGCCTCACGCCCACGCCGTCGCCATCGCCATCGCCATCTCCGTCGCCACCACCACCTCCCTGCATGACAGCGGAGGAGGAGGCCCGTCTCATGACACGTGTCATGGAGGACTCCATGCGCACGCACGACGAGCGCCAATGGGAGGGCCTCGAGGAGATGACGGCCCTCTCGGCTGCCGGAGACGTTGCGATCCCCGAGTTGGAGATGGTGGCGAAGGAGGAGGTGATGGAGGAGGCGCCGGTGGCCGCGTTCCACCCGGGCCTGGTGGGCCAGCATTGGAGCTGGTCGTGCACGGCTCCGGAGATGGCGGATGCCGTGGGGGGTGTGAACTGGTGCCCCACGCCGCCGCGGTCACCGGATCGGGACGCCTCGCCACGGGAGGAGGTGGTGCAGGCACCTACCACCTTCCAGCCCGCCGCTGTCGTGCACCACGGTCCGCCGGCCCACCTCTGGACGCCGCCGGACTACGTCGACCTTGTCAGCGACGACGACGACACCGGCAGCCACTGAAGATGGCGACGGCCATGGCATCGACGGGCATGGCAGGAGCGCGCGGGCGGCGTTTTATTTTATTTTGTTTTTATGTTAATTATCATGGAAATGTAATGTGAACGTGAAACTGGGCCGTTTTGTGGCCGTCAACCGTAACTTATGTTTTACGGTTTTTAATTTGCGTTTATTTATTTTTTTTAGGCATTTTATTCAATTTTTCTTGTTTTTTTAAATCACGCCCAACACAGACATGATTTGGGGTGCGGCCGCGTGTTGGGCGCACCCACGACCCATCGGACAGAGGTGGACATGGGCGAATCCATTCCCGCCCTAAAGAAACAAAATCCGGTCAAACCGGATATCTGTTTGAGGTCGTGCGGTGGAGTTGGCCTTACAGTATACTCCAGTGATTGCACGGTTGCGCCTCCCTTTAATTTGGTCGAGCGGTTTATGAACGAAACCTCAAAAGCAGCCGCAGATTCCCAGTTCTGCATCGGTCGAAACATATTCTGTAAGTGCAAGTGCCCGGTGAGAAGTGATTCCGAGGTCAGATCGCCTATGGATGGATGCCTGCTCGATCGTGTGGGAGAGGGACAATCGGTGGGTTTCAGACGAAATGCCATCCCGACAAGCAAAAGCACAAAGCGCAGAGGATGAGATACGACGAGGCGGCCGGCCATCGATCCATCGGCCAGAGAATTTTGTGGTCGTCGCCGCGTGCGCTACGGAGACGGGCAGCGAAGTCAAGCATGTGCATGTGCAGCTGTGTATGCATGCACCTCGCTAGCTCGGAAAGGAGAAGAGAAAAAGGGTAAAGCGCTTGCTTGCTAGTAGGTGGTAGTGCTACCGGCAGCAGCTAGCTTTGGCTGGCTTCGTTGGTTTTCTGAAAGTGTTATCCTCAGCGTGATGTGAATTCTATAGCTGGTTGGGTTGGATCGCTTTTGGGACGCTTCCAAACTATTTTGGACAGTTCATGTTTCATTTTGATCAAAGGTCCAAGATGGACTAGCTTGCCTTGCCTTTACTTAGTGGAATATGGCATTCTTCTATTAAGAATATGATACTCTATAGAAAGGTTCTCTGTAGAGAAAAAGGGAAGAGGGGTAGAGAAAGTTATTAAATAGCGAAGCAAAGTGAACCAACTTGTGATTGGATGGTTGTAATATCCACTCATCATTCATCACCTTAGTGACGTAACATCATACACTTCATGTGCATGGTGGAGGACTCACGTCTAACTTAGTGCATGTTCGAAAATGCTCCAGCTCCTCCGAATCCTCAACTCCCGCTTCTCCACCAGATATGCCGCTCCTTGTAGAAAATAACGCTAGTACAAAGATGTTCGGCAGGTAGCTCTGCTCCCGATTCATGTGAAGCTGGATGGGGAAACCGGAACGAGCGAGTTGGGCGTGGGCACGCGAACCGTTTCATTTGGCGGTGGGAGTTTCTTCGTAAATCTTATCAACTCCTTGATTTAAGGATCTGAGATCTTAGAAATAGCAGCTCCGCATTTTTCGCCTGCAACCAGCTCCACTCCCCATTTTCTACTCCATGGAGTTTACCCGTTCGGCGTCGCTCCACCAACTCTAGGAGCGGAGCTGAGGAGCGAAGAGCATCCGTACACGTCCTTAGTCCTCGTGCGCATCGCCATAGCCGGTGACGCCACCGTACTACTACGTACTACGCGCTTGTGCTGGTAGCCCTGTTTTTTTTTTCTTTTGAGAAACACTACAGGAAAAAACTTATAAGCCGTGTAAAAATCCTATGTATTGTCCTTGCGATATGAATAGGCCTTGTGGAGATGAGGGAGGGGCAGGCCCAACCACCGGCTTAATTCCCTTTGCCGAGTGCCCGTGTTTTAACTCTCAGTGTAGAGTGAATTTTCAGTAGCGACTTTTGCATGTGATCCTAATATAGGTTGCTAGGGGCTCGAAAGAGTACAAGGCCATCAAGTGGCAGTAAATTGAGGGTTTCGAAAATAAGGCCCATGAAAACTAATCGAGAGAAAATAGGTGAGAAAGCAATAATAATTAAATAGTAAAGGTAAATGCAATGAAAATCATTTTAACCATTTTTGCATAAATGTAATGGGTTGCAAAAAATCTACAAAAATGTAAGCCCAGATCTTTCATTGGGCACACGGCTTATATACCCTGTAAACCGAGTGCTACCATTTGGCACACGGCTTACATGCCCTGTAAGCCGAGTGCTATCTTTTGACACAGGGCTTATAGGCAGCAACCTGGCGACGCCGTCAGTCACCTCCATTGTAAACACGTGACAGTTGTCTTTGCCAACCGTGAACTGTAAGCTGGGTGCTATTCCTAGTAGATACCGTATGCTCCATGTAAGCCGAGAGCTTTTTTGCAACACTCGACTTATATATAGATGGCCATAAGCCGAGTCCTTTGTATTTGTCAGGTGTTTTTTTAGACTCGTCTTAGAGAAACATAATCCGAGTATCCGAAAAGAAGTTCACGGCCTATATGCTAACACACGGGAAAGCAGGATTTTCCTGTAGTGAAACTGTGCTGGTACCCATGTGTGACTGTGTCCACTGACGCACCAACACAGCCACACAGGTGCATGCAGCCTGGCCCAGCTGTGGACTACGCACTGTGCTTGGCTATTCTTTCTTTTTTTTACGAAAATGCTGCTGTGCAGCTTTTCATTGAATATGAGAGAGGGAAGACAACGTCTGTTAGTTACAAAATTTGCACGAAATGTGCATCACCGCATTCCGTATTCTAATGTCTAGTCTGGTTCTAGAGGTCTATGCAGCAGGTTGTTGATCTTGTTACGGCCGGCTATCGTCCAAGTGTCGATGTCTTCAATCAGGCGGTGGAAGACCTGCATCCCCGTCGAGAACTTGTTATCAAAGATCCGCATTTCGTTCTTTCCATGCCGTCCACCAGACCAACTGCACCAGCGAGCTCCATCCATGTCTATGGTCCCTCGGCACCCTGGACCGGCTTTGATCCCACCATTCTAGAAGGTTTGCCGCGGTCGCGGACGGTGCCAGCGTCGCCGGTAGACCGCACCAGCTTAGCACCCTCTACCAAAGCTCCGTGGTGAAGGAGCATGAGGCGAGCAGGTGAAATACGCTCTCCGGCGTCCACTGGCAGAGACTGCATGATGCATTGTGTGGCCATCCTCGTTTGGCCAGGTTTTCGGCGGTGAGGCATCGATTTAGCACCGCAAGCCAGGAGAATATTTTGCACTTCATGGGTGCGTCGGCCTTCCAAATGATCAGTTTGAATTCAGTCCGTGTTGATCCCTCGAATTGAATCGCATACGCTGATGCCGACGTGAATCGTCCATCAGCCGTCCATTTCCATTCCACCCAGTCCGGCTCGTCGGTCAGCACCACATGTTGCAGTTGCACCCAGAGTATGGTGAACTCCTGGATGGCCTGGCCCGAGGGGTTTGCTTTGATATGTCTTGTCCATCTTGCATCGCCGATTGCTTCTGCCACCGTGAGCTTCTTTCTTCTGCAATGTTTGTAGAGCTCAGGGAGGCAAATGTTCAGACTTGCACTTAGGAGCCAAGGTTCCGCCCAAAAGCTTACCTTCTTGCCATTTCCAAGATGGAATTTCACTGATGCATTGAAGAGTGCCCTTACACGCTCATCCGTGGGCAATGGCAAGCCCAGCCATGGCTTTTCAGGTTCGGTCCATGTTTGCCAAAGCCATCTCATTCTAAGCGCTGTGCTCTGTGCCTCAATATTGGTGATGCCGAGCCCTCCGAGCTCTCGCGGTCTGCATACGGCCCTCCAGTTTACCAAACATTTCCCGCCCGGGGCGACCTCTTTGCTCTCCCAAAGGAATCCTCTTCGGACCTTATCAATAGCTTTGCGTAGCCAGACTGGAGGGTCGATGGCGATCATTTGGAAGACAAGCATGGCCGAGAGGACCTGTTGCACTAGGCTCAGCCGGGCGTCCATGCAGAAGTGAGCTAATTTCCATCCTTTCATCTTGCCGTAGACCTTGTCCAGCGTCGGTTGCCAGTCAACTCCTGCAGTCAGAGAGAGGCATGCCCAGGTATGTGCAAGGAAAGTGCTTGATCGGACAGCCCAGCTCCCCGGCAATTGCTTCCATATCTATCCCCCCGCGGCAGATAGGTGTTAATGAACTATTTCCATAGTTCGTACGCAATCCTGATGATGTACCAAAGGCGTCTAGCATATCCTGAACAACCTTCATCTCTTGGACGTCTGGGTTTATGAATATAATTGCATCGTCGGCGTATAGGGATGTTCTGTAGGCCAATCTCTGGTTGCCAATGGGCTTTAGAATCCCTACTTGAGATGATTTGGCGAACATTGTTGCCATGCAGTCCAGGACGATGACGAAGAGGAGCGGTGATAATGGGTCGCCTTGGCGCAAACCTCTTCTATGAATAATTGGCTCGGAAAGCTTCCCATTGATGAGCACCCGAGTGGATTGAGTAGCAAGCAGATTTGAAATCCAATTCAACCATTTCCTGTAGAACCCCTTCGCCTGCAAAACTTCCAGCAAGAATTCCCATGACACCGTATCAAATGCTTTTTCGATGTCAAGCTTGATCATCATGGCTGGGGTCTTTGGTTGTCGTAGCGCCCTTGCAATCCCTCTGACATAGATGTAATTATCATGTATATTTCTGCCCTTAATGAATGCGTTTTGGCAAGGTCTGACAAGTGCGTCCATCCTGCAACGCAGGCGGCTGGCCAAAATCTTCGCAAAAAGCTTGGCGAAACTATCAACGAGGCATATTGGTCTGAAATCCCTTGGTCCAGCGACATCTTCTCGCTTTGGGAGCAGAATCATCGTTGCAGTATTTAAGGGGCGGAGGTGTGCGGCATCTAACTATTCGACCGCCCTGATCGCTGCCATGAGCTCAGGTTGGATGATGTGCCAACATTGCTGATAGAATAATCCTGTGAATCTATCTGGTCCCGGGGCTTTGTCTCCATTTATGTCCTTTACTGCGGCTAGCACTTCCTCGTCAGTGAAGGGGGTCTCCAAGTCTGATAGATCAGAGCTCTCGATGCCTGTCGCAGAAAGGTCAATGGTGTGATTCCTTGGCATCCTTGTTCCCAGAAACTCCTCAAAATAGCTATGGATAGCATCCATCTTCGCTTCTTGATCAGTGTGTATGATGTCTCCCTGAACAATCCTGTGGATGTAGTTTCTTCGGCGCCTTGCGGATGCTTTGGCGCGAAAGAACGGGGTGCCTGCATCATCTTCTTTTATCCTTAGAACTCTGGATCTCTGCCTCCATAGCGACCTCTCCATTGCCGCCAAACCTAACCTTTGCATCTTCAATGAATTCCGAAATTCATGTTCAGCCTCTAAGAGTTGGTGCCGATCCATGGCCGTGTCCAGTCTCATGATCAGTTCACTTGTGATAGCTGTTTTGAGTGATATGTTGTTGTAGAGTTGGACACTCCATTTTGCTAGTGCCTTGGCAGTAGCCTTCATCTTCCTGTTGAAGACAGCAATCGGGTTTCCACCAGGGCAAGTTCCATGCCATGTCTTCTGCACCTCCTCCATGAATCCTTCCATCTTGACCCATCTGTTCTCAAATCTGAATCTTCTGTTCATTTGGAAGCCGGCATCGCACGAAAGGAGCAGTGGACAATGATCCGACATCTCTGTGGAGAGGGCCTGCAGCAAACACCCTGGGAATGCCACGTCCCACTCCTCGTTGTACATGATTCGATCCAATTTAACCATCGTTGCTTGCCTCTGCTCGTTGGACCATGTGTAACGTCGACCAAGTAGGTATAGCTCTTTCAGCTGCAACTCGTTGATGAAGTTTCGGAAGGCAGACATACATCAGCGGTCGACGTTTGCATTGTTCTTGTCCGCAGCTTGCATTATTAGATTGAAATCTCAACCTAGGAAGACAGGGGTGCCGGCCGGGAAGAAATTGCCGACTGTGTCTTTCATCTCTGCCAAAAACTCGATCTTTGCTGCAAACTCTTGAGGGCCATACGCTGTCAGCAGACCAAAGGTATCTCCTGATCTTGTAGTTCCGTGCACAGCAATGAATTGGTCCCTTATCATTACATTAGGTAGTTGGAATTGCTCATCCTTCCAAGCCACAATGATGCCTCCCCTTGTGCCGCTTGCTGGGGCATACGTGAAGGA